>NC_088236.1:25399531-25749531 GCF_036934945.1 Oncorhynchus masou masou | reverse complement strand
CCCTCTCACCCCAGCCCACCTCTGCCCTGTCCTCCACCCTGCCCTCCCTCTCACCCCAGCCCACCTCTGCCCTGTCCTCCACCCTGCCCTCCCTCTCACCCCAGCCCACCTCTGCCCTGTCCTCCACCCTGCCCTCCCTCTCACCCCAGCCCACCTCTGCCCTGTCCTCCACCCTGCCCTCCCTCTCACCCCAGCCCACCTCTGCCCTGTCTTCCACCCTGCCCTCCCTCTCACCCCAGCCCACCTCTGCCCTGTCTTCCACCCTGCCCTCCCTCTCACCCCAGCCCACCTCTGCCCTGTCTTCCACCCTGCCCACCCCAGCCCACCTCTGCCCTGTCCTCCACCCTGCCCTCCCTCTCACCCCAGCCCACCTCTGCCCTGTCTTCCACCCTGCCCTCCCTCTCACCCCAGCCCACCTCTGCCCTGTCTTCCACCCTGCCCTCCCTCTCACCCCAGCCCACCTCTGCCCTGTCTTCCACCCTGCCCTCCCTCTCACCCCAGCCCACCTCTGCCCTGTCTTCCACCCTGCCCTCCCTCTCACCCTAACCCTCTCCTGAGCTTCTGAGCACACACGCCTCTCCGACATGTCCAAACACACATGTGACATGACCCAGCATGACATGGTAGCGGAAAATACACTCCTGGAGACTACAAGACTTCAGGCATGATAGTGAAACAGACCACAGAGGGAGAGGGAGAGAGGAGGGAGAAAAGGAGAAGAGAGAGTGAGAGGAGTGAAAGAGAGAGAGAGTGATAAATTAGGGAAACTATAAGGAAGAGGGAGAGACAGAGAGCGTGAGAGAGCGAGAGAGAGCGTGAGAGAGAGAGAGAGAGAGAGAGAGAGAGAGAGAGAGAGAGAGAGGGCGAGAGAATGAGAGACAGAGAGAGAGAGCGAGAGAGAGAGAGAGAGAGAGTGCGAGGGGGAGGGGAAATAGAGGTTGTGGTTTATCTGAAGACGCAGCTTAAAAGTGTCTGTCTGTCTGTTGAAAGGCAGACCGAGAGAAAACAATACATGAGCAGAGTTGATTAGTTACTGTAGGGAGAAGTTAGTGTTTAACATTATATGAAATTCATAAAGTAGTAGACAGTGGTAAACGAATCAGGTCTTCAGGTAACATCTCTGCTATGGTCTGTGAACTACTCTCAACGTTAGCATGAAAATCACATTCTCATTTGCATTTTTACTGAACTAGTAAAAACATCTCCATAATTGCTCGCATGCAAACTCCCTCTGTCTACTTCTCTCTCCCTCTTCTCTCTCTCGCCATCGCTTCCTCTTCTATCTCACTTTCTCTCCCTTTTCCCTCTCTCTTCACATCTCCATGGCGATGATGCTGCTATGAGTCACCCCCAACACTGCTCCTCAGTTTGGTTTAAAAACAGGAGAATATGGGAGTGAAGAAGGGCTCTGTTGCCCTGGAAACAGACTGGGGGTCCCTCCGACCCCCCACTCCACCATCTCCTCCATCCCCACTGGTCCAATGTACTCTGAGCCAGGAGATCCAAGAAAGTCCCTATAATGTGTTTATGTGATATACATATACAAAAAGTTAACACACAAGCACACATTTATCCTGCCCAGAAAAATAGATGAAAAATCACCCTCTTCAATGCTGACAGGCAATCATGGAAGACAATTAATTGTTTACAAACAGAACATCTTTAGATGTATGTATACCGTATACAAAGTATGTGATGTGTGTGTATGCAGTGTGTATGTGAAAGGTGTGAGTATATATACGTATGTCTGCTCTTTCTAATTACATTGTGTCCTGGTAAGTACCCTGTGATGTCATGATGGGAGAATGTAATGAGGTGATGAGGTCATCAAAGCCACAGAAATGCATTCTGGTAGGCTTGTACTAACAGGCAGGTAAACAGCCAGCTTTAGGGCCAAAGGGGACCACACACACACACACACACACACACACACACACACACACACACACACACACACACACACACACACACACACACACACACACACACACACACACATACATATGCGCATGCGCATGCACGCCCTCATTGGGTGAGTGAGTGAGTGTGTGTGTGTGTGTGTGTGTGTGTGTGTGTGTGTGTGTGTGTGTGTGTGTGTGTGTGTGTGTGTGTGTGTGTGTGTGTGTGTGTGTGTGTGTGTGTGGGTGTGTGGGTGTGTAGAGGACAGGGTCATATCAGGACTAGGGTGTTTTCAGTTAAACAGAGCAGACCAAACCCTTGTGTTCAGCTACCACACCCTACTGTCCCTGGATCCCTGCCAGAGGCCAAAAAAACATACCTGCTTCTGTGTGTGTCTTTGTTTGTGTGTGTGTGGGGGGGGGGGGGTGAGTCGAGAGAAAGGGGGATAGAAGTATGGAGTTGATTGAATATGCATGTGTGTATGTACGTGTCTGAGCATGAGTAAATGAGTGTGTATATACAGTTGAAGTCGGAAGTTTACACACACATACAGTTTTTGAAGCACTCCACAAATGTATTGTTAACAAACTGTAGTTTTGGCACGTTGGTTGGGACATCTACTTTGTGCATGACACAAGTCATTTTTCCAACAATTGTTCACAGACAGATTATTTCACTTATAATTCACTGTATCACAAATCCAGTGGGTCAAAACTTTACATAGACTTTACATACAGTTGCCTGTGCCTTTAAACAGCTTGGAAAATTCCTGAAAATGATGTCATGGTTTTAGAAGCTTCGGATAGGGTAATTGATATCATTTGAGTCAATTGGAGGTGTACCTGTGGATGTATTTCAAGGCCTACCTTCAAACTCAGTGCCTCTTTGCTTGACATCATGGGAAAATCAAAAGAAATTAGCCAAGACCTCAGAAATGTTTTTTTTTAGACCTCGACATGTCTGGTTCATCCTTGGGAGCAATTTCCAAACGCCTGAAGTACCACATTCATCTGTACAAACAATAGTATGCAAGTATAAACACCATGGGACTACGCAGCTGTCATACCGCTCAGGAAGGAGACGCGTTCTGTCTCCTAGAGATAAACGCACTTTGGTGCGAAAAGTGCAAATCAATCGCAGAACAACAGCAAAGGGCCTTGTGAAGATGCTGGAGGAAACAGGTACAAAAGTATCTATATCTACAGTAAAACGAGTCCTATATCGACATGAAAGGCCGCTCAGCAAGGAAGAAAGCACTGCTCCAACCTGCCATTAAAAATCCAGACTACATTTTGCCACTGCGCATGGGGACAAAGATCATACTTTTGGAGAAATGTCCTCTGGTTTGATGAAAAAAAATAGAGCTGTTTGGCCATAATGACCATCGTTATGTTTGGAGTATAAAGGGGGAGGCTTGCAAGCCGAAGAACATCATCCCAACCGTGAAGCACGGTGGTGGCAGCATCATGTTGTGGGGGTGCTTTGCTGCAGGAAGGACTGGTGCACTTCACAACATGGATGGCATCATGAGGGAGGAAAATGATGTGGATATATTGAAGCAACGTCTCAGTCAGGAAGTTAAAGCTTGGTTGCAAATGGATCTTCCAAATGGACAATGACTACAAGCATACTTCCAAAGTTGTGGCAAAATGGCTGAAGGACAACAAAGTCAAGGTATTGGAGTGGCCATCACAAAGCCCTCAATCCTATAGACAATTGGTGGGCAGAACTGAAAAAGTGTGTGCGAGCAAGGAGGCCTACAAGCCTGACTCAGTTACAGTACATCAGCTCTGTCAGGAGGAATGGGCCACAATTCACCCAACTTATTGTGGGAAGCTTGTGGAAGGCTACCCGAAACGTTTGACCCAAGTTAAACTATGCAAAGGCAATGCAACCAAATACTAATTGTGTGTATGCAAACTTCTGACCCACTGGGAATGTGATCAAAGAAATACAAGCTGAAATAAATCATTCTCTCTACTATTATTCTGTCATTTCACATTCTTAAAATCGAGTGGTAATCCTAACTGACCGAAGGCAGGGAATTTGTACTTTAAATGTCAGGAATTGTGAAAAACTGATTTTAAATGTATTTGGCTAAGGTGTATGTAAACTTCCGACTTCAACTGTATGTGTGAGATCTTGTACTTCCAGAGAGATCGGTTCGTCTGAGGAGCTTGTGCTTGATCTGCTCTCCCCCTAAGAGTGTCAGAGCTGACATCCTCCCCTCTCTCAGTGATACCACAGGCAGGTTCCCCACTGCAACGCAGCGCATAACCTCGCCTTGCAGCCTGATTGGCACTTGTTCTTGTCTGGCTGAGAAACAGCCTTTTATGGTGGATAAACACCCCATTCAGACACACACACAAATAGAGCAACACATTTATACATACAGTTAGGGTCACAATTGCACAACATGTTAGCAACAAACAGCTACGGAACGCTGTATACTGTACACAGACATTAAGTATACCAAATATTAGGAACACCTTCCTAATATTGAGATTCACCTCCCCTGTTGCCCTCCCCTGTTGCCCAAATTGAACAGCTTCAATTTGCCGGGGCATGGACTCTACAAGGTGTCGAAAGCAGCGTTCCACAGGGATGCTGGCCCATGTTGACTCCAATGCTTCCCACAGTTGTGGGAAACTGTTGAGAGTGAAAAAGCCAGCAGCATTGTAGTTCTTGAAACAAACCGGTGCCTGGCACCTACTACCATACCCTGTTTAAAGGCACTTAAATATTTTGTCTTGCCCCATTCACCCTCTGAATGACACACATACATAATCCATGTTTCAATTATCTAAAGGTTTAAAATCCTTCTTTAATCTGTCTCTTCCACTTCATCTACACTGATTGAAGTGGATTTAACAAGTGACATCAATAAGGGATTCACCTGGTCAGTCTGTCATGGAAAGAGCAGGTGTTCCTAATGTTCTGTACACTCAGTGTACATCCTCACTACCGTAGACTACCACATGCACACGCACACCCCCTTTGTAAAATGTGGAATTCTTTAATAAGAAGAAAGTGTTTAAATGTCTGTTTTTTATATTAGATTTGTTAACATGCTTGAGTTGCTTTCATAGGTCTTACAAGTAATTTCATGCTGGTATGACTCTTTCCATCCTGATTAATTTGCTCGTGTTTGTGTTCAACTCCATGTGATCACAAATAAATGAGAGAGTGTGATATCAAGAAGGCAGAACAAGAACAGAAAAGTTGTCTCAAAAAGGTAGGGGGATTAACATGATAAGAAATGTATCTAAATCAGCTAGATGAGTGGTGCCTTGTGAAGACGTTACCACATGATAGTGAGAGCCATCCTCTTCTTTGCTACCTTCCAACCTCTCATGACAGCGTCAGGAACAATCTCATTGACCTCCATGGATCGAAGTCTTAGACAGAAAATAATATTATGTGACTTAGTTTCTAATTGGTCAATTTGCAAGAGAAAATAATGTAAACATAGCTTGTTTTGATGATTCCACTTCCCTCCTCAAATGGAATTTGCTCATTTAGCATGGAGAAAGCAATTGAAAAAGCACTTAGCAGAACTGTAAACGCTGTTTCCCTGGCTGAAAAGCCCAGGCTGAAGATGGAAATCAATACAGCAGGACTCTTCACTTCATTCATCACTCTTTTCATCCCTCACTTTCCCCTGGTGTTCCTGGAATACTGGCTCAAGTCAGACACATAATGTTTATACATAAACGTCCACACTCAATCACACGCGCACGCACACAACCACACACACGCGCACATGCACGCAAGCTCACATGCAAATACACACACACAGGCACGCAGACACCCATCCACATCGCTCAGGCCAAACGCCACGCCCACTAATGTTTCTTCTCCACGATGTGTCTGGATTTGATCTCCTCCCCGACCACTTCTCGAATGCAAACACATTCAAACCGTTCTGATTGGCTCCAGAAAACGATGGGTTGGGCCAGAGACTGAACACACGTGGTTAAAGTGGTGTTTTGGAAATAGTAATTGGCTTTGATACTGATTGGTTAGAGATGATCCAATCACTGAGGACTTGTTTTGTACAACACCCCTCACTTTGACGTCAGCAGAAAGGCCTTATACGATGGCAGTCTCAGACTGAATGTATGTATTATTAGATAGAGCAGTGGAATTACATTTAGTATGAGTTGTCAAACTGTGAGTGGGGTTGTTACCAGTACGATTTAGAAGAGGCAGGATGAACAGGGACTAAGCAAGGTGAGAATCCTTCCATTCCTTCCTTTCTCTGTGCCTCTGATTCACACTGCCTCTGTCCAGCTCCACCTCTCCTTCCTTCCTTCCTTCCTTCCTTCCTTCCTTCCTTCCTTCCTTCCTTCCTTCCTTCCTTCCTTCCTTCCTTCCTTCCTTCCTTCCTTCCTTCCTTTCTTCCTTCCTTCCTTCCTTCCTTCCTTCCTTCCTTCCTTTCTTTCTCACTTTCTCTCTCTCCCTCTCTCCCTTTCCATCCTCCTCTCTCCTACTCCTTTCCCCCCTTCTCTTTCAAGTTCCATCCCCCACTCTCCGACTCCCACCTCGTTCTCTCTCCCCCTCCATTTCCATTCCTCACTCCCCACCCCCGGCCTCTCTATGTCTCAGGGCTCAGAGGTTGGTCCGCCCTCCAGCTCCTTTCCCCAGAGCCAGGATGACATCATCATAGCGCTGCTGCCTCATTCCCCAGGAGCCTATTCATCACACACATCATCATCACCAGCATCAGCAGCATCATCTGACTTCACCCGCACTGCACCTCACACACACATGCATCTCTCTTCTACACACTCCACCTCACACCTTGTGCACCGTTCCCCCACCTCCCTCCCTCCCTCCAACTACCATTCTCTCTCCTTTCTCTCCCCCCTCTGAAGTTGCTAAACCCAAAGTGAGAGGGGGTATGTGGGGGGGTGAGAGAGAGAGCGAGAGAGAGAGAGAGAAGAGAACCCTGCTGGGGTAAGCAGAAAGCTACAACCTGTGCACTCCCGACAATGCATCTCAATAAGCCACGCCACACAAAATCTGATGAGTCAGTCTGGCTACAGAGAGAGAACAACAACATCAAAAAGCAGGAGACCCCTCCGACTCCATTCGCTCTGGAGTGAGAGAGACAGAGACAGAGACAGAGACAGAGACAGAGACAGAGAGAGAGAGAGAGAGAGAGAGAGAGAGAGAGAGACAGAGACAGAGACAGAGAGAGACAGAGACAGAGAGAGAGAGAGAGAGACAGAGAGAGACAGAGACAGAGAGAGAGACAGAGAGAGAGAGAGAGAGAGAGACAGAGACAGAGAGAGAGAGAGAGAGAGAGAGAGAGAGAGAGAGAGAGAGAGAGAGAGAGACAGACAGAGACAGAGACAGAGAGAGAGAGACAGAGAGAGACAGAGACAGAGAGAGAGACAGAGAGAGAGAGAGAGAGAGACAGAGACAGAGACAGAGACAGAGACAGAGACAGAGAGAGAGAGAGTGAGAGTGAGAGAGAGAGCTCAGGCTCTGGGTATGCTTACATGACTTTCCCCGTTACTGTTACTGGACAGCACTTACCTGAACACATCACATAGTATACAGATACTTACTGAACACACCACATCAAAATAGTCAACACAAAACATATCATCACAATATTTCCATCAAGTTCATCTTCACAAGTTAGCCTACATCCAGCCGCTCAACTCCTATCCATTGTATATCTATTTAAAAACACTGGCAGAACTGGTTGGCACCTGTGTGGGGCAGTAGTAGGCACCAGTTTGGGGCAGCAGTAGGCACCAGTGTGGGGCAGCAGTAGGCACCAGTGTGGGGTAGTAGTAGGCACCAGTTTGGGGCAGCAGTAGGCACCAGTTTGGGGCAGCAGTAGGCACCAGTGTGGGGCAGCAGTAGGCACCAGTGTGGGGTAGTAGTAGGTACCAGTTTGGGGCAGCAGTAGGCACCAGTTTGGGGCAGCAGTAGGCACCAGTGTGGGGTAGTTGTAGGCACCAGTGTGGGGCAGCAGTAGGCACCAGTGTGGGGCAGCAGTAGGCACCAGTGTGGGGCAGCAGTAGGCACCTGTGTGGGGCAGCAGTAGGCACCAGTGTGGGGTAGCAGTAGGCACCAGTGTGGGGCAGTAGTAGGCACCAGTGTGGGGCAGTAGTAGGCACCAGTGTGGGGCAGCAGTAAGCACCAGTGTGGGGCAGCAGTAGGCACCAGTGTGGGGTAGCAGTAGGCACCAGTGTGGGGCAGCAGTAGGCACCAGTGTGGGGTAGTAGTAGGCACCAGTGTGGGGCAGCAGTAAGCACCAGTGTGGGGCAGCAGTAAGCACCAGTGTGGGGCAGCAGTAGGCACCAGTGTGGGGTAGAAGTAGGCACCAGTGTGGGGTAGCAGTAGGCACCAGTGTGGGGTAGTAGTAGGCACCAGTGTGGGGCAGCAGTGATTGTGATTGTGGACGGGGTGAGGTAATGTTGATGGTGACTCACATAGTCATGGAAGGCCTTGGCCTCACTAGAATGTTCACATGTCTCTCTCCTCTCCGGGGCCGCGCAGTACAGGTCCCAGAACACACTGTAGCACAGGGAGGGCGGGGAGGTTATAAACACAGAAGTGCAAAAAACACACTAAAATAACATTATCTTTATCACAACTAATGTTATCATCCTGATTTTTCCAGAATGTTACCAGGACCCATATTCACAGAGGATCTCAGAGTAGGAGTAGGATGGACAAGGTCCCCCTGTCTGACAAGGCAGCCCCCTGACACCTCTCTGAATCAGACTGACTAGGCACCCCACCTTTCCCTTCCCTCCCATTAACATCTAAAAAGGAAAACTGAATTCATTTTAAGGCCCAGCTAAGTTGATTGATAGGTCATTGTCATTTACAACAAGTCATTGATAACAAGTTGTAATAGAGAGGAGGATGAAGATAAATGAGAGTGTGAGGGAATGGAGTGGAAGACGTAGTACTGTGCTCACCACCACCAAGAGTGGAGGAATCCTGGGGGCTCTCCTAATGTGATGTTCTTCTCCCATCGGATCTACCAGAGAGACAGAAAGACAGAGAGGTTTCAGATAAGGTGTATAAAGTATAGGTGTAGACTCCATTGTACTGTAATATTCATGACATGAAACTAAAGTCTACAAGTATTTTGAGAGTATGTGGAAATTCACATACACATCATTATATACAGTGAGCTCCAAAAGTATTGGGAGAGTGACACATTTTCTGTTGTTTTGACTCTGTGCTCCAACACTTTGGACTTGAAATGATACAATGACTATGAGGTTAAAGTGCAGACTGTCATCTTTTATTAGAGGGTATTTTCATCCACATCGGGTGAACCATTTAGAAATTATAGCACTTTCTGTACATAGTCCCTTTATTTCAAGGTACCAAAAGAATTGGGACAAATTCACTTATATGTGTATCAAAGTCGTCAAAAGTTTAGTATTTGGTCCCATATTCCTAGAACCCAATGATTAGATCAAGCTTGTGACTCTACATTTGCTATTTGTTTTGGTTGTTTCAGATTATTTTATTTTGTGTTTCAGATTATTTGGGAAAATAATGTATTGTGTCATTTTGGAGTCACTTTAATTGTAAATAAGAATAGAATGTTTCTAAAAACTTCTACATTAATGTGGATGCTACCAATATTATGGATAATCCTGAATGAATTGTTAATAATGATGACGCACAAATATCATACCTCCAAGACATGCTAACCTTTCACCATTACAATAACAGGGGAGGTTAGCATTTGAGGGGATTTATCAAATCAAATTCTATTTGTCCATGCGCCGAATACAACAGGTGTAGACCTTACCGTGAAACGCTTACTGACAAGCCCTTAACCAACAACGCATATATTTAGTTAAGAAAATATTTACTAAATAAACTAAAGTTAAAAAAATACAAATTTTAAGTAACACAATAAAAACCTTTTATTTTTTTTATTTCACCTTTATTTAACCAAGTAGGCCAGTTTAGGAAGGCCATTTACAACTGTGACCTGGCCAAGATTATCGTGGCACAAGGCAAGACCCAGATGCAGACACAGGAGGCAGATGGTTAGAGACCAAGATGCTTATTAACAATCCAAAAAGGGTAGGCAAGAGAATGGTCGTAGACAGGCAAAAGGTCAAAACCAATTCAGAGTTCCAGAGGTACAGAATGTCAGGCAGGCTCGAGGTCAGGGCAGGCAGAATGGTCAGGCAGGCTCGAGGTCAGGGCAGGCAGAATGGTCAGGCAGGCTCGAGGTCAGGGCAGGCAGAATGGTCAGGCAGGCTCGAGGTCAGGGCAGGCAGAATGGTCAGGCAGGCTCGAGGTCAGGGCAGGCAGAATGGTCAGGCAGGCTCGAGGTCAGGGCAGGCAGAATGGTCAGGCAGGCTCGAGGTCAGGGCAGGCAGAATGGTCAGGCAGGCTCGAGGTCAGGGCAGGCAGAATGGTCAGGCAGGCTCGAGGTCAGGGCAGGCAGAATGGTCAGGCAGGCTCGAGGTCAGGGCAGGCAGAATGGTCAGGCAGGCTCGAGGTCAGGGCAGGCAGAATGGTCAGGCAGGCTCGAGGTCAGGGCAGGCAGAATGGTCAGGCAGGCTCGAGGTCAGGGCAGGCAGAATGGTCAGGCAGGCTCGAGGTCAGGGCAGGCAGAATGGTCAGGCAGGCTCGAGGTCAGGGCAGGCAGAATGGTCAGGCAGGCTCGAGGTCAGGGCAGGCAGAATGGTCAGGCAGGCTCGAGGTCAGGGCAGGCAAAATGGTCAGGCAGGCTCGAGGTCAGGGCAGGCAGAATGGTCAGGCAAGAGGGAATGGAGTCCAGAAAAACAGACAAAGGTCAAAAACTAGTAAAAGAGAATAGAAAAGTAGGAGCACTGGAAATAACACGCTGGTTGACTTGAACATACAAGACGAACTGGCACAGAGAGACAGGAAACACAAGGATAAATACACTGGGGAAAACAAGCGACACCTGGAGGGGGTGGAGACAATCACAAGGACAGGTGAAACAGACCAGGACTTGACAAAGATAAAGCAAAGCAGTGCGACAAAAACAACACAGAGTTACACATGGGATAAACAAACATGCCATCAATAACACAATAGAAAAAGTAAATGTACAGTGTGTGCAAATGTAGTAAGAGTAGGGAGGTAAGGCATTAAATAGGCCATAGAGGCGAAATAATTACAATTTAGCATTAACACTGGAGTGATAGATGTGCAGATGATGATGTGCAAGTAGAGATACTGGGGTGCAAAATAGCAACAAAAAAAACAATATAGGGATGAGGTAGTTGGGTGTGCTAATTACAGATGGGCTCTGTACAGGTACAGTGATTGGTAAGCTGCTCTGAAGTTCGATTCTTAAAGTTAGAGAGGGAGGGTAGCCTAGTGGTTAGAGCGTTGGACTAGTAACCGGAAGGTTGCAAGTTCAAATCCCTGAGCTGACGAGGTACAAATCTGTCGTTCTGCCCCTGAACAGGCAGTTAACCCACTGTTCCTAGGCCGTCATTGAAAATAAGAATTTGTTCTTAACTGACTTGCCTAGTTAAATAAAGGTAAAAAAAAAAATGCAAACAGTCCAGGTGGCCATTTGATTAATTGTTCAGCAGTCTTATGGCTTGGGGGGTAGAAGCTGTGAAGGAGCCTTTTGAACCTAGACTTGGAGCTCTGGTAAAGCTTGCCGTGCGGTAGCAGAGAAAACAGTCCATGACTTGTGTGACTGGAGTCTTTGACAATTTGTTGGGCTTTCCTCTGACACCGCCTAGTATAGAGGTCCTGGATGGCAGGAAGCTTGGCCCCTGTTATGTACTGATCCGTACTCACTATCCTCTGTAGCACCTTTCGGTCGGATGCCGAGCAGTTGCCATACCAGGCGGTGATGCAACTGGTCAGGATGCTCTCAATGGTGCAGCTGTATAACTTTGAGGATCTGGGAACCCACGCCAAAAATGTTCCGTCTCCTGAGGGGGAGAAGGCATTGTCGTGCCCTCTTCATGACTTTCTTGGTGTGTTTGGAACATGATAGTTTGTTGGTGATGTGGACTTCAAGAAACTTGAAACTCTCAACCTGTTTCACTACAACCACGTTAATGTGAATGGGGGTGTGTTCAGCCCTCCTTTTCCTGTAGTCCACGATAATCTCGTTTGACTTGCTGAGGGAAAGGCTGTTATCATGGCACCACACTGCCAGGTCTCTGACGTCCTCCCTAAAGGCTGTCTCAACATTGTTGGTGATCAGGCCTACCACCGTTGTGTCAACAAATGTAAAGGGGGTAGATCAGCTTTAATATTGCAGATAGATTGTAGCGTCCATCAATGTAATTGATTTCTTCAAATATATATACAGTTGAAGTCAGAAATTAACATACAACTTAGCCAAATACATTTAAACTCAGTTTTTCACAATTCCTGACATTTCATCCTAGTAAAAATTCCCTGTCTTAGGTCAGTTAGGATCATCACTTTATTTTAAGAATGTGAAATGCCAGAATAATAGTAGAGAGAATTATTTATTTCAGCTTTTATTTCTTTCGTCACATTCCCATTCTCAATAAGTATTTGGTAGCATTGCTTTTAAATGGTTTAACTTGGGTAAAATGTGTTGGGTAGCCTTCCACAAGCTTCCCACAATAAGTTGGGTGACTTTTGGCCCATTCCTCCTGACAGAGCTGGTTGTAACGGAGTCAGGTTTGTAGGCCTCCTTGCTCGCACACACTTTTCCAGTTCCTCCCACAAATTTTCTATAGGATTTTAGTCAGGGCTTTGTGATGGCCACTCATATACCTTGACTCTGTTGTCCTTAAGCCATTTTGTCACAACTTTGGAAGTGTGCTTGGGGTCATTGTACATTTGGAAGACTCATCTGCAACCAAGCTTTAACTTCCTGCCTGATGTCTTGAGATGTTGCTTCAATATATAAACATAATTTTCCTACCTTATGATGTCATCTATTTTGTGAAGTGCACCAGACCCTCCTGCAGCAAAGCACCCCCACAACATGATGCTGCCACCGTCGTGCTTCACGGTTGGGATGATGTTCTTCGGCTTGCAAGCCCCCCCTTTTTCCTCCAAACATAACGATGGTCATTATGGCCATACAGTTCTATTTTTGTTTCATCAGAACAGAGGACATTTCTCCAAAAAGTACGATCTTTGTCCCCATGTGCAGTTGCAAACCGTAGTCTGGCTTTTTTTATGGAGGTTTTGGAGCAATGGCTCTTCCTGGCTGAGCGGCCTTTCAGGTTATGTCGAAATAGGACTCGTTTTACTGTGGATATAGATACTTTTGTTCTCGTTTCCTCCAGCATCTTCACAAGGTCCTTTGCTGTTGTTCTGGGATTGATTTGCACTTTTCTTACCAAAGTATGTTCATTTCTAGGAGACAGAACGCGACTATTACCCCCCCGCTCAGTCTCAAATCTGTGTTCCGAAAAAAATAAAAAAACAGGGAACAGTTAGCAACGCACAACGTCTCCATCTCCCCACCAAAGATATGCCTCATCCTCTCCGCCCCGCATTGAGTAAATGACACAGTAGTCCCCGTCCAGACCACACTAAAAGAGGGAGAAAATAAAATCAATGGCCCAGCCTACATATACCTCCCCCAAGGGACATAGGAAACCCCAAGTAATAATAGCAACAAAAAAACAGGGAAATAAAAGTAGACTGAAACATTAGTAGGCCGAGGTTAGGCTATAGAGCCTTTCCCTCAGCTAAAGGAAAATAAATATAAATTGGATGGCTATAATGACATTTAGCGGGTGGGTCTTTGGATATCGGCTATATGCTGTCTTACCTCCTTTAGTAATAGCATTAATCGCATTTAGTCATTGGTCCGTTTCTCATGGACCAGGATTGTCTTTCAAAAAAACGTTTTGCCTCTTCAGGAGTTTTGAAGTGTCGCAAGGCTCCTTGGTGAAGAATCCTGAGCTCGTTTGGGTATTTGAATCCCCTGAAGATGCCTCGGTCAACTCTCTGCGCTTTTGGCGTATTCCAGCTGACAGGTCCTGGTGTAAAGTGAGTTTGGTGTTTCCCACTGTGATGGTGTTGTTTTTCGCCGCCTGTAGGACTCGTTCCTTGTCGGTGAATCTCAGGAAACTTATGGTGATTGGGTGCGGTGGTTATCTGGCTGCTGGTGGGGGCCTCAGTGCTCGGTGAGCTCTCTTGAGTTCTCGCCCCCTGTTTTCCAGGTCCTCTGTTTTCTCTTCCAGATGCTCTATTTTCTATTGTTTCCATGGCATCTGTCAATAAGTTTTCCATGGATAGGATTCGCCCCTCTGCCTCGTCCAGGCGCCCCGCGTTTATGGTTTATCTTGTTGTTGATGTCAGGCAAAGCGTTTTCCAGGAATGTCACCTTGCCCCCTATCGCACTGAGCTGAGAATTAATGGCATCTAATTTAGTGTTTAGTTCTGTACGTTGGGATCTCAACTCAGAAAGGATGTCTTCGACAGAGTGCGAGGTTGGCATTCGTTGGGCCTCGGGGGGGAGCGGGTTCTCTTGCTCCTGGCTAATGGCGCTAGTTTTTTCTGAAGCTCGCTTCTTCTTGGAGGCTTTTTCCGTCTCTAATGCTCGAGTCCGGGTAAAAATGTCACCTGTAGTGTCGCCTTTTGTAGCCGCCATGACTTTTTTTTACTAAAGCTAAATGAGTTTGAACTTGGAGTGGAGGGAAGATTAGGAATTGGAAACTACTTGTGCGGAGCTCTTAGTTCATGCGGCCATCTCGTTCAAGGGTCACGTGATCCCCCCCATTGTATCATTATAAAGTGCTGGAGCACAGAGACAATACTTTTGGAGCTCACTGTAATTGCATAATTGAGGTGTGTGTACTATAAACCTTACAGAGCACAGAGCCCATTATTAGTTGTGTGTCCGTGGGACTGTTCCATATGGACATGCACCAGCCTGAGAGGTGAACCCTCTTACACCCCTGTGTTTGCCCCATCACTATGTTTCCTATCACTCGGTCTCTCTCGCTTTTTTCAGAGCTTAGCATAACACAAGGTCAACGCAAGCAGTGACATCATCCTCTGGGCTAAACCTGATTTATGGTCACTCACACATGCACAACACACACACCAGAGGAGACTTGTGAGAGGAGCTATAGGAGGACAGGCTCATTCTAATGGTTGGAATGAAATACATGGAACAGTATCAAACACATCAAACATATGGAAACCACATTTTTGACTTCATTCCATTCCAGCCATTACAATGAGCCCGTCCTCCAATCGCTCCTCCCACCAACCTCCTCTGACACACACACACACACACACACACACACACACACACACACACACACACACACACACACACACACACACACACACACACACACACTGTTAAACCATGTGACTGGGCGACGGTGGAGAGTGGCTGTCTGAGGAACCTGTACACAATGGGGCAACTATCAGGGTATTGTTTAGGCTGGCTCTGGGAGTGGTATCACTCGGCATTAGAAGGTTTTCATGACTGCAGCCTAATCAGAGTTCATCAAAGTCAATGTTTTATCAACCGTGAACACAACAGGAGAAGCGGTTTGGATTTGGCCCTGAGGTTGGGTTGGGTCTCAGGGATTACATGCCAAATAGCACCCTATTCACTGGTCAAAATGAGTGCACTAAATAGGGAATAGGGTTCCACTCGGGAACTAGTTTGAAGGTGTCAACAGATGTGTGTGGTAATCACAGCTCTGTGTAGATAACCTGTCTTTACAACCATGTTCCTGTCCTCCCCTCTACTTCAGTAGGAACTATGGTAGTGGGGGAAGGAGGGACGGCTGTGTTTATATTCATCCCTGTCTCAACTAATGCTCTCAGTTCCCACACTCAAACCCTCTCCTTTCATCTCCCCCATCTCCGGAAGACAGACAGAGTGATATGACATGGATTCCAGAGAGGAAAGAGTGTGTGTGCGTGCATGTGAGGAGGGAGGAAGTGGGAGAGTGGAGCCAGCTGATGCATCTGCATCCTCTATCCCTTTTCTTTCTTTCTTTTGCATTTTAATTTACAGTGATTTAGAGAAGTATACTGGCTTCAACTTCCAAACCTCTTTACCTTAACAGAGAGAGAGAGAGAGAGAGAGAGATGCCAGTGTAAGCTGTCAGCTAGGTGGTGTATCGTAACTCTCTGTGCTGATCTCAGTAAATGGAGGCTAAATGCTGAACCACCTGCCGCCCTGCATGCTCTGCCAGCTCAGCACTGTGCTCCACACTAATTAAATTAACACACACACTGCCCTGCCTTACAGGAAGCTGCATAGGAGGGAGAATCAGCTCCGTTCTGGGACACACACATACACACACTTACCTCTGAGAGGAAGGTCTGTGCTGACTTCTGTGCCCCTACGTGCAGCAGGTACTCATACACATAGAGAGCTAACCTGCACAGAGAAACACAGGGACGACATCATGTTAGTAGGATGATCACTGGACTCGAGTAGTGTAGCCTCACTAGGCTACGTGATTGCCTGGATGCTACAATTTGACCTCTCCTGTCCAATTTCAACCATGACAGCTTTGGGTCATATGAGACACAGCCAATGAGAAGGCTTCTATATATGTTAAAGTTGCAAACAGCCTGCCAGTAGAAGAACAAACAGCATGCTGGGATGAGTTGGCATCGAGGGAACACACTGTAAATGCCTCTGTTTTACCCCAGGCTCTCTATACCACCCAGAAAACAGACCTTTTCTTACGCTGGAAAATCCTTTCACAATTCATTCATTCATCAATGAATGAATTAGAGCTGCTTTGTTGATAAAACTAACTTGGAGGGCTGGCCGACGGGCAGGCGATCTACCCGATACAGAGACACAAGACATCCGATGATCAGGTCAGGGATCAATGCAGTATCAGTCAGTCTCTTAACAGTACAATCCAGGCCTGGCTGGGTCTGGGAGTTCTAGAACCATAGAAACATGGACACAGTGTAGTCTAGAGGCTAATGGATCATTACAAGACAACATTAAACAACGATGTCCAAGACATTGTCTACTGTCCTCTCAATTACATGTCATGTTACAAAGTGTAATGGACATTACATTAATACATGGAATGGCCCTGATGTAGGCCAGGTAGATAAGAGGGTAGCATCACTGTCAAGCATCAATAATGCAAACATCACCCAAACAAAAGGCTACATGGATGGGTCTGCAATATGTGAATGCTTTGCTCGGGCACATTACAACTAGTACATAGGGCCCTCAAACTCAACTCTGGACCTCGAAGACAAATCCACTGTATTTTTCTTTGATGTGGCCAAAACTACACAGCAAGAACCAGTAGGTAAAATATGTTCTTTTATTGAAACTAAAGACAGGTGGTGAGGGTAGGATAGTTTGAAAGAGCAGCAGGTCACTGTCTGTCTACATCCCAAATGGCACCCCATTTCCTTAATAATGCACTACTTTTGACCAGAGCCCTGTAGGCCCTGGTTAAAAGTAGTGCACTATAATGGTCATAGGATGCCATTCTCTCGCATCCTTTGTCTGTTCCCTGAGGCCCCTCAGCGGACCCAGCCAAGCAGCGTAGCCGCTCCTCATTCCAGACTTAAGTCTCAGACTGAGATAAAAATAAACCTCCAGACGCCACTTGTCTACCTGTCTGAAGATGATGGACTGCACACCTCTCCAGGCTCCACGCACCTGACTCTCTCTCTCCCTCTTTCCTTCGCTCTCTCTCTCTTTACCTCGGTCTCTCTCCATCTCTTTTGTTTTTCTTGTGTGTAATGAAGGGATGTAACACAGTGGCTGCGGGTGGGGGTGTGGTGTTTAGCCACAGAGAAGACGGAGCATTTCACAAGGACAAGGTTAACGGAACAATGAGCGGCTTGACAAAACTTTTGACACCTTCCACGCCGGTCCATGTTCTTAGAGCTGCGTTTCCTCCCTCTTCATCTTGGGACTGACTCTCCCTCTCTCTGTGTCTGTCTGTACAATATCACTCTCTCTGTGTCTGTCTGTACAATATCACTCTCTCTGTGTCTGTCTGTACAATATCACTCTCTCTGTGTCAGTCTGTACAATATCACTCTCTCTGTGTCTGTCTGTACAATATCACTCTCTCTGTGTCTGTCTGTACAATATCACTCTCTCTGTGTCTGTCTGTACAATATCACTCTCTCTGTGTCTGTCTGTACAATATCACTCTCTCTGTGTCTGTCTGTACAATATCACTCTCTCTGTGTCAGTCTGTACAATATCACTCTCTCTCTCTGTCTGTCTGTACAATATCACTCTCTCTGTGTCTGACTGTACAATATCACTCTCTCTGTGTCTGTCTGTACAATATCACTCTCTCTGTGTCTGTCTGTACAATATCACTCTCTCTGTGTCTGTCTGTACAATATCACTCTCTCTGTGTCAGTCTGTACAATATCACTCTCTCTCTCTGTCTGTCTGTACAATATCACTCTCTCTGTGTCTGTCTGTACAATATCACTCTCTCTGTGTCTGTCTGTACAATATCACTCTCTCTGTGTCTGTCTGTACAATATCACTCTCTCTGTGTCTGTCTGTACAATATCACTCTCTCTGTGTCTGACTGTACAATATCACTCTCTCTGTGTCAGTCTGTACAATATCACTCTCTCTGTGTCTGACTGTACAATATCACTCTCTCTGTGTCTGTCTGTACAATATCACTCTCTCTGTGTCTGACTGTACAATATCCCTCTCTCTGTGTCTGTCTGTACAATATCACTCTCTCTGTGTCTGACTGTACAATATCACTCTCTCTGTGTCAGTCTGTACAATATCACTCTCTCTGTGTCTGTCTGTACAATATCACTCTCTCTGTGTCTGTCTGTACAATATCACTCTCTCTGTGTCTGTCTGTACAATATCACTCTCTCTGTGTCAGTCTGTACAATATCACTCTCTCTGTGTCTGACTGTACAATATCACTCTCTCTCTCTGTCTGTCTGTACAATATCACTCTCTCTGTGTCTGTCTGTACAATATCACTCTCTCTCTGTCTGTCTGTACAATATCACTCTCTCTGTGTCAGTCTGTACAATATCACTCTCTCTGTGTCTGACTGTACAATATCACTCTCTCTGTGTCTGACTGTACAATATCACTCTCTCTGTGTCTGTCTGTACAATATCACTCTCTCTGTGTCTGACTGTACAATATCACTCTCTCTGTGTCTGTCTGTACAATATCACTCTCTCTGTGTCTGACTGTACAATATCACTCTCTCTGTGTCTGTCTGTACAATATCACTCTCTCTGTGTCTGACTGTACAATATCACTCTCTCTGTGTCTGTCTGTACAATATCACTCTCTCTGTGTCTGTCTGTACAATATCACTCTCTCTGTGTCAGTCTGTACAATATCACTCTCTCTGTGTCAGTCTGTACAATATCACTCTCTCTGTGTCTGTCTGTACAATATCACTCTCTCTGTGTCTGACTGTACAATATCACTCTCTTTGTGTCTGTCTGTACAATATCACTCTCTCTGTGTCTGTCTGTACAATATCACTCTCTTTGTGTCTGTCTGTACAATATCACTCTCTTTGTGTCTGTCTGTACAATATCACTCTCTGTGTGTCTGTCTGTACAATATCACTCTCTCTGTGTCTGTCTGTACAATATCACTCTCTTTGTGTCTGTCTGTACAATATCACTCTCTTTGTGTCTGTCTGTAAAATATCACTCTCTCTGTGTCTGACTGTACAATATCACTCTCTCTGTGTCTGTCTGTACAATATCACTCTCTCTCTCTGTCTGTCTGTACAGCATCACTCATTCTCTCTCTGTCTGTCTGTACAGCATCACTCATTCTCTCTCTGTCTGTCTGTACAGCATCACTCATTCTCTCTGTCTGTACAGCATCACTCATTCTCTCTCTGTCTGTCTGTACAGCATCACTCATTCTCTCTCTGTCTGTCTGTACAGCATCACTCATTCTCTCTCTCTCTGTCTGTACAGCATCAGTCATTCTCTCTCTGTCTGTACAGTATCAGTCAGTCAGTCATTCAGTCAGTCATTCAGTCAGCCAGCTGCGTTTCCTCCCTCTTCATCTTGGGACTGACTCTCCCTCTCTCTGTGTCTGTCTGTACAATATCACTCTCTCTGTGTCTGTCTGTACAATATCACTCTCTCTGTGTCTGTCTGTACAATATCACTCTCTCTGTGTCTGTCTGTACAATATCACTCTCTCTGTGTCAGTCTGTACAATATCACTCTCTCTGTGTCTGACTGTACAATATCACTCTCTCTGTGTCTGTCTGTACAATATCACTCTCTCTGTGTCTGTCTGTACAATATCACTCTCTCTGTGTCAGTCTGTACAATATCACTCTCTCTGTGTCTGACTGTACAATATCACTCTCTCTGTGTCTGTCTGTACAATATCACTCTCTCTGTGTCTGTCTGTACAATATCACTCTCTCTGTGTCTGACTGTACAATATCACTCTCTCTGTGTCTGTCTGTACAATATCACTCTCTCTGTGTCTGTCTGTACAATATCACTCTCTCTGTGTCTGTCTGTACAATATCACTCTCTCTGTGTCTGACTGTACAATATCACTCTCTCTGTGTCAGTCTGTACAATATCACTCTCTCTGTGTCAGTCTGTACAATATCACTCTCTCTGTGTCTGTCTGTACAATATCACTCTCTCTGTGTCAGTCTGTACAATATCACTCTCTCTGTGTCTGTCTGTACAATATCACTCTCTCTGTGTCAGTCTGTACAATATCACTCTCTCTGTGTCAGTCTGTACAATATCACTCTCTCTGTGTCTGACTGTACAATATCACTCTCTTTGTGTCTGTCTGTACAATATCACTCTCTTTGTGTCTGTCTGTACAATATCACTCTCTTTGTGTCTGTCTGTACAATATCACTCTCTCTGTGTCTGTCTGTACAATATCACTCTCTCTGTGTCAGTCTGTACAATATCACTCTCTCTGTGTCTGACTGTACAATATCACTCTCTTTGTGTCTGTCTGTACAATATCACTCTCTTTGTGTCTGTCTGTACAATATCACTCTCTCTGTGTCAGTCTGTACAATATCATTCTCTCTCTGTCTGTCTGTACAATATCACTCTCTCTGTGTCAGTCTGTACAATATCACTCTCTCTGTGTCTGTCTGTACAATATCACTCTCTCTGTGTCTGTCTGTACAATATCACTCTCTCTGTGTCAGTCTGTACAATATCACTCTCACTGTGTCTGACTGTACAATATCACTCTCTCTCTCTGTCTGTCTGTACAATATCACTCTCTCTGTGTCTGTCTGTACAATATCACTCTCTCTGTGTCAGTCTGTACAATATCACTCTCTCTGTGTCTGACTGTACAATATCACTCTCTCTGTGTCAGTCTGTACAATATCACTCTCTCTGTGTCAGTCTGTACAATATCACTCTCTCTGTGTCTGTCTGTACAATATCACTCTCTCTGTGTCTGACTGTACAATATCACTCTCTTTGTGTCTGTCTGTACAATATCACTCTCTCTGTGTCTGACTGTACAATATCACTCTCTCTGTGTCTGTCTGTACAATATCACTCTCTCTGTGTCTGTCTGTACAATATCACTCTCTCTGTGTCTGACTGTACAATATCACTCTCTTGTGTCTGTCTGTACAATATCACTCTCTCTGTGTCTGACTGTACAATATCACTCTCTCTGTGTCTGTCTGTACAATATCACTCTCTCTGTGTCTGTCTGTACAATATCACTCTCTCTGTGTCTGACTGTACAATATCACTCTCTCTGTGTCTGTCTGTACAATATCACTCTCTCTGTGTCAGTCTGTACAATATCACTCTCTCTCTGTCTGTCTGTACAATATCACTCTCTCTGTGTCAGTCTGTACAATATCACTCTCTCTCTGTCTGTCTGTACAATATCACTCTCTCTGTGTCAGTCTGTACAATATCATTCTCTCTCTGTCTGTCTGTACAATATCACTCTCTCTGTGTCAGTCTGTACAATATCACTCTCTCTGTGTCTGTCTGTACAATATCACTCTCTCTGTGTCTGTCTGTACAATATCACTCTCTCTGTGTCAGTCTGTACAATATCACTCTCACTGTGTCTGACTGTACAATATCACTCTCTCTCTCTGTCTGTCTGTACAATATCACTCTCTCTGTGTCAGTCTGTACAATATCACTCTCTCTGTGTCTGACTGTACAATATCACTCTCTCTGTGTCTGACTGTACAATATCACTCTCTCTGTGTCAGTCTGTACAATATCACTCTCTCTGTGTCAGTCTGTACAATATCACTCTCTCTGTGTCTGTCTGTACAATATCACTCTCTCTGTGTCTGACTGTACAATATCACTCTCTTTGTGTCTGTCTGTACAATATCACTCTCTTTGTGTCTGTCTGTACAATATCACTCTCTCTCTCTGTCTGTCTGTACAGCATCACTCATTCTCTCTCTGTCTGTCTGTACAGCATCAGTCATTCTCTCTCTGTCTGTACAATATCACTCTCTCTGTGTCTGACTGTACAATATCACTCTCTTTGTGTCTGTCTGTACAATATCACGCTCTCTGTGTCTGACTGTACAATATCACTCTCTCTGTGTCTGTCTGTACAATATAACTCTCTCTGTGTCTGTCTGTACAATATAACTCTCTCTGTGTCTGTCTGTACAATATCACTCTCTCTGTGTCTGTCTGTACAATATCACTCTCTCTGTGTCTGTCTGTACAATATCACTCTCTCTGTGTCTGTCTGTACAATATCACTCTCTCTGTGTCTGTCTGTACAATATCACTCTCTCTGTGTCTGACTGTACAATATCACTCTCTCTGTGTCTGTCTGTACAATATCACTCTCTCTGTGTCTGACTGTACAATATCACTCTCTCTGTGTCAGTCTGTACAATATCACTCTCTCTGTGTCTGACTGTACAATATCACTCTCTCTGTGTCTGACTGTACAATATCACTCTCTCTGTGTCAGTCTGTACAATATCACTCTCTCTGTGTCAGTCTGTACAATATCACTCTCTCTGTGTCTGTCTGTACAATATCACTCTCTCTGTGTCTGACTGTACAATATCACTCTCTTTGTGTCTGTCTGTACAATATCACTCTCTCTGTGTCTGACTGTACAATATCACTCTCTCTGTGTCTGTCTGTACAATATCACTCTCTCTGTGTCAGTCTGTACAATATCACTCTCTCTGTGTCAGTCTGTACAATATCACTCTCTCTGTGTCTGACTGTACAATATAACTCTCTCTGTGTCTGTCTGTACAATATCACTCTCTCTGTGTCTGTCTGTACAATATCACTCTCTCTGTGTCTGTCTGTACAATATCACTCTCTCTGTGTCTGTCTGTACAATATCACTCTCTCTGTGTCTGTCTGTACAATATCACTCTCTCTGTGTCTGACTGTACAATATCACTCTCTCTGTGTCTGTCTGTACAATATCACTCTCTCTGTGTCTGACTGTACAATATCACTCTCTCTGTGTCAGTCTGTACAATATCACTCTCTCTGTGTCTGACTGTACAATATCACTCTCTCTGTGTCTGTCTGTACAATATCACTCTCTCTGTGTCAGTCTGTACAATATCACTCTCTCTCTGTCTGTCTGTACAATATCACTCTCTCTGTGTCAGTCTGTACAATATCACTTTCTCTCTGTCTGTCTGTACAATATCACTCTCTCTGTGTCAGTCTGTACAATATCATTCTCTCTCTGTCTGTCTGTACAATATCACTCTCTCTGTGTCAGTCTGTACAATATCACTCTCTCTGTGTCTGTCTGTACAATATCACTCTCTCTGTGTCTGTCTGTACAATATCACTCTCTCTGTGTCAGTCTGTACAATATCACTCTCACTGTGTCTGACTGTACAATATCACTCTCTCTCTCTGTCTGTCTGTACAATATCACTCTCTCTGTGTCTGTCTGTACAATATCACTCTCTCTCTGTCTGTCTGTACAATATCACTCTCTCTGTGTCAGTCTGTACAATATCACTCTCTCTGTGTCTGACTGTACAATATCACTCTCTCTGTGTCTGACTGTACAATATCACTCTCTCTGTGTCTGTCTGTACAATATCACTCTCTCTGTGTCTGACTGTACAATATCACTCTCTCTGTGTCTGTCTGTACAATATCACTCTCTCTGTGTCTGTCTGTACAATATCACTCTCTCTGTGTCTGTCTGTACAATATCACTCTCTCTGTGTCTGACTGTACAATATCACTCTCTCTGTGTCAGTCTGTACAATATCACTCTCTCTGTGTCTGTCTGTACAATATCACTCTCTCTGTGTCAGTCTGTACAATATCACTTTCTCTCTCTCTGTCTGTCTGTACAATATCACTCTCTCTGTGTCAGTCTGTACAATATCATTCTCTCTCTGTCTGTCTGTACAATATCACTCTCTCTGTGTCAGTCTGTACAATATCACTCTCTCTGTGTCTGACTGTACAATATCACTCTCTCTGTGTCTGTCTGTACAATATCACTCTCTCTGTGTCTGTCTGTACAATATCACTCTCTCTGTGTCTGACTGTACAATATCACTCTCTTTGTGTCTGTCTGTACAATATCACTCTCTCTGTGTCTGTCTGTACAATATCACTCTCTCTCTGTCTGTCTGTACAATATCACTCTCTCTGTGTCAGTCTGTACAATATCACTCTCTCTGTGTCTGACTGTACAATATCACTCTCTCTGTGTCTGACTGTACAATATCACTCTCTCTGTGTCTGTCTGTACAATATCACTCTCTCTGTGTCTGACTGTACAATATCACTCTCTCTGTGTCTGTCTGTACAATATCACTCTCTCTGTGTCTGACTGTACAATATCACTCTCTCTGTGTCTGTCTGTACAATATCACTCTCTCTGTGTCTGTCTGTACAATATCACTCTCTCTGTGTCTGTCTGTACAATATCACGCTCTCTGTGTCTGACTGTACAATATCACTCTCTCTGTGTCAGTCTGTACAATATCACTCTCTCTGTGTCTGTCTGTACAATATCACTCTCTCTGTGTCTGTCTGTACAATATCACTCTCTCTCTGTCTGTCTGTACAATATCACTCTCTGTGTCTGTCTGTACAATATCACTCTCTCTGTGTCTGTCTGTACAATATCACTCTCTCTGTGTCTGTCTGTACAATATCACTCTCTCTGTGTCTGTCTGTACAATATCACTCTCTCTGTGTCTGTCTGTACAATATCACTCTCTCTGTGTCTGTCTGTACAATATCACTCTCTTTGTGTCTGTCTGTACAATATCACTCTCTTTGTGTCTGTCTGTACAATATCACTCTCTCTGTGTCTGTCTGTACAATATCACTCTCTTCGTGTCTGTCTGTACAATATAACTCTCTTTGTGTCTGTCTGTACAATATCACTCTCTCTGTGTCTGTCTGTACAATATCACTCTCTCTGTGTCAGTCTGTACAATATCACTCTCTCTGTGTCTGTCTGTACAATTTCACTCTCTCTGTGTCTGTCTGTACAATATCACTCTCTCTGTGTCTGTCTGTACAATATCACTCTCTCTGTGTCTGACTGTACAATATCACTCTCTCTGTGTCTGTCTGTACAATATCACTCTCTCTGTGTCTGTCTGTACAATATCACTCTCTCTGTGTCTGTCTGTACAATATCACTCTCTCTGTGTCTGTCTGTACAATATCACTCTCTCTGTGTCTGTCTGTACAATATCACTCTCTCTGTGTCAGTCTGTACAATATCACTCTCTCTCTGTCTGTCTGTACAATATCACTCTCTCTGTGTCAGTCTGTACAATATCACTCTCTCTGTGTCTGTCTGTACAATATCACTCTCTCTGTGTCTGTCTGTACAATATCACTCTCTCTGTGTCAGTCTGTACAATATCACTCTCTCTGTGTCTGTCTGTACAATATCACTCTCTCTCTGTCTGTCTGTACAATATCACTCTCTCTGTGTCTGTCTGTACAATATCACTCTCTCTGTGTCTGTCTGTACAATATCACTCTCTCTGTGTCAGTCTGTACAATATCACTCTCTCTGTGTCTGACTGTACAATATCACTCTCTCTGTCTGTCTGTCTGTACAATATCACTCATCTGTGTCTGTCTGTACAATATCTCTCTCTGTGTCTGTCTGTACAATATCACTCTCTCTGTGTCTGTCTGTACAATATCATCACTGTACAATATCACTCTCTCTGTGTCTGTCTGTACAATATCACTCTCTCTGTGTCTGTCTGTACAATATCACTCTCTCTGTGTCTGTCTGTACAATATCACTCTCTCTGTGTCTGTCTGTACAATATCACTCTCTCTGTGTCTGTCTGTACAATATCACTCTCTCTGTGTCTGACTGTACAATATCACTCTCTCTGTGTCTGTCTGTACAATATCACTCTCTCTGTGTCTGTCTGTACAATATCACTCTCTCTGTGTCTGTCTGTACAATATCACTCTCTCTGTGTCTGTCTGTACAATATCACTCTCTCTGTGTCTGTCTGTACAATATCACTCTCTCTGTGTCTGTCTGTACAATATCACTCTCTCTGTGTCTGTCTGTACAATATCACTCTCTCTGTGTCTGTCTGTACAATATCACTCTCTCTGTGTCTGTCTGTACAATATCACTCTCTCTGTGTCTGTCTGTACAATATCACTCTCTCTGTGTCTGTCTGTACAATATCACTCTCTCTGTGTCTGTCTGTACAATATCACTCTCTCTGTGTCTGACTGTACAATATCACTCTCTCTGTGTCTGTCTGTACAATATCACTCTCTCTGTGTCTGACTGTACAATATCACTCTCTCTGTGTCTGTCTGTACAATATCACTCTCTCTGTGTCTGACTGTACAATATCACTCTCTCTGTGTCTGTCTGTACAATATCACTCTCTCTGTGTCTGTCTGTACAATATCACTCTCTCTGTGTCTGTCTGTACAATATCACTCTCTCTGTGTCTGTCTGTACAATATCACTCTCTCTGTGTCTGTCTGTACAATATCACTCTCTCTGTGTCTGTCTGTACAATATCACTCTCTCTGTGTCTGACTGTACAATATCACTCTCTCTGTGTCTGTCTGTACAATATCACTCTCTCTCTCTGTCTGTCTGTACAATATCACTCTCTGTGTCTGTCTGTACAATATCACTCTCTCTGTGTCTGACTGTACAATATCCCTCTCTCTGTGTCAGTCTGTACAATATCACTCTCTCTGTGTCTGACTGTACAATATCACTCTCTCTGTGTCTGTCTGTACAATATCACTCTCTCTGTGTCTGACTGTACAATATCACTCTCTCTGTGTCTGTCTGTACAATATCACTCTCTCTGTGTCTGTCTGTACAATATCACTCTCTCTGTGTCTGTCTGTACAATATCACTCTCTCTGTGTCTGTCTGTACAATATCACTCTCTCTGTGTCTGACTGTACAATATCACTCTCTCTGTGTCTGTCTGTACAATATCACTCTCTCTGTGTCTGTCTGTACAATATCACTCTCTCTGTGTCTGACTGTACAATATCACTCTCTCTGTCTGTCTGTACAATATCACTCTCTCTGTGTCTGTCTGTACAATATCACTCTCTCTGTGTCTGTCTGTACAATATCACTCTCTCTGTGTCTGTCTGTACAATATCACTCTCTCTGTGTCTGTCTGTACAATATCACTCTATCACTCTCTGTGTCTGTCTGTACAATATCACTCTCTCTGTGTCTGTCTGTACAATATCACTCTCTCTGTGTCTGTCTGTACAATATCACTCTCTCTGTGTCTGTCTGTACTATCACTCTCTGTGTCTGTCTGTACAATATCACTCTCTCTGTGTCTGTCTGTACAATATCACTCTCTTGTGTCAATATCACTCTGTGTCTGTCTGTACACACTCCTCTCTGTCTGTACAATATCATTGTGTCAACTGTACAAATGTGCTGTCTGTCTGTAATCAATAATACACTGTGACTCTTCATTCCTCTGGGAGTGGAGGAGGAGGAGAACCAGGTGTCAGTCTGAAAGATCACTTTCTCTCTCTCTGTCTGAGTATCACTCTCTGTGTCAGTCTGTAGGAGATCATTCTCAAAGTCTGTCTGAGAGATCGAGTGTCAGTCTGAGGAGGAGGATCACCAGATGTCTGTAAATATCAGTGTCAGTCTGAGGACAATAGAACTCGGAGTTAGTCTGTACAGTATCACTCATTCTCTCTTGTCATGTCCCCTTTGAACACACTCCCTCTTACACACATTGTCAACCTGTGAAATGTGCTGGGTAATCAATAATACACTGTGACTCTTCATTCCTCTGGGAGTGGAGGAGGAGGAGAACCAGGGAAAGGAAAGATAGAGAGAGTGGAGGAGGAGGAGAACCAAAGAAAGGAGAGATCGAGAGAGTGGAGGAGGAGGAGAACCAGAGAAAGGAGAGATAGAGAGAGTGGAGGAAGAAGAGAACCGGAGAAAGGAGAGATAGAGAGAGTGGAGGAGGAGGAGAACCAAAGAAAGGAGAGACAGAGAGAGTGGAGTAGGAGGAGAACCAGAGAAAGGAGAGATAGAGAGTGGAGGAGGAGGAGAACCAAAGAAAGGAGAGATAGAGAGAGAGGAGGAGGAGGAGAACCAGAGAAAGGAGAGATAGAGAGAGTGGAGGAGGAGGAGAACCAGAGAAAGGAGAGATAGAGAGAGTGGAGGAGGAGGAGAACCAGAGAAAGGAGAGATAGAGAGAGTGGAGGAGGAGGGGAACCAAAGAAAGGAGAGATAGAGAGAGTGGAGGAGGAGGAGAACCAAAGAAAGGAGAGATAGAGAGAGTGGAGGAGGAGGAGAACCAGAGAAAGGAGAGACAGAGAGAGTGGAGGAGGAGGAGAACCAGAGAAAGGAGAGATAGAGAGAGTGGAGGAGGAGGAGAACCAAAGAAAGGAGAGATAGAGAGAGTGGAGGAGGAGGAGAACCAGAGAAAGGAGAGATAGAGAGAGAGGAGGAGGAGGAGAACCAGAGAAAGGAGAGATAGAGAGAGTGGAGGAGGAGGAGAACCAAAGAAAGGAGAGATAGAGAGAGAGGAGGAGGAGGAGAACCAAAGAAAGGAGAGATAGAGAGAGTGGAGGAGGAGGAGAACCAGAGAAAGGAGAGATAGAGAGAGTGGAGGAGGAGGAGAACCATAGAAAGAAAAGATAGAGAGTGGAGGAGGAGGAGAACCAGAGAAAGGAGAGATAGAGAGAGTGGAGGAGGAGGAGAACCAGAGAAAGGAGAGATAGAGAGAGTGGAGGAGGAGGAGAACCAGAGAAAGGAGAGATAGAGAGAGTGGAGGAGGAGAACCAGAGAAAGGAGAAATAGAGAGTGATGAGGTGGAGGAGAACCAGAGAAAGGAGAGATAGAGAGAGTGGAGGAGGAGGAGAACCAAAGAAAGGAGAGATAGAGAGAGTGGAGGAGGAGGAGAACCAGAGAAAGGAGAGATAGAGAGAGTGGAGGAGGAGGGGAACCAAAGAAAGGAGAGATAGAGAGAGTGGAGGAGGAGGAAAACCAAAGAAAGGAGAGATAGAGAGAGTGGAGGAGGAGGAGAACCAGAGAAAGGAGAGACAGAGAGAGTGGAGGAGGAGGAGAACCAGAGAAAGGAGAGATAGAGAGAGTGGAGGAGGAGGGGAACCAAAGAAAGGAGAGATAGAGAGAGTGGAGGAGGAGGAGAACCAAAGAAAGGAGAGATAGAGAGAGTGGAGGAGGAGAACCAGAGAAAGGAGAGATAGAGAGAGTGGAGGAGGAGGAGAACCAGAGAAAGGAGAGATAGAGAGAGAGGAGGAGGAGGAGAACCAGAGAAAGGAGAGATAGAGAGAGAGGATTCATATTTTGATAACATAGCTTCCTCTGAGTCTAAAGTATTAGTACAGCAGGAGGCTCAGCAGCCAGGGCCAGGCTAGCTGTAGCTTCATTAAGTCAGGGAGATGAAATGCTGCTGATTCTCCATTTTCCCTTTGTCACGGAGAGGACAGGAGGAGCCTGTCTGAAGTTAATCTACTTCACAACATCAGCATATGAGGCCAGCAGATCGCTACTAATCAATTTACTGCCACCATGAACACGACCGGAGTTACAAATCAAAACAGACAATGACTTTGGCACTTGATTCTGCCATTAAAGATTAAATGTAAATGGACCAAAAGTCATTATGTTCCTGATAGTGCATCAGGACCTGTAATAAAACACATCATTATCCATAAGATATGCTCAATATCAGTACCGGGTCTAGGTGTCAAACAGCCTTGCAGATTTGCAGATAACCTTTGACCCTGACCAGGAAATTAGCTGATTGGAAGTAGTAGAGCAGACAGCGCTGACTGGTGGTGGACAGAGAAACAGAGAGAACATGTGGCCACAGGGTCAGGGATGCATCGTATGGTAACCTAAACCATCTCAAACGGCAATGCTGTAAGAGGAATTCAATCTAGAGATGGAGAGATAGTAAGAAACAAAGAAAGACAGGGATGGAGAGAGAGTAAGAAACAAAGAAAGACAGGGATGGAGAGAGAGTAAGAAACAAAGAAAGACAGGGATGGAGAGAGAGTAAGAAACAAAGAAAGACAGGGATGGAGAGATAGTAAGAAACAAAGAAAGACAGGGATGGAGAGAGAGTAAGAAACAAAGAAAGACAGGGATGGAGAGAGAGTAAGAAACAAAGAAAGACAGGGATGGAGAGAGAGTAAGAAACAAAAAAAGACAGGGATGGAGAGAGAGAGTAAGAAACAAAGAAAGAAAGGGATGGAGAGAGAGAGTAAGAAACAAAGAAAGACAGGGATGGAGAGATAGTAAGAAACAAAGAAAGACAGGGATGGAGAGAGAGTAAGAAACAAAGAAAGACAGGGATGGAGAGAGAGTAAGAAACAAAGAAAGACAGGGATGGAGAGATAGTAAGAAACAAAGAAAGACAGGGATGGAGAGAGAGTAAGAAACAAAGAAAGACAGAGATGGAGAGAGAGTAAGAAACAAAGAAAGACAGGGATGGAGAGAGAGTAAGAAACAAAGAAAGACAGGGATGGAGAGAGAGTAAGAAACAAAGAAACAAAGGGATGGAGAGAGAGTAAGAAACAAAGAAAGACAGGGATGGAGAGAGAGAGTAAGAAACAAAGAAAGACAGGGATGGAGAGAGAGTAAGAAACAAAGAAAGACAGGGATGGAGAGAGAGTAAGAAACAAAGAAAGACAGGGATGGAGAGAGAGAGTAAGAAACAAAGAAAGACAGGGATGGAGAGAGAGTAAGAAACAAAGAAAGACAGGGAGGGAGAGAGTAAGAAACAAAGAAAGACAGAGATGGAGAGAGAGTAAGAAACAAAGAAAGACAGGGATGGAGAGAGAGTAAGAAACAAAGAAACAAAGGGATGGAGAGAGAGTAAGAAACAAAGAAAGACAGGGATGGAGAGAGAGTAAGAAACAAAGAAAGACAGGGATGGAGAGAGAGTAAGAAACAAAGAAAGACAGGGATGGAGAGAGAGTAAGAAACAAAGAAAGACAGGGATGGAGAGAGAGTAAGAAACAAAGAAACAAAGGGATGGAGAGAGAGTGGAGAGAAGTAAGAAACAAAGAAAGACAGGGATGGAGAGAGAGTAAGAAACAAAGAAAGACAGGGATGGAGAGAGAGTAAGAAACAAAGAAAGACAGGGATGGAGAGAGAGTAAGAAACAAAGAAAGACAATGGAGAAACAAAGGGATGGGATGGAGAGAGTAAGAAACAAAGAAAGACAGGGATGGAGAGAGAGTAAGAAACAAAGAAAGACAGGGATGGAGAGAGAGTAAGAAACAAAGAAAGACAGGGATGGAGAGAGAGTAAGAAACAGGATGGAAAGAAAGGGATGGAGAGATAGTAAGAAACAAAGAAAGACAGGGATGGAGAGAGAGTAAGAAACAAAGAAAGAAAGGGATGGAGAGAGAGTAAGAAACAAAGAAAGACAGAGATGGAGAGAGAGAGTAAGAAACAAAGAAAGACAGGGATGGAGAGAGTAGAGAAAGACAGGGATGGAAGAAGTAAGAAACAAAGAAAGACAGGGATGGAGAGAGAGAGTAAGAAACAAAGAAAGACAGGGATGGAGAGAGAGTAAGAAACAAAGAAAGACAGGGATGGAGAGAGAGAGTAAGAAACAAAGAAAGACAGGGATGGAGAGAGAGTAAGAAACAAAGAAAGACAGGGATGGAGAGAGAGTAAGAAACAAAGAAAGACAGGGATGGAGAGAGAGTAAGAAACAAAGAAAGACAGGGATGGAGAGATAGAAACACAGGGAGAGAAATACAAATAAAAGAGAGACAGAGAGATCCCAATTCCACAGCTGGAGTACAGCGGTGTGGGAAATGGAATAGTGACAGATGATATCCTACAGTTTAGCAACAAGAGTTGAAATGTTCTGATAAGTAGAGGGGGGGTTAGAGGAATAGAAGAAAGAGAAGATAGAAGAGAAGGTAGACAGGGGTCTGAAGGAGGGGGTTGGTGGGTGAGCCCCACAATTAATCCTCCTGAGGTCTGGAAACATTCACATTCTAATAGTGATGATCTGGCTGAACAAGCACCCAGACTAGCCAAGCACCCAGACTAGCCAAGCAACCAGACTAGTATAGCACCCAGACTAGCCAAGCAACCAGACTAGCCAAGCACCCAGACTAGTATAGCACCCAGACTAGCCAAGCAACCAGACTAGTATAGCACCCAGACTAGCCAAGCACCCAGACTAGCCAAGCAACCAGACTAGTATAGCACCCAGACTAGCCAAGCACCCAGACTAGCATAGCACCCAGACTAGCATAGCACCCAGACTAGCCAAGCACCCAGACTAGCATAGCACCCAGACCAGCCAAGCACCCAGACTAGCATAGCACTCAGACTAGCCAAGCACCCCTGCTGTGCCCTCCTTAAGCAAATTAACACAAACCCAAACTGGAACAAGCAGCATATTTCCACGTTAGTCGTAATTTCTCGCCGAGAGTAGTAAGAATGAGAGCGTAAACATGAGTTAAGACCAGGGCTCACTGTTTTTAAGTGCATAAGGAATCAGGTCAAAATGTATCTGGCAGACAAAAACACAAAAATGGGGCTTGCATTTCTTTGCAAAATGCTATCCTAAATTGGCTCAACTTTGTTCTCATATCCCTATGAGCCCTGGCCAATAGTAGTGTACTATATAGGGAATAGAGTGCCATTTGGAACACACATTTAGATAAAGGGATCAGGCTATAACTGAGTGCAAAGCAGTGATGAATGGAGAACAGGACTGAGGATGGAGTATGGCCTAGCCTCTGTGCTCAGCGCAACACTTTCTCTGATTAATCAGAACCCAGCAGCAGGGCTTTATGTGCCATTAAAAGGCTCTCTAAATAGCTTGACTTCATTCATTAGAGAGGAGCATCCTCTGCAGGGGAGAGGCTCTGCCAGATAGACAGCTAAGTGGCAGAGGGAGAGGACATGTGCACTGAGGCACAATAAACAACCACAAATATAGAGCCATTACAACGGTAAATAATTCATCTAATACAGCGAGGACTGCACAACAACATCCGTGGAACGTACTGTATTACCCATTAGACTGCTAAACAGTGACATAACAACATAAAGGTGTTTGACTGGGTGCACTCTCTGAGAAGGTATGTCCTACAGCAGGCTCATGCCCGAATAACTGTGTTAAATCTGGCTAAACGCAACTAATCCCTTTTCTCTGTTTATCAGGTGAGCGTATCAGGTGAGTGTATCTCTGTCTCTCCTCACCACTTTACAAAAACGGAACACCGAGACAGAAGAGAAATAAGAAAGAAAGGGAATGAAGAAGAAATAGAGAATAAAAGGAAGACAAAGATTACCAGAGATAGGAGAGATTTGGCTGAGGATTTCTTCCTTTTTTTAATACATTATAGAATAAGGCTGTAACATTACAAAATGTGGACAAAGTCAAGGAGGTCTGAATATAATGAGCATGCTGTTTAATCAGCGTCTTGATATGCCACACCTTTCAGGTGGATGGATTATCTTGTCAAAGGAGAAATGCTCACTAACAGGAATGGAAACAAATTTGTGCACAACATTTTTTAGATATTTCTCCGCTCCTGTTCCAGAGTCAAACTTTCGCCTACTTTTGGTGTATGATTTTAGTGCAAGAAATCCTTAATTCTGCAGGAGTTAATATTAAGGGCAATGTGAGCGTTTATAGACCTGCAGTCAGTGTCTAGATTTCAGTTTCCATTTAACCCATCTGAACAGTAGGCTACAGAGTCCTTGCTGTACCATAGGCCTACTTGATGTCCCCGTCTTGTGACTGTTGAATTTATATAGCATCTCACAATCATCACACATAACACAGCCAGCACTGCTATCATGCTCTTCTACTACTTCACCAAATCGTTCCCAAACATTACTTTTCATTTTCTTTGCAACTCTCCATTTCACACCTTTTCTCTTCTAGAATTAAACTCCTACATGGCTCGTTTTACCTCTGTGGACCGACATTAACTTTTTCTGCCCATTCCCAAAAGCATTTGGCTGTAGGCTATTTGGTTAGGCCCTAAAGCTAAGACTTACACACTAATGCCAGATAGCCTACACCAATGAAAAGCCTAAATGTAGCCTATAGATATAAAGTGCACAAGAATGATAAATGTATTAAATGTATATATTTTTTAAAGTATTGTTTTCTCTTTATTCAACCCGCCCGCTATCCGCCTGCCCTTCATTTATGAGTCAATCTGCACATCACTAACACACACACACACACACACACACACACACACACACACACACACACACACACACACACACACACACACACACACACACACACACACACACACACACACACAGGGGGGTTCATAGACCACTCTCCATCAGTTTGACAACCTGTTCTGATCTTCTCGTAACATGGCTGTAAGGCCTTCCAGTGAATTCCCAACTGACTGTAGCTGTCCGTTGATGCATTTCTAATTGGCATTTCTGCTGATAGTCACATGTCAGATCTATATTCTCCATTATCCTATACCCACCTCCCCGGAGAATTCTCTAATGGCTTCTGCTCAAGGCAAAGATATGAACAGCAGTAATATTGTAATATAAACTTGAGTATAAAATTGAGTCCTTGTATAATCTGAGGAGAGGAAAGTTTGAGAAGTAAAACTTTCATTTTGAAGATTAACAAAGCACACGTCATAATCCCGCTTTGGAAGGGCCTGAGCGAGGAGAAACATTCATACTCAAAAAAAGAGTTTGTTTGAACTGTGTTCTCTGTTTTGCATCCACAGAAATAGATCTCACACTGCTTTAGTGTGTCAGTGTTTGTACTGCTCTCATGTCCAGCAAACATGTTAAACCCCCCAGCATTGAAGGATTGGCCGTGTGACACTACCAAACAGAAGACAACTGCGTTGGTACCAATGTCTTTTGGACATATATTTTTTTAAATGTCCCTATTAATACACTACATGACCAATGGAATGTGGACACCTGCTCGTCGAACATCTCATTCCAAAATCCTCGGCATTAATATGGAGTTGGTCCCCCCTTTGCTGCTATAAAAGCCTCCACTCTTCTGGGAAGGCTTTCCAATAGATGTTGAAACATTGCTGCGGGGACTTGCTTTCATTCAGCCACAAGTGCATTAATGGGGTCGGGCACTGTGCAGGCCAGTCAAGTTCTTCCACACCAATCTCAACAAACCATTTCTATATGGACCTCGCTTTGTCCACAGGGGCATTGTCATGCTGAAACAGGAAAGGGCCTTCCCCAAACTGTTGCCATAAAGTAGGAAGCACAGAATCATCTAGAATGTCATTGTATGCTGTAGCATTAAAATTTCCCTTCATGGGCCTCCCGAGTGGCGCAGTGATCAAAGGCACTGCATCACAGCGTTAGCTATGCCACCAGAGTTCCTGGTTCGAGTCCAGGCTCTGTCGCAGCCGGCCGCAACCGAGAGACCCTTGGGGTGGTGCACAATTGGCCCAGCGTCGTCCGGGTTAAGGAGGGTTTGGTCGGCAAGGATGTCCTTGTCCCATCGCACTCCTGTGACTTTGTTGGGTCATGTTTTGGAGAACACATGGCTCTTGACCTTTGCCTCTCCCGAGTCCGTACGGGAGTAGAAGCGATGAGACAAGACTGTAACTACCATAAGGATACCACGAAAAAGGGGTAAAAAAAAAAGAAATAGTAATAATTCTAATAAATACAAGATTTCCCTTCACTGGGTGGAACTAAGGGGCTGAGCCCAAACCATGAAAATCAGCCCCAGACCATTATTCCTCCTCCACCAAACGTTACAGTTGGCACTATGCATTGGGGCAGGTAGCGTTCTCCAGGCATCTGCCAAATCCAGATTTGTCTGTCTGACTTCCAGATGGTGAAGCGTGATTCATCACTCCAGAGAACGCATCTCCACTGCTCCAGAATCCAATGGACTCCAGCTGACACTTGGCATTGCGTATGGTGATCTTAAGCTTGTGTGCGGCTACTCGGCCTATTACTAGTAAGACAACTTTTTGTTTAATCTAAGTATTTCTTTTAAATTATTATTATTAGACAGTAGTTGCCATATTATTCTTGTTTCTAAGTATTGTTTTTTTTTTTCATTTGGACACTTAAGATGGTGCATCTCAAGAGATTTCATCCTGAGAAGATTTCAAATAAATACAGTTGACAACTTACAGTAACTGACAAAAGAGTATCCCTACAGTGGCAGCGTTAACACAATGTATACAGTCTTAGCAATTGATATCTGGAAAGTAAAAGGGTTCTTCGGCTGTCCCCATAGAAAAACCATTTGAATAAAGAATATGTGGCTCCAGGTAGTAGCCTTTTGTTTCCAGTAAGAACCCCTTTTCTAAGTGTACATAATCAGCATGAGTTTCTGTATATTGTGTCAACATGCATCCTACTCATCTCAACAATGTATCATTTCCTACAAACGTGGACTACAGTACAGAGAGGGCACTGGCAGGCATGCAATATAGTAACAAACTAGAATTCCCAGTCAAACCTAAACCTTTTTAGGATTTCAAAATGTGTTCCATCGTCATGCGTATCAAGGTAAGTTAGGAGAATGAAGCTCATATCCTGTAGAATAGCTCTGTGTTCTTTGGCGCACCTCAGAGCAGCCCTCCAGTTTACCTTTCATTAACTCCAGCTCCCACAATCCCCCCCCTAGTGCCATCCCAGGCCAAAGATCACACAGACATCGTTCACAAAAACGAAGTCACTCAGGAGAGACGACAATGCTAAGGTGTTGAAGTGATCTTAAATAAGACATCTCAGTCTTAATTCTCCCCACCCACACAAAACCAACAACAACCTTGTCTTTCTTACTAGCACTGGCATTGCTGATAACTTTTTTATTGAGGGAAAATGTACTACTAAGACTGTGATGTGGTTGTCTCACCTAGCTGTCTGAAGATGAATGCAAGAACAGTAAGTTGCTCTGGATAAGAGCGTCTGTTTGATGACTCAAACATAATGTAAATGATGGGGATGATAAAGTGACAGATTTACACATATCCTCTTCCAAGTTAGTCTGGAGCTGTTGCACTGCCTCCTGCTACAAAACGGCCACTGCTAAAGACGACTGATACACAATCAACTCCAAGGAGCAAGCAATGGAGAAGCACAGTGGCAAGGAAAAACTCATTAGAAAGGCAGTAACCGAGGAAGAAACCATGATAGGCACTAGGCTCTTAGGGATGGCAAGTCCTATTCTGGCTGTGCCGGGTGACGATAAGAGTACATGACCATTAAGGCCAGATCATTCTTCAAGTCGTTCAAATGTTCATAGATGAACAGCAGGGTCAAATGATAACCACAGTGGTTATATAGAGAGTACAGCAGTCCAAAACCTCAGAAGTAAATTTCAGAGGCAACATTGATCCATTTCGCACAGGGGCAACCCCCCAACGTATTATAAGTACGGTAACAACCTACTGCGCTCTTAATCACAACTAGCTGACCCCTGTAACAACCTAAAAATATTTACAACTAGCTAACCCCGTAACAACCTACCCCAAATCACAACTAGCTAACCCCTGTAGCAACCTATCCCTACTCACAACTAGCTAACCCTGTAACAACCTATCCCTACTCACAACAAGCTAACCCCGTAACAACCTATCCCTACTCACAACTAGCTAACCCTGTAACAACCTATCCCTACTCACAACTAGCTAACCCTGTAACAACCTATCCCTACTCACAACTAGTAACCCTGTAACCTATCCCTACTCACAACTAGCTAACCCTGTAACAACCTATCCCTACTCACAACTAGCTAACCCTGTAACAACCTATCCCTACTCACAACTAGCTAACCCCGTAACAACCTATCCCTACTCACAACTAGCTAACCCTGTAACAACCTATCCCTACTCACAACTCGCTAACCCCTGTAGCAACCTATCCCTACTCACAACTAGCTAACCCTGTAACAACCTATCCCTACTCACAACAAGATAACACCGTAACAACCTATCCCTACTCACAACTAGCTAACCCTGTAACAACCTATCCCTACTCACAACTAGCTAACCCCGTAACATCCTATCCCTACTCACAACTAGCTAACCCTGTAACAACCTATCCCTACTCACAACTAGCTAACCCTGTAACAACCTATCCCTACTCACAACTAGCTAACCCCGTAACAACCTATCCCTACTCACAACTAGCTAACCCCTGTAACAACCTATCCCTTCACAACTAGCTAACCCTGTAACAACCTATCCCTACTCACAACTAGCTAACCCTGTAACAACCTATCCCTACTCACAACTAGCTAACCCTGTAACAACCTATCCCTACTCACAACTAGCTAACCCTGTAACAACCTATCCCTACTCACAACTAGCTAACCCTGTAACAACCTATCCCTACTCACAACTAGCTAACCCTGTAACAACCTATCCCTACTCACAACTAGCTAACCCTGTAACAACCTATCCCTACTCACAACTAGCTAACCCTGTAACAACCTAACAACCTATCCCTACTCACAACCTACTCACAACTAGCTAACCCTGTAACAACCTACAACTGTTCACAACTAGCTAACCCCTGTAACAACCTACCCCTTCTCACAACTAGCTAACCCTGTAACAACCTATCCCTACTCACAAATAGCTAACCCTGTAACAACCTATCCCTACTCACAACTAGCTAACCCTGTAACAACCTACCCCTGTTCACAACTAGCTAACCCGTGTAACAACCTAACCCCTTCCCTACTCACAACTAGCTAACCCTGTAACAACCTATCCCTACTCACAAATAACTAACCCTGTAACAACCTATCGCTACTCACAACTAGCTAACCCTGTAACAACCTACCCCTACTCACAACTAGCTAACCCTGTAACAACCTATCCCTACTCACAACTAGCTAACCCTGTAACAACCTATCCCTACTCACAACTAGCTAACCCCTGTAGCAACCTATCCCTACTCACAACTAGCTAACCCTGTAACAACCTATCCCTACTCACAACAAGCTAACCTCGTAACAACCTATCCCTACTCACAACAAGCTAACCCCGTAACAACCTATCCCTACTCACAACTAGCTAACCCTGTAACAACCTATCCCTACTCACAACAAGCTAACCCCGTAACAACCTATCCCTACTCACAACTAGCTAACCCTGTAACAACCTATCCCTACTCACAACTAGCTAACCCTGTAACAACCTATCCCTACTCACAACTAGCTAACCCTGTAACAACCTATCCCTACTCACAACTAGCTAACCCTGTAACAACCTATCCCTACTCACAACTAGCTAACCCTGTAACAACCTATCCCTACTCACAACTAGCTAACCCTGTAACAACCTATCCCTACTCACAACTAGCTAACCCTGTAACTAACCCTGTAACCTATCCCTACTCACAACTAGCTAACCCTGTAACAACCTATCCCTACTCACAACTAGCTAACCCTGTAACAACCTATCCCTACTCACAACTAGCTAACCCTGTAACAACCTATCCCTACTCACAACTAGCTAACCCTAACCCTGTAACAACCTATCCCTACTCACAACTAACAACCTATCCCTACTCACTAACCCCTGTAACAACCTATCCCTACTCACAACTAGCTAACCCTGTAACAACCTATCCCTACTCACAACAAGCTAACCCCGTAACAACCTATCCCTACTCACAACTAGCTAACCCTGTAACAACCTATCCCTACTCACAACTAGCTAACCCCGTAACAACCTATCCCTACTCACAACAAGCTAACCCCGTAACAACCTATCCCTACTCACAACTAGCTAACCCTGTAACAACCTATCCATACTCACAACTAGCTAACCGTGTAACAACCTACCCCTTCTCACAACTAGCTAACCCCTGTAACAACCTATCCCTACTCACAACAAGCTAACCCCGTAACAACCTATCCCTACTCACAACTAGCTAACCCCTGTAACAACCTATCCCTACTCACAACTAGCTAACCCTGTAACAACCTATCCCTACACACAACTAGCTAACCCCGTAACATCCTATCCCTAAACACAACAAGCTAACCCCGTAACAACCTATCCCTACTCACAACTAGCTAACCCTGTAACAACCTATCCTTACTCCCAACAAGCTAACCCGGTAACAACCTATCCCTACTCACAACTAGCTAACCCTATAACAACCTATCCCTACTCACAACTAGCTAACACTGTAACAACCTACAACTGTTCACAACTAGCTAACCCCTGTAACAACCTACCCCTTCTCACAACTAGCTAACCCTGTAACAACCTAATCCCTACTCACAACTAGCTAACCCTGTAACAACCTATCCCTACTCACAACTAGCTAACCCTGTAACAACCTACAACTGTTCACAACTAGCTAACCCTTGTAACAACCTACCCCTTCTCACAACTAGCTAACCCTGTAACAACCTATCCCTACTCAAAACTAGCTAACCCTGTAACAAACTATCCCTACTCACAACTAGCTAACCCTGTAACAACCTATCCCTACTCACAACTAGCTAACCCTGTAACAACCTATCCCTACTCACAACTAGCTAACCCCTGTAGCAACCTATCCCTACTCACAACTAGCTAACCCTGTAACAACCTATCCCTACTCACAACAAGCTAACCTCGTAACAACCTATCCCTACTCACAACTAGCTAAGCTAACCTCTAACCCTGTAACAACCTATCCCTACTCACAACAAGCTAACCCCGTAACAACCTATCCCTACTCACAACTAGCTAACCCTGTAACAACCTATCCCTACTCACAACAAGCTAACCCCGTAACAACCTATCCCTACTCACAACTAGCTAACCCTGTAACATCCTATCCATACTCACAACTAGCTAACCCTGTAACAACCTAACCCCTTCTCACAACTAGCTAACCCCTGTAACAACCTATCCCTACTCACAACTAGCAACCTATCCCTACCCAACTAGCTAACCCTGTAACATCCTATCCATACTCACAACTAGCTAACCCTGTAACAACCTAACCCCTTCTCACAACTAGCTAACCCTGTAACAACCTATCCCTACTCACAACTAGCTAACCCCGTAACATCCTATCCCTACTCACAACAAGCTAACCCCGTAACAACCTATCCCTACTCACAACTAGCTAACCCTGTAACAACCTATCCCTACTCACAACAAGTAACAACCTATCCCTACTCACAACTAGCTAACCCTGTAACAACCTATCCCTACTCACAACTAGCTAACCCCGTAACAACCTATCCCTACTCACAACTAGCTAACCCTGTAACAACCTATCCCTACTCACAACTAGCTAACCCCGTAACAACCTATCCCTACTCACAACTAGCTAACCCTGTAACAACCTATCCCTACTCACAACTAGCTAACCCCGTAACATCCTATCCCTACTCACAACAAGCTAACCCCGTAACAACCTATCCCTACTCACAACTAGCTAACCCTGTAACAACCTATCCATACTCACAACTAGCTAACCGTGTAACAACCTACCCCTTCTCACAACTAGCTAACCCCTGTAACAACCTATCCCTACTCACAACAAGCTAACCCCGTAACAACCTATCCCTACTCACAACTAGCTAACCCTGTAACAACCTATCCCTACACACAACTAGCTAACCCCGTAACATCCTATCCCTAAACACAACAAGCTAACCCCGTAACAACCTATCCCTACTCACAACTAGCTAACCCTGTAACAACCTATCTAGCTAACACTGTACTCCCAACAAGCTAACCCGGTAACAACCTATCCCTACTCACAACTAGCTAACCCTATAACAACCTATCCCTACTCACAACTAGCTAACCCTGTAACAACCTACAACTGTTCACAACTAGCTAACCCCTGTAACAACCTACCCCTTCTCACAACTAGCTAACCCTGTAACAACCTATCCCTACAACCTCCCTACAAACTAGCTAACCCTGTAACTAACCCTGTAACAACCTATCGCTACTCACAACTAGCTAACCCTGTAACAACCTATCCCTACTCACAACTAGCTAACCCTGTAACAACCTATCCCTACTCACAACTAGCTAACCCATGTAACAACCTATCCCTACTCACAACTAGCTAACCCCGTAACAACATATCCCTACTCACAACTAGCTAAACCCGCAATTACCTGTCACTACTCACAACTAGCTAACCCGTAACAACCTATCCCTACTCACAACTAGCTAACCCTGTAACAACCTATCCCTACTCACAACTAGCTAACCCTGTAACAACCTATCCCTACTCACAACTAGCTAACCCTGTAACAACCTATCCCTACTCACAACTAGCTAACCCCTGTAACAACCTATCCCTACTCACAACTAGCTAACCCTGTAACAACCTATCCCTACTCACAACTAGCTAACCCCGTAACAACCTATCCCTACTCACAACAAGCTAACCCAACCTATCAACTGTAACAACCTATCCCTACTCACAACTAGCTAACCCTGTAACAACCTATCCCTACTCACAACTAGCTAACCCTGTAACAACCTATCCCTACTCACAACTAGCTAACCCTGTAACAACCTATCCCTACTCACAACTAGCTAACCCTGTAACAACCTATCCCTACTCACAACTAGCTAACCCTGTAACAACCTATCCCTACTCACAACTAGCTAACCCTGTAACAACCTATCCCTACTCACAACTAGCTAACCCTGTAACATCCTATCCCTACTCACAACTAGCTAACCCTGTAACAACCTACAACTGTTCACAACTAGCGAACCCGTGTAACAACCTACCCCTTCTCACAACTAGCTAACCCTGTAACAACCTATCCCTACTCACAAATAGCTAACCCTGTAACAACCTATCCCTACTCACAACTAGCTAACCCTGTAACAACCTACCCCTACTCACAACTAGCTAACCCCGTAACAACCTATCCCTACTCACAACTAGCTAACCCTGTAACAACCTATCCCTACTCACAACTAGCTAACCCTGTAACAACCTATCCCTACTCACAACTAGCTAACCCTGTAACAACCTATCCCTACTCACAACTAGCTAACCCTGTAACAACCTATCCCTACTCACAACTAGCTAACCCGTAACAACCTATCCCTACTCCCAACTAGCTAACCCATGTAACAACCTATCACTACTCACAACTAGCTAAACCGGTAACAACCTATCCCTACTCACAACTAGCTAACCCTGTAACAACATATCCCTACTCACAACTAGCTAACCCCGTAATTACCTATCACTACTCACACCTAGCTAACCCTGTAACAACTTATCCTTACTCCCAACAAGCTAATCCCGTAACAACCTATCCCTACTCACAACTAGCTAACCCTGTAACAACCTATCCCTACTCACAACTAGCTAACCCTGTAACAACCTACAACTGTTCACAACTAGCTAACCCCTGTAACAACCTACCCCTTCTCACAACTAGCTAACCCTGTAACAACCTATCCCTACTCACAACTAGCTAACCCTGTAACAACCTATCCCTACTCACAACTAGCTAACCCTGTAACAACCTACAACTGTTCACAACTAGCTAACCCCTGTAACAACCTACCCCTTCTCACAACTAGCTAACCCTGTAACAACCTATCCCTACTCACAACTAGCTAACCCTGTAACAACCTATCCCTACTCACAACTAGCTAACCCTGTAACAACCTACAACTGTTCTCAACTAACTAGCCTAACCCCTGTAACAACCTATCCCTACTCACAACTAGCTAACCCTGTAACAACCTATCCCTACTCACAAATAGCTAACCCTGTAACAACCTATCCCTACTCACAACTAGCTAACCCTGTAACAACCTACCCCTACTCACAACTAGCTAACCCCGTAACAACCTATCCCGACTCCCAACTAGCTAACCCCGTAACAACCTATCCCTACTCACAACTAGCTAACCCTGTAACAACCTATCCCTACTCACAACTAGCTAACCCTGTAACAACCTATCCCTACTCACAACTAGCTAACCCTGTAACAACCTATCCCTACTCACAACTAGCTAACCCTGTAAACAACCTACCCTCTCACAACTAGCTAACCCTGTAACAACCTATCCCTACTCACAACTAGCTAACCCTGTAACAACCTATCCCTACTCACAACTAGCTAACCCTGTAACAACCTATCCCTACTCACAACTAGCTAACCCTGTAACAACCTATCCCTACTCACAACTAGCTAACCCTGTAACAACCTAATCCCTACTCACAACTAGCTAACCCTGTAACAACCTATCCCTAACAAACTAGCTAACCCTATCACTACTCACAACTAGCTAACCCTGTAACAACTATCACTAGCTAACCCTGTAACAACCTATCCTACTCACAACTAGCTAACCCTGTAACAACCTATCCCTACTCACAACTAGCTAACCCTGTAACAACCTATCCCTACTCACAACTAGCTAACCCTGTAACAACCTATCCTTACTCCCAACAACTAGCTAACCCTGTAACAACTTATCCTTACTCCCAACAAGCTAATCCCGTAACAACCTATCCCTACTCACAACTAGCTAACCCCTGTAACAACCTATCCCTACTCACAACAAGCTAACCCCGTAACAACCTATCCCTACTCACAACTAGCTAACCCTGTAACAACCTACAACTGTTCACAACTAGCTAACCCCTGTAACAACCTACCCCTTCTCACAACTAGCTAACACTGTAACAACCTATCCCTAACTCCACAACTAGCTAACCCCCCTGTAACAACCTACCCTACTCCCAACTAGCTAACCCTGTAACAACCTATCCCTACTCACAACTAGCTAACCCCTGTAACAACCTACAACTGTTCACAACTAGCTAACCCTGTAACAACCTATCCCTAGTCACAACTAGCTAACCCCTGTAACAACCTATCCCTACTCACAACTAGCTAACCCTGTAACAACCTATCCCTACTCACAACTAGCTAACCCTGTAACAACCTACAACTACTTCACAACTAGCTAACCCCTGTAACAACCTATCCCTACTCCCTAGCTCAACTAGCTATCCCCTGTAAACCCTGTAACATTATCCCTACTCACAACTAGCTAACCCCTGTAACAACCTATCCCTACTCACAACTAGCTAACCCTGTAACAACCTATCCCTACTCACAACTAGCTAACCCTGTAACAACCTACCCCTACTCACAACTAGCTAACCCTGTAACAACCTACCCTACTCACAACTAGCTAACCCTGTAACAACCTATCAACCTATCCCTACTCACAACTAGCTAACCCCTGTAACAACCTATCCCTACTCACAACTAGCTAACCCTGTAACAACCTATCCCTACTCACAACTAGCTAACCCCTGTAACAACCTATCCCTACTCACAACTAGCTAACCCTGTAACAACCTATCCCTACTCACAACTAGCTAACCCTGTAACAACCTAGCTCCCTACTCACAACTAGCTAACCCTGTAACAACCTATCCCTACTCACAACTAGCTAACCCTGTAACAACCTATCCTACTCACAACTAGCTAACCCTGTAACAACCTATCCTATAACCCTGTAACAACCTATCCCTACTCACAACTAGCTAACCCCTGTAACAACCTATCCCTACTCACAACTAGCTAACCCCTGTAACAACCTATCCCTACTCACAACTAGCTAACCCTGTAACAACCTATCCCTACTCACAACTAGCTAACCCCAGTAACAACCTATCCCTACTCACAACTAGCTAACCCTGTAACAACCTATCCCTACTCCTAGCTAACCCTGTAACAACCTATCCCTACTCACAACTAGCTAACCCATCCTATCCCTACTCACAACTGTAACAACCTACAACCTGTTCACACAACTAGCTAACCCTGTAACAACCTATCCCTACTCCAACTAGCTAACCCTGTAACAACCTATCCCTACTCACAACTAGCTAACCCTGTAACAACCTATCCCTACTTCACAACTAGCTAACCCTGTAACAACCTACAACTGTTCACAACTAGTAACAACACCCTACCCCCTGTAACAACCTACCCCTACTCACAACTAGCTAACCCTGTAACAACCTATCCCTACTCACAACTATCCTACTCAACCCCTGTAACAACCTATCCTGTTCACAACTAGCTAACCCTGTAACAACCTACAACTGTTCACAACTAGCTAACCCTGTAACAACCTATCCCTACTCCCAACTAGCTAACCCTGTAACAACCTATCCCTACTCACAACTAGCTAACCCTGTAACAACCTAACCCTACTCACAACTAGCTAACCCCTGTTCACAACTGTAACAACCTACAACTGTTCACAACTAGCTAACCCCTGTAACAACCTATCCCTACTCACAACTAGCTAACCCCTGAAACAACCTATCCCTACTCACAACTAGCTAACCCTGTAACAACCTATCCTACTCACAACATCCTACTAGCTAACCCTGCTAACCCTGTAACAACCTACAACTATTCTCACAACTAGCTAACCCCTGTAACAACCTACCCTTACTCCCAAACAACTATCTAACAACTAGCTAACCCTGTAACAACCTAACCCTACTCACAACTAGCTAACCCTGTAACAAACCTACCACTACCACAACTAGCTAACCCTGTAACAACCTATCCCTACTCACAACTAGCTAACCCCTGTAACAACCTATCCCTACACTGTTCACAACTAGCTAACCCTGTAACAACCTACCCTACTCACAACTAGCTAACCCTGTAACAACCTATCCCTACTCACAACTAGCTAACCCTGTAACAACCTATCCCTACTCCCAACTAGCTAACCAACCCATGTAACAACCTACCCCAACCTACAACTCACAACTAGCTAACCCCTGTAAACTAACCTACCCCTCCCTATCACAACTAGCTAACCCTGTAACAACCTATCCCTACTCACAACTACTCCCAACTATCCCTAACCCTAACCCTGTAACAACCTATCCCTACCCCTACTCCCAACCTATCCCTAACCCCTGTAACAACCTATCCCTACTCCAAACTAGCTAACCCCTGTAACAACCTATCCCTACTCACAACTAGCTAACCCTGTAACAACCTATCCCTACTCACAACTAGCTAACCCTGTAACAACCTATCCCTACTCACAACTAGCTAACCCTGTAACAACCTACAACTGTTCACAACTAGCTAACCCCTGTAACAACCTACCCTACTCCCAACCTAGCTAACCCTGTAACAACCCTACCCTACTCACAACTAGCTAACCCTGTAACAACCTATCCCTACTCACAACTAGCTAACTAGCTAACCCTGTAACAACCTATCACTACTCACAACTAGCTAACCCTGTAACAACCTATCCCTACTCACAACTAGCTAACCCATGTAACAACCTATCCCTACTCACAACTAGCTAACCCTGTAACAACCTATCCCTACTCACAACTAGCTAACCCTGTGACAACCTAATCCCTACTCACAACTAGCTAACCCTGTAACAACCTATCACTACTCACAACTAGCTAACCCTGTAACAACCTATCCCTACTCACAACTAGCTAACCCCTGTAAGAACCTATCCCTACTCACAACTAGCTAACCCCTGTAACAACCTACGACTGTTCACAACTAGCTCACCCCTGTAACAACCTAACCTTACTCCCAATTAGCTAACCCCTGTAACAACCTACCCCTACTCCCAACTAGCTAATCCCTGTAATAACCTACAACTGTTCACAATTAGCTAACCCCTGTAACAACCTACCCCTACTCCCAACTAGCTAACCCCTGTAACAACCTACAACTGTTCACAACTAGCTAACCCTGTAATAACCTACAACTGTTCACAATTAGCTAACCCCTGTAACAACCTATCCCTACTCACTACTAGCTAACCCCTGTAACAACCTACCATTACTCCCAACTAGCTAACCCCTGTAATAACCTACAACTGTTCACAACAGGCTAACCCCTGTAACATCCTACCCCTACTCACAACTAGCTAACCCCTGTAACAACCTACAACTGTTCACAACTAGCTAACCCCTGTAACATCCTACCCTTACTCCCAACTATCTAATCCCTGTAACAACCTAACCTTATTCACAACTAACTAACCCCTGTAACAACCTACCACTGTTCACAACTAGCTAACCCTGTAACAACCTATCCCTACTCACAACTAACTAACCCCTGTAACAACCTACCACGGTTCACAACTAGCTAACCCTGTAACATCCTACCCATACTCACAACTAGCTAACCCCGTAACAACCTATCCTTACTCACAACTAGCTAACCCCGTAACAACCTATCCTTACTCACAACTAGCTAACCACTGTAACAATCTACCCCTACTCCCAACTAGCTAACCCCTGTAACAATCTACCCTTACTCCCAACTAGCTATCCCCTGTAATAACCTACAATTGTTCACAACTAGCTAACCCCTTTAACAACCTACAACTGTTCACAACTAGCTAACACCTGTAACATCCTATCCTTCCTCCCAGCGAGCTTACACCTGTAACAACTAGCTAACACCTGTAACAACCTATCCCTACTCACAACTAGCTATCCCGTGTAACAACCTACAACTGTTCACAACTAGCTAACCCCTGTAACAACCTACAACTGTTCACAACTACCTAACCCCTGTAACAACCTACCCTTACTCCCAACTAGCTAACCCCTGTAACACTCTACCCCTACTCCCAACTTGCTAACCCCTGTAACAACCTACCCCTACTCCCAACTTGCTAACCCCTGTAACAACCTATCCCTACTCACAACTAGCTAACCCCTGTAACAACCTATCCCTACTCACAACTAGCTATCCCCTGTAACAACCTAACCCCTACTCACAACTAGCTAACCCCTGTAACATTCTATCACTACTCACAACTAGATATCCACTGTAACAACCTACAACTGTTCACAACTAGCTAATCCCTGTAACAACCTACCCTTACTCACAACTAGCTAACCCCTGTAACACCCTACCCCTTCTCCCAACTAGCTAACCCCTGTAACAACCTACCCTTACTCCCAACTAGCTAACCCCTGTAATAACCTACAACTGTTCACAACTAGCTAACCCCTGTAACAACCTATCCCTACTCACAACTAGCTAACCCCTGTAACAACCTATCCCTACTCACAACTAGCTATCCCCTGGAACAACCTACAACTGTTCACAACTAGCTAACCCTGTAACAACCTACTACAACTGTTAACCCTGTAACAACTAGCCCTAACCCAACTAGTAACCCCTGTAACACTCTACCCCTACTAACCAACTAGTTAACCCCTGTAACAACCTACCCCTACTCCCAACTAGCTAACCCCTGTAACAACCTACCCCTGCTCCCAACTAGCTAACCCCTGTAACAACCTATCCCTACTCCCAACTAGCTAACCCCTGTAACAACCTATCCCTACTCACAACTAGCTAGTAACAACCTATCCCTGTTCACAACTAACAACAACCTACTGTAAACAACCCTGTAACAACCTACACAACTAGCTAACCCTGTAACAACCTACAACTGTTCACAACTAGCTAACCCCTGTAACAACCTATCCCTACTCACAACTAGCTAACCCTGTAACAACCTACCCTACTCACAACTAGCTAACCCTGTAACAACCTACTAGCCCTACTATCCCAACTAGCTAACCCGTAACAACCTATCCCTACTCCCAACTAGCTAACCCCTGTAACAACCTATCCCTACTCACAACTAGCTAACCCCTGTAACAACCTATCCCTACTCACAACTAGCTAACCCCTGTAACAACCTATCCCTACTCACAACTAGCTAACCCCTGTAACAACCTACAACTGTTCACAACTAGCTAACCCCTGTAACAACCTACCCCTACTCCCAAATAGCTAACCCCTGTAACAACCTACCCCTACTCCCAACTAGCTAACCCCTGTAACAACCTATCCCTACTCACAACTAGCTAACCCCTGTAACAACCTATCCCTACTCACAACTAGCTAACCCCTGTAACAACCTACGACTGTTCACAACTAGCTCACCCCTGTAACAACCTACCCTTACTCCCAATTAGCTAACCCCTGTAACAACCTACCCCTACTCCCAACTAGCTAATCCCTGTAATAACCTACAACTGTTCACAATTAGCTAACCCCTGTAACAACCTACCCCTACTCCCAACTAGCTGACCCCTGTAACAACCTACCCTTACTCCGAACTTGCTATCCCCTGTAATAACCTACAACTGTTCACAACTAGCTAACCCTGTAACAACCTATCCCTACTCGCAACTAGCTAACCCCGTAACAACTTATCCCTACTCACAACTAGCTAACCCGTAACAACCTATCCTTACTCCCAACTAGCTAACCCCTGTAACAACCTATCCCTACTCACAACTAGCTAACCCCTGTAACAACCTATCCTTACTCACAACTAGCTATCCCCTGTAACAACCTACAACTGTTTACAACTAGCTAACCCCTGTAACAACCTACAACTGTTCACAACTACCTAACCCCTGTAACAACCTACCCTTACTCCCAACTAGCTAACCAACAACCTAGCTAACCCCTGTAACAAACTACCCCTACTCCCAACTAGCAACCCTGTAACAACCTATCCCTTCTCACAACTAGCCCTGTAACAACCTATCCCTACTCACAACTAGCTAACCCCTGTAACAACCTATCCCTACTCACAACTAGCTAACCCCTGTAACAACCTATCCCTACTCACAACTTGCTATCCCCTGTAACAACCTAACCTTATTCACAACTAACTAACCCCTGTAACAACCTACCACTGTTCACAACTAGCTAACCCTGTAACAACCTATCCCTACTCACAACTAACTAACCCCTGTAATAACCTACCACTGTTCACAACTAGCTAACCCTGTAACAACCTATCCCTACTCACAACTAGCTAACCCCGTAACAACCTATCCCTACTCACAACTAGCTAACCCCGTAACAACCTATCCTTACTCCCAACTAGCTAACCCTGTAACATCCTATCCTTACTCCCAACTAGCTAACCCCTGTAACATCCTATCCTTACTCCCAACTAGCTAACCCAGTAACAAGTATCTAACTCCTGTAACAACCTACCCCTATTCACAACTAGATAACCTCTGTAACAACCTCCCCATATTCACACCTTGCTAACTCCAGTCTCCCCTGGTTTATTTATTTGCACCAAAGTAAACAAGTGACAGACAACAACACAGATAAAAAATATATATATCAAAAATTTTAAAAACGGTGTACCGGTGTGGTTGGAAGCCCAAGGGCTTATATGAAAAACCCCCCACATTTTTATTTTATTTTATATATACAATACGTAATTACAACACAACAAAAAAGTTGTTAAAACAGAAAACAAAATGTACTAATTATAAATACCCTTAATGCAACTAATCATTCCCATCTGTTCATTTCTAGCTGCCAAAGAGAAGTAGAAAATTGGAAAGTAGTCAGAAATAAAGTGCAGTGCATTCGGAAAGTATTCAGACCCCTTGACTTTTTCCACATTGTTACATTACAGCCTTATTTTAAAATGTATTCAATCATTTTTTTCCCCTCATCAATCTACACACAATATCCCATAATGACAAAGCAAAAATAGGTTTCTAGAAATGTTGGCAAATTTATACAAATAAAAAAACAGGGTATATCACATTTAGATAAGAATTCAGACCCTTTACTTAGGTCTTTGTTGAAGCACCTTTGGCAGCGAGTACAGCCTCGAGTCTTCCTGGGTATGACGCTACAAGCTTCACATATCTGTATTTGGGGAGTTTCTCCCATTCTTCTCTGCAGATCCTCTCAAGCTCTGTCAGGTTGGATGGGGAGCGTCGCTGCACAACTATTTTCAGGTCTCTACAGAAATGTTCGATCGGGTTCAAGTCCAGGCTCTGGCTGGGACCACAAGGACATTGAGACTTGTCCCTAAAGCCCCTCCTGCGTTGTCTTGGGTGTATGCTTAGGGTCATTGTCCTGTTGGAAGATTAACCTTCACCCCAGTCTGAGGTCCTAAGCACTATGGAGCAGGTTTTCATCAAGGATCTCTCAGTACTATGCTCCGTTCATATTTTCCTCGATCCTGACTAGTCTCCCAGTCCCGGCTACTGAATAACATCCCCACAGCATGATACTGCCACCACCATGCTTCACCGTAAGGATGCTTCCAGGTTTCCTCAAGACGTGACGCTTGGCATTCAGGCTAAAGAGTTCAATCTTGGTTCCATCAGACCAGATTATTTTGTTTCTCATGGTCTGCGAGTCCTTTAGGTGCCTTTTGGCAAACTTCAAGCGGGCTGCCATGTGGTTTTTACTGAGAAGTGCTTCCATCTGGCCACTCTACCATAAAAGCCTGATTGATGAAGTGCTGCAGAGGAACTCTGGAGAGCTGTCAGTGTGACCATCGGGTTCTTGGTTACCTCCCTGACCAAGGCCCTTCTCCCCGAATGCTCAGTTTGGCCGCGCGGACAGCTCTAGGAAGAGTCTTGGTGTGGTTCCAATATTCTTCCATTTAGGAATGATGGAACCATTGTGTTCTTGGGGACCTTCAATGCTGTAGAAATGTGTTGGTACCCTTCCCCAGATCTATGCCTTGACACAATCCTGTCTCGGAGCTCGACAGACAATTCCTTCGACCTCATGGCTTGGTTTTTGCTCTGACATGAACTGTCAACAACGGGACCTTAAAAAGACAAGCGTGTGCCTTTCCAAATCAAGTCCAATCAATTGAATTTACCACAGGTGGACTCCAATCAAGTTGTAGAAATATCTCAAGGATGAGAAATGGAAACAGGATGCACCTGAGCTCAATTTCAAGTCTCATAGTAAAGGGTCTGAATACTTATGTAAACAACGTATTTCTGTTTTTTATTTGTAATAAATTGGCAAAAATTGATCAAATCTGTTTGCTTTGTCAATATGGGGTATTTTGTGTAGATTGATGAGGAAAACGTTTTATTTAATCCATTTAAGAATAAGGCTGTAACGTAAACAAAAAGTAAAGAAAAAGTTTATGTTGTAAAAAGTTTATGTTGTAATCACCCAATAGAAAAACATATTTTATCTTCACTATTAATCAAATTTAAGGTTGATGCAAGAATGAATATCAATGAAACTACCAATGTCAAAATCCGTGGCCGATAGATACATCCAATTACCACTTTTTTACCACCAAAAAATAAACAGGAGGGAATTTCGATAAAAATATATTAAATGTCAATGTTATCAGATGTAAGTGCGAGATCCTCTTTTTACAAAGAATTGAACATTTTTATGATCAAAAACGGACACCACTCCAACTCAAGGTTCTACAGCGGTGAACAGCATTATAAGGAGACAAGGTTCAGTCTCGCATTAAAAGACAAGAATGAAAAGCAGCATATACTACAGCTTGTGAGGCTCACTATAATGCATCTCTGCCCTAGAGTCCAACTCCAAGCATCATCATCATCTGTTCAGAATTAGCTGGTCCTAAAAGGAGAAGCCCTCCCTCCACAGTCAGAGGCTGACCCTTTAAACAGGAGTCTGTGATCAGGGTCAGGGCAACATGTCGGCTCAGTGGGGTGTGTCAATGTGATTGACTACCAAATCTCGCTCTCTCTCTCAGTAGCAGGAACATGAGCAGGAAACCACCCTCGTCTAGCTCCTCCGGAAAATAACAAATGAGTGGAGCTGCAATTACGAACGGAAGAGGGAGGGAGGGGGTGGGGGAGGGTACAGCAAGTCCCCTGTCCTTTCTTCAGATCGTGATAGACAGACAAAACAGAATGTTAAGGAGTTTGAAAATGAAAAGTAGTTTTAGTTCGTTGTTGTTGGTTCAGACTGGCTCTGGCCTAACATCAGAAGCAACAATGTTCTCAGCTGGGACAACAGGAAAAACCAGCTTTTTAGACAGGGAGAGGAGAAATCCATTAACAGAAAAATTCTATGTACTCTAATTTTTAGTTCCATTTTAATTGGTTTGTTTAGATTAGATTGAGTCACAGTTTACAGAGTTCCTTTAATTTCACAGTTCAAAGGGCACCGCCTGATTTCCAGCAGAGTTTTCCTTGTTTAACTTTTCTTTAAGTGATAACAGTACATTTCCGTGCAATTCTACAGTGTAATTTTTCTTCTTCTGTTTAAGATAGAACTTTGTTGTCATTCAAGTTAATTTATTTGCCTAGACATATGGGATGGTTCAGTCACTGGCTGTGTACTATCTAAAGCACAGTATAGTCCTTGATCAGAATGATCTGAATGGACGGTGTGTTGACAGCACTGTAGGCTCTATGAGTCCTAGTAAATGAAAAGTCAATGATAACTTGAGACATAAAGAATGGAATACATCACAGTCTGGCAATGAATGTCTAAAACACATGTTTACACAGCATGCACACACACACACACACACACACACACACACACGCACGCACACGCACACGCACACGCACACACGCACACACACGCGCACACGCACACGCACACGCACACACACACACACACACGCACACACACACGCACGCACACGCGCACGCGCACGCGCACGCGCACACGCACACGCACACACACACACACACACACACACACACACACACGCCCGGTGTGTTCCCTGTTCTCTACCATCCCCTGCCTGACCCCAGCCGACGCCTCCTTGTCTTAGAATGTCAGACCTGGAATGTGGCTGCTGGGACATTTTCCTGCTAGCTCCCAAGCTCCGATAGTTTTAGAGATATTATTGAACTCACACAACGTAACATTTCACACTAACACCAAGAAAAACAGATACAAAAATCTGTTAAGGGCTATATGTTGTTGTTCGAATACCGGTTAGTTACGTTCTACTGAATTATTCGATCCTGGGAATTGAACCAGGTGAAGACAATGATGATAGCAATAATAATATTAGCTCTATAGATGCTTATAGGAAATAGCCTGTAGGAAATATAATGCCCATCTATGACCTTATTCCTGTACTACCAGTGATATTGAAAGTTGAGGCAGACAGTCGTCACAAACAAAACCCAGTGTTGCCCAACTCAAACTGAGATCTGTCTATGATGTCATCCCTCAATTTCCTGCTTCTCTCTCTGATTGGGAAATAACATTAAGGGGATCCTATAAATGCCAAGAGCTCTGCCAGCCATTTAAGTCCTAGACAGCCCTGTGTTCAGAGGGGAGAAAATGTCATATAGGACCTTATAAGGTTCAGTGGCAGTAATACGTATGTTGTAATGTAAGACGAGAGGGTAGGAAGGTACATTTATGGATGATTAAAAGGAAGAACTCTGTGGCCTCACACTCCAACACAGATGATGAAAATGAAATAGCAAGATAGAGGGAGGAAGGAAAGCGAGAGAGAGAGAGAGAGAGAGACAGAGTGAATAAGCGAGAGAGATTGAGAGAGGGGGAAGAGAGAGAGAGAGAATAAGAGAGACCGAGTGAGAAGAGGGAGAGATGGAGAGGGGAGATAGAGAGGGAGGGAGAGAGAGAGAGAGAGAGAGAGAGAGCAAGTGAGACTGAGGCAATTCCTAAGCCTGGCCGTCACACATGCTTAACCTTGCGCTAGCGCCTGGGCGATGCTGCTTGCATATCAATGATGGAGGAAATATCAGAGGATACAGGCCTACAAACTCCACTGCTGTAGAAGAGAGAAAGAGAGAGAGAGTGAGAAAGAGAGAGAGAGAGAGAGAGAGAGAGAGAGAGAGAGAGAAAACAGGAGCGCAGTAACAACAGCAGCATAGAGTATAGGGTGATTCCACGCCAGCGTGGCCGAAAATAAATTTGGTATCTCAGATTGTTCTCGCATTTCTCATATAAAACATGTATTGGGAGGAAGGATTTTGAAGATACTTTTTACATTTGCTTCAAGTATCACAAACCATTTTTGAGAAATTCATAATAAAAGGTGGCCATTTTAGGCCCTTTTTAGACATATACATGCCTCCTGTAAGATCCTATGATATGTGAACCATACATGATACAGACAACATCTGGGTGTCATTATACTCCTTATAGCGTTCTCTAAAATATGGAGTATGTCTAGATTCTGAAATACAATGTTTCAACATAAAAAATATGGATATCTCTAAAGTACCCTTTTTGATTTATACTGAACAAAAATAAAACAATTTCAAAGATTTTACCGAGTTACAGTTCATAAACTCAGCAAAAAAAGAAACGTCCTCTCACTGTCAACTGTGTTTATTTTCATCAAACTTAACATGTGTAAATATTTGTATGAACATAACAAGATTAAACAACTGAGACATAAACTGAACAAGTTCCACAGGCATTTGACTAACAGAAATGGAATAATGTGTCCCTGAACAAAGAGGGGTCAAAATCAAAAGTAACAGTCAGTATCTGGTGTGGCCACCAGCTGCATTAAGTACTGGAGTGCATCTCCTCCTCATGTACTGCACCAGATTAGCCAGTTCTTGATGTGAGATGTTACCCCACTCTTCCACCAAGGCACCTGCATTTCCCGGACATTTCTGGGGGGAATGGCCCTAGCCCTCACCCTCCGATCCAACAGGTCCCAGATGTACTCAATGGTATTGAGATCCAGGATCTTCACTGGCCATGGCAGAACACTGACATACCTGTCTTGCAGGAAATCACGCACAGAACGAGCAGTATGGCTGGTGGCATTGTCATGCTGGAGGGTCATGTCAGGATGAGCCTGCAGGAAGGGTGACACATGAGTGAGGAGGATGTCTTCCCTGTAATGCACAGTGTTGAGATTGTCTGCAATGACAACAAGCTCAGTCCGGTGGTGCTGTGACACACCTCCCCAGACCATGACGGACCCTCCACCTCGATCCCGCTAGTGCGTTACACCGAGTACAGGCCTCGGTGTAACGCTCATTCCTTCGACGATAAACGCAAATCCGACCATCACCGCTGGTGAGACAAAACCGCAACTCATCAGTGAAGAGCACTTTTTGCCAGTCCTGTCTGGTCCAGCAATGGTGGATTTGTGCCCATAGGCAACGTTGTTGTCGGTGATGTCTGGTGAGGACCTGCCTTACAACAGGCCTACAAGCCCTCAGTCTAGCCTCTCTCAGCCTATTGCGGACAGTCTGAGCATTGATGGAGGGATTGTGCGTTCCTGGAGTAACTCGGGCAGCTGTTGTTGCCATCCTGTACCTGTCCCACAGGTGTGATGTTTGGATGTACCGATCCTGTGCAGGTGTTGTTACACGTGGTCTGCCACTGCGAGGACAATCAGCTGTCCGTCCTGTCTCCTTGTAGGGCTGTCTTAGACGTCTCCCAGTACGGAAATTGCAATTTATTGCCCTGGCCACATCTGCAGTCCTCATGCCTCATTGCAACATGCCTAACGCATGTTCACGCCTGATGAGCAGGGACCCTGGGTATTTTCCTTTTGGTGTTTCTCAGAGTCAGTATAAAGGCCTCTTTAGTGTCCTAAAATGTCATAACTGTGACCTTAATTGCCTACCGTCTGTAAGCTGTTAGTGTCTTAACGACCGTTCCACAGGTACATGTTCATTAATTGTTTATGGTTCATTGAACAAGCATGGGAAACAGTGTTTTAACCCTTTACAATGAAGATCTGTGAAGTTATTTGGATTTTTACAAATGATCTTTAAAAGACAGGGTCCTGAGAAAGGGAAGTTTCTTTTTAGAAAGGAAATCAGTCAATTGAAATTAATTAATTAGGCCCTAATCTATGGATTTCACATGACTGGGCAGGGGTGCCTGGGAGAGCATAGGCCCACAAAAGAGCTTTATTACAGACAGAAATACTTTTCAGCACCGCGTCCCCCCAACCCCGGTACTGGGTTGGCGTGGTTACACATGGTCTGGATGTACTGCCAAATTCTCGAAAACAACGTTGGCGGTAGCTTATGGTAGAGAAATTAACATTCAAATGGTGGACATTCCTGCAGTCAGCATGCCAATTGCACTCTCCCTCAAAACTTGAGACATCTGTGGCATTGTGTTGTGTGACAAAACTCAATTTTAAATTGGCCTTTTATTGTTGCACCCTTCACAATCACTGATTATTATTATTTGACCCTGCTGGTCATCTATGAACATTTGAACATCTTGGCCATGTTTTGTTATAATCGCCACCCGGCCAGAAGATGCCTGGCCACCCCTCATAGCCTGCTTCCTCTCTAGGTTTCTTGCTAGGTTCTGGCCTTTCTAGAGAGTTTTTCCTAGCCACCGTGCTTCTACACCTGCATTGCTTGCTGTTTGGGGTTTTAGGCTGGGTTTCTGTACAGCACTCTGTGACATCAGTTGATGTAAAAAGGGCTTTAAAAATACATTTGATTGATTGATTGTCCCCAGCACAAAGTACACCTGTGTAAGGGTCATGCTGTTTAAACAGCTTCTTGATATGCCACACCTGTCAGGTGGGTGAATTATCTTGGCAAAGGGAAAATGCATACTAACAGTGATGTAAAACAAATTGTGCAAATAATTTGAGAAAAATATGCTTTTTGTGCATATTGAAAATGAAGATTTTTTTGTTGACATTATAGGTCATTAATCAATCACAGCCCTCCTGCATATTCATCAAATCACCAGCAGAGGGAGTTCTGTTTGAATCCATTTTCCCATTCACTGTGTTGGTGGTGCTCATAACATTTATCATAACTTTAACAGTAGCAGAGAGCACACTCTGGAAATGTGATGTACTTGTAGAGCCTATTGTTTAAAACAATATGTAAAAAAAAGGTACTTTTGGGATATTAATAGTTATAATGTTGAATAAATTAATGTGGAAAATGTTATTACAGAATGTAGTGGTACTCCATATTTTAGAGCTAACTATTAGGAGTATAGTGGCACCAAGGTGCTGCCACGCTGGTAAGAAAGATCTGGGAGGCAGGCGCAGGAATGTGTAATAGAGTTTTATTTCTTACCCAAATTACGGTGTCCTGTGTAAAGGCACGGGAACGAAGATCAAACAAACACATAACAAAACACAGGGTAGAAACCCAAAACAAAAGAGTGAGGAGTACCTTGAATAAATAACACATGTGCACAATGATTATCACACGGGACGAGACCCGTAATCATCTGCACAATCCACAATGGCATGAAAGCCCAAAACACACAGCACAGGTACTCACACGCACCAATGGACACTGTAACAATAATGGACAGCACCATGGTGAACAAAGGGTACATATATACAAATACAATCAGTGGGAATAGGGGCCAGGTGTGCGCAATGAACGTTCCAGAGGGATCCGTGACAGGTGTTGTCTGTATCATGTATGGTTCACGGATCATTGGGTCTTACATTGGGCATTACATCTCGCATGTATAGGTCTAAAAACAGCCTAAAATGGCCACTTTCACGATTTTCACCCCAAAAAATTGCGTTACAAATGTAAAAAGCATAACAAACATCCTTCCTCCCAATGAAGTTTCTTTGTGAGAATCGGCAGAACAATATTTTCGGGCTATGCGGGCACACGCACATAATGCACACACAGCAACATTGAACATACTAGAAAGACACTCGTACAACACCCCAAAATGTGACATGCTAAATAAGAAACACAATAGAAGAGACATGAAGATACAAGCTATCCAATTAAGAAGCATAAAAGCAAGATAAGCAAACAAGGTAAAATACGACAGACAACTGTGGGTTTCCCTGACTGATCTCTTGTTGTATGTGTGTTTTCCGCTGCATTTATTTGTCATCTGTTCTGGGGTTACAGGAAAAGCTGTGCGGGCGCTCCATACCGTAGTTACTGGGCATTTAGTGTCACCGTGGGCAACACAAAACTTCCTGCCCAAACCAGAGAGGATGAGAGAGGAGTTACCGGAAGCAGAGAGGAGGAGAGATTCAGAGAGAGGAGTTATCAGAGAGAGAGAGGAGGAGAGATTCAGAGAGAGGAGTTACCGGAGGCAGAGAGGAGGAGAGATGAGCTACCGGAGGCAGAGAGGAGGAGAGAGGAGTTACCGGAGGCAGAGAGGAGGAGAGATGAGCTACCGGGGGCAGAGAGGAGGAGAGATGAGCTACCGGGGGCAGAGAGGAGGAGAGATGAGCTACCGGGGGCAGAGAGGAGGAGAGATGAGCTACCGGAGGCAGAGAGGAGGAGAGATGAGCTACCGGGGGCAGAGAGGAGGAGAGATGAGCTACCGGGGGCAGAGAGGAGGAGAGAGGAGTTACCGGAGGCAGAGAGGAGGAGAGATGAGCTACCGGGGGCAGAGAGGAGGAGAGATGAGCTACCGGGGGCAGAGAGGAGGAGAGATGAGCTACCGGGGGCAGAGAGGAGGAGAGATGAGCTACCGGAGGCAGAGAGGAGGAGAGATGAGCTACCGGAGGCAGAGAGGAGGAGAGATGAGCTACCGGGGGCAGAGAGGAGGAGAGATGAGCTACCGGAGGCAGAGAGGAGGAGAGATGAGCTACCGGGGGCAGAGAGGAGGAGAGATGAGCTACCGGGGGCAGAGAGGAGGAGAGATGAGCTACCGGGGGCAGAGAGGAGGAGAGATGAGCTACCGGGGGCAGAGAGGAGGAGAGATGAGTTACCGGAGGCAGAGAGGAGGAGAGATGAGCTACCGGGGGCAGAGAGGAGGAGAGATGAGCTACCGGAGGCAGAGAGGAGGAGAGATGAGCTACCGGGGGCAGAGAGGAGGAGAGATGAGCTACCGGGGGCAGAGAGGAGAGATGAGACCGGGGGCAGAGAGGAGGAGAGATGACCGGGGGCAGAGAGGAGGAGAGATGAGCTACCGGGGGCAGAGAGGAGGAGAGATGAGCTACCGGGGGCAGAGAGGAGGAGAGATGAGCTACCGGGGGCAGAGAGGAGGAGAGATGAGCTACCGGGGGCAGAGAGGAGGAGAGATTCAAAGAGAGGACTTTCAGGAGGCAGAAAGGAGGAGAGAGTCAGAGTGTGTCTAATTAAAACAGGTGTGTTCTGGGATGCCTCCGGGGTCCTGAGGGATGTGCTGGGTGATAAACTCAGTCATCCGTTCTCCATCTTTTGAACGGAGAGAATAAAGACTTTCAGGATCCTATGCCTTACCTTTCTTCTCCCTCCTACTTTCATACTATCTGATAGAGACAAAGGGCTTGTGTCACGTCCGGAGGACCACGAGATGTCCCGTGAGGATGCCTGATGTGATATGGGGTCTTCTTTGCCGAGTGAAACATTGCCTCCCTGTTCTGTCTGTTGATCAAAGGATGACTCCCTGTTAAAGCTCAGTAAGACGCAGCTGCTTTGATAGTTGCTGTACATCTTTAGCAGGTAACACGATCGAAAGACAAGGAGGGTTCTCTACAGATAAAAGAGGACTTTGGGAGGCTGTACAGCAGACTACTAGTGTCATGTTGTCATCACTGATATTTGCAGAGGCTTTGTGGGCCATGTTAGATACAGGGTTTTTCTTCGACTTTGATTTTGTAATCCGAGATTGGCGCTAATCTGAGGGGCCGGTGGATTAAAACATTTAGACAAATAGTCTAAATAAATAGTCTAATATAGTCCCTCATATCTGTGTGTCTAAATTAGGCTTGGGCTGTATCCAAATTTTCTTATTGTCATGCAGTTCTTCTCTCGTCCTGGGATTTACGGTATTACCAGCATGGTACACAAGGGGCGCTAAAAACGTAAGAAAAAATAGTGTACCGCTATCACGAGAATGCTAATAAAAGTTGCACAAAATAATAGTGAAATCACAGAGACGATGTTAACTAAATGCTAACGAGCAAAAACGATCATAAACAAATTGCAAAGACAGGAAAATCCAGCTCATAAATTTATACAAGCATAGCTAGTAGCTACCGAATGTAATTTTCGGGTGAGTGAGGACATTTCCAAGCGAAAGTAAATAAGAGAAATTGTGCAAATGAACAAAGTTGTGATGCATGCTTTTCTGAAGAACAGATGAGAGAATAACAGAGGAGAAGAAAATGCTAGTGGGAAGCACAGGAAAAAAATGGCAGCTGTACAGATAACTAATCCAGAGCTCTTTGAATTCTGTCAGAAAGCCATTATAAGTTATCTGACAGCAAACTGACAAACATGACCTCGTGTGCAGCACAACAGACTCTGATAGATATATAACGCTATGGACTGTCTATGGACACCTGCTGTCTCCCGTTGTGCTATTTACAAACAAACACCTGACTGGCTCAACTGTTCTGGGGAACGGTAAGCTTCATAATGTAAAACATTGTCAAATAATGCAACAGGTGAAATGAAGAACGCAATCTGCTTTTTCTCCTAACGTATTGCACAAGTTGACTGCAGATATTAACTTAAAAAGTAGCTACAAATATTCCCATTTATTGAAAAATGCCAAAGAAATAGTTTTGACGGTACTGAAAAACAATCCCTTGGCTTTTTCCAAATACCCCGGGATACGGTATACCGCACAAGCCTAGTCTGAATGGCAACAATATTGAGTAGGTGACAATTCTCTCTGTTGTCGTCAAGAGAGCAGATAAGCTATTAGCCCTACAATCATTACTGGAGTTGAACTGAACTGCCATGCATCAAGCATGGCAGTTCAGTAGAGTGGTTGAACCATATGGGAAAGTTGTGTAGCCTAGGCAGACAGGAACTAAGACAGGCTTACCAGATGGACAGTTTATCAACAATATATTCTCGACTGACCTAGCAGAGGAGAGTTTAACTGGTGCTAAAGCCCTCAGGGTCTGTAGGGTCTTTCACTGATGTTTTTACATGAGTTCTGTCTGAACATTGGCCAGCAGAATCAGGTGTGATCACTGCCCAGCGTAAGCGATCTATGAGTGGGAGATGTGTGTTAAGTGCTGGGGTCAGATGAGCAGCCATTAGAAAGCATCAGACCATGAGGTCCTCTAGGACACCAGCTACCCACACCTGACCCTCATCTGACCTTCTCGCTTTTCTTTCTCATGATCATTCACTCACTCACTCATCTCTCTTTCCTTATTTTTCTTCCGTGCAAACTCACCCACCTGTCACTAGCCTAGTGGTTAAGAGTGTTGGGCCAGTAACCAAAAGTTTGCTGGTTTGAATCCCTGAGTCAACTAGGTGAAAATGTGCCATTGAGCAAGGCACTTACCCTAGTTTCTCCTGTAAATCGTTCTGGATAAAAGCGTCTGCTGAATAACTAAAATGTAAACAATTCTTACATATAATCTCCAACTTAGACTAAGCACTCAGCATCTTTCAACTGATTTCAGTGTAAAACATGGATAGGTAGACTGATGTTTCAAGCACCTACATCTGGTGATGTTTCAGTGCAGTTCTGTCCTGTGACTTATTGTCAGAGACAGGTAAGTGGCAGCCAGCAGGAGACTCCGTAGCTAAATCAGTATCTGACGTGCAGTATGGCCTACAGTAAGGATCCTCCAGGTACACTGAGCAGCTCCTGTGGCATATTGTGATGTTTCAGTACAGTCTGTGGCTCTGTAAGAGAGAATAAACACTCCCAGCATGCACTGCTCCGCCTCAGTCAGGTGCGATGCTGTGTTGGCTGGTTCCTGCCAGGAGCAGGAGGTGTCTCACGTGCCTGTGTCTAAGCCAGGAGATGGTAAGAAACTGTGTGTGTGTGTGTGTGTGTGTGTGTGTGTGTGTGTGTGTGTGTGTGTGTGTGTGTGTGTGTGTGTGTGTGTGTGTGTGTGTGTGTGTGTGCGTGTGTGCGTGTGCGTCTGTGCGTGTGTGCGTGCGTGTGTGTGTAACAATGCGACAAGGCGAGGATCCAGAGACAGTGAGTAGCCTACATATTTACATAGCAGCGGGAAGTAGGGGTGCTGAGGGTGCTGCAGTACCCCGTGAAAAATCGGAATTAAAATAAAGTTTTAATAAACAAAAGTAGTCCTGTATTAGCAGACCGTTATAGAGCTATAGCACATGCAAGAACAATTTTCCCGCAGCTATGCTTATTTTTTAAATTTGTTTGCATGCTAGTCTGCAGAGGTTTTCAGATTAATGGAACAAGCACCGGTCTGATTCACCAAGCGAAACTTCAGTCACTCAGTCAAGCACAAAATAAGCTAAACAAGCAACATTAAGATAGCCAGCAAGCATGGATACAGCTTTAACGACAGTTACATTTCAATCATAATTCTACATCATACAAGTGCCATGATGCTCTGATCAACAGCAGCTGAATTCAACCAAGGAAAACTCCCACAGCAAATTATACTAAGGGAAGGTAACAGTGTACCGAGGGAGGAGTGTGTCAATTGCATGCTTTTGTTTTCAAAGGAAGAATACTTGGTTTATAACCAGACAGACACCGGACAGGAGCAAACATATTCAAACTGAAAACTGTCGAACACTGACACCTAAACTAAAGACCTTGGTTTAAAAGCTGACAGTGTTTTATTATACTTGTATTTTATTTTGAATCCTGCGGCTCTGTTGGGCTAAATTGCTGTTTGTAAATTGCTGCTATCTGTCCCGGAATCCTGCCAGATAAGCCGGGAGAGACGCGAAAGCCCGGCAGTTGCTGGCTCTGCGGTCTCAAATGGAGGTCGCTATTGAACATTTCCAACGTTGCAGGAGCTGCGTTTACTGCTTTGTTCCGGGACATTGTGAACCGGGTTGACTTTCAATGTAGCAACTGCTTGCTTGCGGAGGACTACAGGAGCGAAGTAGCTACTCTTAGCAAGCAAGTAGCAAACCTACATAAGCTACTGGGGAACCCACGCCCACCTACTTTTTCATTTTCTTCCACCCCAGTAGCCAGACGCCGCTCTGGTCTAGTGGAAGTTTTGCCGCCATGTCGGCTCTCCACAGCCGACTGGCCAATGCTAGGCAGGGTTCCATCCCCGAAAGGGCCTCCCCGTTCCCTGGAGAACGGATCTGATTTCGACCCAACCAACCTGCCATAGAGATACGTCACTCACTATGGAAAGCGAAGAAGGCGTCCTCTGGCAACGGTGGTCTTCATGGAGATGTTGAGCCCGGAACTGACACAGACCAGAAACAGCTTTGCCTCCCTGGATCCAGAGGTTCTGGTGCCTTCGTCCATGGTGGCTTCCCAATCAAGATCGGATCCGGAGGTACCTACATCTTCATCCTCGACTTCATCCTCAGGTTCAGCTCCTCGGAGCTCCCAGTCTCACCGGACCGTGAGGCTGCCTGAGAGACCGGCCCATTCAACCACACCAGCTGTCCTCATAGGCAGCTCTATGATGAGAAATATCTCGGTCCCCAAGGCAAAAACCCTGTGCTACCCAGGAGCATGAGTACAGGACATAACAAGGCTGCTTCCGACTGTTCTACCACAGATGCCGGGAGCTGACACTGTCGTAGTCCATGTGGGGTCAAACGACATCAGGAGGGCTAGCTCGGAACATTTGAAAATGGATTTGAAAGAACTGACTTTAGCATTAAAAGACTCTAAAAAACCAGCTAATAATTTCAGATCCAGTACCATCGTTGGGCCGCGGGTGTGAAAGATTCAACAGACTGCTGGTATTACACATCTGGCTAAAAGACTACTGTAGCTCTGCTGGAGTCACTATTATTGATAACTTTGACACCTTCTGGAAACAGAAGATACTCTACAGGAATGACAGAGTCTATCCAAATCATCTTGGCTCCTGGATTGTGTCCACACATTTCAAGGCTGTGTTGAAGCAATGACTGGTAAATGATCCAAGACCAGCTCAGTTAATCCGTACCATTGTGACAATGAGTCGTCATAATGCTGCATAAAATGTATATGATCTTAGGGGCATTGGAAAACACAATGTAAGTAATTTAATTTATGTACCCCTAATTGCACCGAATACATCTGTTTATCCTCCAGCTATTGTAAGCAGTAATCATGAGCCTATAAACCAGAGTTACACTGTTAGCACTGAGGCGGTGTGCAATAGTAGGAAGACCACTTTATGCAGCTCACCCTGCACTATCAGCTCCAATGTAAATAACATGAGGAAGTCTACCTCTGATAAGCTTCCCAGTTAAGCATTAAAAACAATCAAGCAACCCAGAAAAGTGCTAAAAATAGCCCATATTAGCATTTGTAGCCTAAGAAACAAGGTCCATGAAGTCAATAGCTTGCTTGTAACAGATGACATTCATATTCTGACTATCTCTGAAACTCACTTAGATAATACCTTTAATGATACAGTGGTAGCAATACATGGTTATAACATCTACCGAAAAGACAGAAATGCCAAAGGAGGCGGTGTTGCTGTCTATATTCCGAACCACATTCCTGTAAAGCTTAGAGGAAATCTAATTTTAAATAACTGTTGAAGTAATATAAAGCCCATTCTTGTGGGAAGCAGCTATAGACCACCAAGTGCTAACAGTCAGTATCTGGATAATATGTGTGAAATGCTTGATAATGTATGTGATATCTGCTTTAAAGCAATATCCAAATCCATAGGATGTAGTGATCACAAAATAATAGCCATATCTAGGAAAACCAAAGTTCCAAAGGCTGAGCCTAATATAGTGTATAAGAGGTCATACAAGAAGTTTTGTAGTGATTCATATGTTGATGATGTAAAGAATATTTGCTGGTGTGTGGTGTGTAATGAGGAGCAACCAGACGCTGCACTTGACGCATTTATGAAACTATTTATTCCAGTTACTAATAAGCAGGCACCCATTAAGAAAATGACTGTAAAAACTGTTAAATCCCCTTGGATTGATGAGGAATTGAAAAATTGTAGGGATTGAGAGGGAGGAGGTAAAAGGTATGGCAAATTAAGTCTAGCAGCCCAACTGATTGATAAACGTACTGCAAATTAAGAAATAATGTGACTAAACTAAATAAAAAGACAAATAAACTACACAATGAAACAAAGATAAATTATATAAAGAATGATAGTAAAAAAGCTTTGTGGCACCTTAAATGATTTTTTTTAAAAGCCAATTCGGCTCCTTCATTCATTGAATCAGATGGCTCAGTCATCACAAAGCCCATTGATATCGCAAACTACTTTAATTACTTTTTCATTGGCAAGATAAGCAAACTTAGGGATGACAAGCAAGCAACAAACGCTGACACTACACAACCAAGTATATTGGACCAAATTATGAAAGACAAGAATTGTACATTTGAATTCCGTAAAGTCAGTGTGGAAGAGGTGAAAAAAGTATTGTTGTCTATCAACAATGACAAGCCACCGGGGTCTGATAATCTAGATGGAAAATTACAGAGGATAATAATAGGTTTCGCCACTCCTATTTGCCAAATCTTCAATTTAAGCCTACTAGAGAGCATGTGCCCTCAGGCCTGGAGGGAAACTAAAGTAATTCCGCTACCCAACAATAGTAAAGCCCCCTTACAGGCTCAAATAGCCGACCAATCAGCCTGCTACCAACCCTTAGTAAACTTCTGGAAAAAAATGTGTTTGACCAGATACAATGCTATTTTACAGTAAACAAATTGACAACAGAATTTCAGCATGCTTATAGGGAAGCACACTCAACAAGCACAGCACTTACACAAATGACTGATGATTGTCTGAGAGAAACTGATTATCAAATTATTGTGGGGGCTGTCTTGATAGACTTCAGTGCAGCTTTTGACATTATTGATCATAGTCTGCTGCTGAAAAAACGTATGTGTAATGGCTTTACACCCCCTTCTATAATGTGTATAAAGTCTAACAGAACACAGAGGGTGTTCTTTAATGTCTATCAAATATAATCCAGTCAAAATCAGGAATTCCCCAGGGTAGCTGCTTAGGCCCCTTGTTTTTTTCCAATGTTTTACAAATGACATGCCACTGACTTTGAGTAAAGTCAGAGTTTCTATGTATGCGGATGACTCAACACTATACACATCAGCGACTACAGAGACTGAAATGACTGCAACACTCAGCAAAGAGCTGCAGTTAGTTTCAGAGTGGGTGGCAAGGAATAAGTTAGCCCTAAATATTTTTTAAACTAAAAGCATTGTATTTGGAACAAAACACTCACTAAACCCTAAACCTCAACTAAATCTTGTAATAAATAATGTGGAAATTGAGCAAGTTGAGATGATGAACTGCTTGGAGTAACACTAGATTGTAAACTGTCATGGTCAAAACATATTGATGCAGTAGTAGCTAAGATGGGGAGAAGTCTGTCTATAATAAAGTGATGCTGTGCCTTCTTAACAACACTATCAACAAGGCAGGTCCTACAGGGTCCTAGTTTTGTCGCACCTTGACTACTGTTCAGTCGTGTGGTCAGTTGCCACAAAAAAGGACTTAGGAAAATTGCAATTGGCTCAGAACAGGGAAGCATGGCTGGCCCTTGGATGTACACAGAGAGCTAATATTAATAATATGCATGTCAATCTCTCCTGGCTCAAAGTGGAGGAGAGACTGACTTCATCACTACTTTTATTTATGAATGCACAAGTTGTCTGCTAAAACTACTGGCACATAGCTTGGACACCCATGCATACCCCACAAGACATGCCACAAGAGGTCTCTTCACAGTCCCCGAGTCCAGAACAGACTATGGGAGGCACACATTACTACATAGAGCCATGACTACATGGAAGTCTATTCCACATCAAGTAACTGACGCAAGCAGTAAAATTAGATTTTAAAAAACAATAAAAAAACACCTTATGGAACAGCGGGGACTGTGAAGCAACACAAACATTGGCACAGACACATGCATACACACACACACACAATAACATACGCACTATACTTACACATGGATTTAGAACTGTAGATACAGTGGGGAGAACAAATATTTGATACACTGCCGATTTTGCAGGTTTTCCTACTTACAAAGCATGTAGAGGTCTGTCATTTTTATCATAGGTACACTTCAACTGTGAGAGACGGAATCTAAAACAAATATCCAGAAAATCACATTGTATGATTTTTAAATAATTAATTTGCATTTTATTGCATGACATAAGTATTTGATACATCAGAAAAGCAGAACTTAATATTTGGTACAGAAACCTTTGTTTGCAATTACAGAGATCATACGTTTTCTGTAGTTCTTGACCAGGTTTGCACACACTGCAGCAGGGATTTTGGCCCACTCCTCCATACAGACCTTCTCCAGATCCTTCAGGTTTCGGGGCTGTCGCTGGGAAATATGGACTTTCAGCTCCCTCCAAAGATTTTCTATTGGGTTCAGGTCTGGAGACTGGCTAGGCTACTCCAGGACCTCGAGATGCTTCTTACGGAGCCACTCCTTAGTTGTCCTGGCTGTGTGTTTCGGGTCGTTGTCATGCTGTAAGACCCAGCCACGACCCATCTTCAATGCTCTTACTGAGGGAAGGAGGTTTTTGGCTAAGATCTCGCGATACTTGGCCCCATCCATCCTCCCCTCAATACGGTGCAGTCGTCCTGTCCCCTTTTGCAGAAAAGGATCCCCAAAGAATGATGTTTCCACCTCCATGCTTCACGGTTGGGATAGTGTACTTGGGGTTGTACTCATCCTTCTTCTTCCTCCAAACACGGCGAGTGGAGTTTAGACCAAAAAGCTCTATTTCTGTCTCATCAGACCACATGACCTTCTCCCATTTCTTCTCTGGATCATCCAGATGGTCATTGGCAAACTTCAGATGGTCCTGGACATGCGCTGGCTTGAGCAGGGGGACCTTGTGTGCGCTGCTGGATTTTAATCCATGACGGCGTAGTGTGTTACTAATGGTTTTCTTTGAGACTGTGGTCTCCCTGCTGCAGTGTGCTTCACGGAAACATGGCTCACTGGAGAGACGCTATCCGAAGCGGTGCAGCCAACGGGTTTCTCCACGCATCGCGCCGACAGAAACAAACACCTTTCTGGTAAGAAGAGGGGTGGGGTGTATGCCTTATGGCTAACGAGGCATGGTGCGATGAAAGAAACATACAGGAACTCAAATCCTTCTGTTCACCTGATTTAGAATTCCTCACAATCAAATGTAGACCGCATTATCTACCAAGAGAATTCTCTTCGATTATAATCACAGCCGTATATATCCCCCCCCAAGCAGACACATCGATGGCTCTGAACAAACTTTATTTAACTCTTTGCAAACTGGAAACCATTTATCCGGAGGCTGCATTCATTGTTGCTGGGGATTTTAACAAGGCTAATCTGAAAACAAGACTCCCTAAATTTTATCAGCATATCGATTGCGCAACCAGGGGCGGAAAAACCTTGGATCACTGTTACTCTAACTTAAGGCCCTGCCCCGCCCCCCTTTCGGAAAAGCTGACCACGACTCCATTTTGCTGATACCTGCCTACAGACAAAAACTAAAAAAAGAAGCTCCCACGCTGAGGTCTGTCCAACGCTGGTCCGACCAAGCTGACTCCACACTCCAAGACTGCTTCCATCACGTGGACTGGGACATGTTTCGTATTGCGTCAGATAACAACATTGACGAATACGCTGATTCGGTGTGCGAGTTCATTAGAACGTGCGTTGAAGATGTCGTTCCCATAGCAACGATTAAAACATCCCCTAACCAGAAACCGTGGATTGATGGCAGACACAAGAGGCATGTGGCAGGGTCTACAGTCAATCACGGACTACAGGAAGAAATCCAGCCCAGTCACGGACCAGGATGTCTTGCTCCCAGGCAGACTAAATAACTTTTTTGCCCGCTTTGAGGACAATACAGTGCCACTGACACAACCTGCAACGGAAACATGCGGTCTCTCCTTCACTGCAGCCGAGGTGAGTAAAACATTTAAACGTGTTAACCCTCGCAAGGCTGCAGGCCCAGACGGCATCCCCAGCCGCGCCCTCAGAGCATGAGCAGACCAGCTGGCTGGTGTGTTTACGGACATATTCAATCAATCCCTATACCAGTCTGCTGTTCCCACATGCTTCAAGAGGGCCACCATTGTTCCTGTTCCCAAGAAAGCTAAGGTAACTGAGCTAAACGACTACCGCCCCGTAGCACTCACTTCCGTCATCATGAAGTGCTTTGAGAGACTAGTCAAGGACCATATCACCTCCACCCTACCTGACACCCTAGACCCACTCCAATTTGCTTACCGCCCAAATAGGTCCACAGACGATGCAATCTCAACCACACTGCACACTGCCCTAACCCATCTGGACAAGAGGAATACCTATGTGAGAATGCTGTTCATCGACTACAGCTCGGCATTCAACACCATAGTACCCTTCAAGCTCGTCATCAAGCTCGAGACCCTGGGTCTCGACCCCGCCCTGTGCAACTGGGTACTGGACTTCCTGACGGGCCGCCCCCAGGTGGTGAGGGTAGGTAACAACATCTCCTCCCCGCTGATCCTCAACACTGGGGCCCCACAAGGGTGCGTTCTGAGCCCTCTCCTGTACTCCCTGTTCACCCACGACTGCGTGGCCATGCACGCCTCCAACTCAATCATCAAGTTTGCGGACGACACAACAGTGGTAGGCTTGATTACCAACAACGACGAGACGGCCTACAGGGAGGAGGTGAGGGCCCTCGGAGTGTGGTGTCAGGAAAATAACCTCACACTCAACGTCAACAAAACTAAGGAGATGATTGTGGACTTCAGGAAACAGCAGAGGGAACACCCCCCTATCCACATCGATGGAACAGTAGTGGAGAGAGTAGCAAGTTTTAAGTTCCTCGGCATACACATCACAGACAAACTGAATTGGTCCACTCACACAGACAGCATCGTGAAGAAGGCACAGCAGCGCCTCTTCAACCTCAGGAGGCTGAAGAAATTTGGCTTGTCACCAAAAGCACTCACAAACTTCTACAGATGCACAATCGAGAGCATCCTGGCGGGCTGTATCACTGCCTGGTACGGCAACTGCTCCGCCCTCAACCGTAAGGCTCTCCAAAGGGTAGTGAGGTCTGCACAACGCATCACCGGGGGCAAACTACCTGCCCTCCAGGACACCTACACCACCCGATGTTACAGGAAGGCCATAAAGATCATCAAGGACATCAACCACCCGAACCACTGCCTGTTCACCCCGCTATCATCCAGAAGGCGAGGTCAGTACAGGTGCATCAAAGCTGGGTCCGAGAGACTGAAAAACAGCTTCTATCTCAAGGCCATCAGACTGTTAAACAGCCACCACTAACATTGAGTGGCTGCTGCCAACACACTGACACTGACTCAACTCCAGCCACTTTAATAATGGGAATTGATGGGAAATGATGTAAATATATCACTAGCCACTTTAAACAATGCTACCTTATATAATGTTACTTACCCTACATTATTCATCTCATATGCATACGTATATACTGTACTCTATATCATCCACTGCATCCTTATGTAATACATGTATCACTAGCCACTTTAACTATGCCACTTTGTTTACATACTCATCTCATATGTATATACTGTACTCGATACCATCTACTGTATCTTGCCTATGCTGCTCTGTACCATCACTCATTCATATATCCTTATGTACATATTCTTTATCCCCTTACACTGTGTATAAGACAGTAGTTTAGGAATTGTTAGTTAGATTACTTGTTGGTTATTACTGCATTGTCGGAACTAGAAGCACAAGCATTTCGCTACACTCGCATTAACATCTGCTAACCATGTGTATGTGACAAATAAAATTTGATTTGATTTGATTTTCTTCGGGTCATTGACCAGGTCCTGCCATGTAGTTCTGGGCTGATCCCTCACCTTCCTCATGATCATTGATGCCCTACGAGGTGAGATCTTGCATGGAGCCCCAGACCGAGGGTGATTGACCATCATCTTGAACTTCTTCCATTTTCTAGTAATTGCGCCAACAGTTGTTGCCTTCTCACCAAGCTGCTTGCCTATTGTCCTGTAGCCCATCCCAGCCTTGTGCAGGTCTACAATTTTATCCCTAATATCCTTACACAGCTCTCTGGTATTGGCCATTGTGGAGAGGTTGGAGTCTGTTTGATTGAGTGTGTGGACAGATGTCTTTTATACAGGTAACGAGTTCAAACAGGTTCAGTTAATACAGGTAATGAGTGGAGAACAGGAGGGCTTCTTAAAGAAAAACTAACAAGTCTGTGAGAGCCGGAACTCTTACTGGTTGGTAGGTGATCAAATACTTATGTCATGCAATGAAATGCAAATTAATTACTTAAAAATCAATACAATGTGATTTTCTGGATTTTTGTTTTAGATTCCATCTCTCACTGTTGAAGTGTACCTATGATAAAAAATTACAGACCTCTACATGCTTTGTAAGTAGAAAAATCTGGCGGTGTATCAAATACTTGTTCTCCCCACTGTATTAGTGGTGGAGTCAGGGTCTGATGGCACACAGTGTGTTGTGAAATCTGTGAATGTATTGTAATGTTTTAAAAATTGTATAAACTGTCTTAATTTTATTGGACCCCAGGAAGAGTAGCTGCTGCTGTGGCAGCAGCTAATGAGGATCCTTAATAAATACAAATATACATACAAACTTTTTCATACTGAACTGACGTGAACATTTCTAGACATGTTGAAACTTTCTGAAACAGGCACTAAGAAGTGCACTTGACCCTGGTTTGTCCTCTCAGAATAGTTTTTGTACAGTTCAGTGGTGCTGTGCTGTCACTTGTCATTACATCAGGCATAGAGAGAGAGGGGGAAGAGAGACAGATAGGGGGAGAGAGACAGAGAGAAAGAGAGAGAGAGGGGTGGAGAAAACCAGACCTTACTCCCACTTCATCTAGCATGACCCCAGTAGTGAGAACACAACATTCATCAAAAGTTCACAGCACAGAGACATGTAGGTGTATTAGACACACACCTTCACAGTGATACACATGCTACATCTGCTAGACACCAGAACCCTGTCTCTGTAGGGAGCCATTTGTAGGTCAATACTACAACAATGTCAATCAGACGTGTCAAACATATGGCCCACAGGCCGAAGGGGGTCCAATCTGGCCCCCGGTGGTTTGAGTCAAGAATATATACAGTTGAAGTTGGAAGTTTACATACACTTCGGTTGGAGTCATTGAAACTCGTTTTTCAACCACTCCACAAATGTCTTGTTAACAAACTATAGTTCTGGCAAGTCGGTGAGGACATCTACTTTGTGCATGACACAAGTCATTTTTCCAACAATTGTTTACAGAAATTATTTCGCTGTATCACAATTCCAGTGGGTCAGAAGTTTACATACACTAAGTTGACTGTGCCTTTAAACACCTTGGAAAATTCCAGAAAACTATGTCATGGCTTTATAAGCTTCTGATAGGCTAATTGACATAATTTGAGTCAATTGGAGGTGTACCTGTGGATGTATTTCAAGGCCTACCTTCAAACTCAGTGCCTCTTTGCTTGACATCATGGGAAAATCAAAAGAAATCAGCCAAGACCTCAGATTTTTTTTTTTTAGACCTCAACATGTCTGGTTCATCCTTGGGAACAATTTCCAAACGCCTGAAGTATCACATTCATCTGTACAAACAATAGTATGCAAGTATAAACACCATGGAACCACGCAGGCATCATATCGCTCAGGAAGGAAACACATTCTGTCTCCTAGAGATGAACATACTTTGGTGCGAAAAGTGCAAATCAATCCCAGAACAACAGCAAAGGACCTTGTGAACATGCTGGAGGAAACAGGTACAAAAGTATCTATATCCACAGTAAAACGAGCCCTATATCGACATAAACTGAAAGGCCGCTCAGCAAGGAAGAAGGCACTGCTCCAAAACCGCCATAAAAAAAGCCAGACTACAGTGTTGCAACTGCACATCGGGACAAAGATCGTACTTTTTGGAGAAATGTCCTCTGATCTGATGAAACAAAAATAGAACTGTTTGGCAATAATGACCATTGTCATGTTTGGAGGAAAAGGGGGACGCTTGCAAGCCGAAGAACACCATCCCAACTGTGAAGCACGTGGGTGGCAGCATCATGTTGTGGGGTGCTTTGCTGCAGGAAGGACTGGTGCACTTCACATAATAGATGGCATCATGAGGAAGGAGAATTATGTGGATATATTGAAGCAACATCTCAAGACATCAGTCAGGAAGTTAAAGCTTGGTCACAAATGGGTCTTCCAAATGGACATTGACCCCAAGCATACTTTCAAAGTTGTGGCAAAATGGCTTAAGGACAACGAAGTCACGGTATTAGAGTGGCCATCACAAAGCCCTGACCTCAATCCTATAGAAAATGTGTGGGCTGAACTGAAAAAGTGCATGCCAGCAAGGAGGCCTACAAACCTGATTCAGTTACACCAGCTGTCAGGAGGAATGGGCCAAAATTCACCCAACTTATTATGGAAAGCTTGTGGAAGGCTACCCGAAACGTTTGACCCAAGTTAAACAATTTAAAGGCAATGCTACCAAATACTAATTGAGCGTATGTAAACTTTGACGCACTGGGAATGTGAGGAAATAAATAAAAGCAGAAATAAATAATTCTCTCTACTATTATTCTGACATTTCACATTCTTGAAATAATGAGGTGATCCTAACTGACCAAAAACAGGGAATTTTTACTCTGAATAAATGTCAGGAATTGTGAAAAACTGAGTTTAAATGTAGTTGGCTAAGGTGTATGTAAACTTCTGACTTCAACTGTATATATTAATGGATACATTTTTTTCCCTATATTCATGCAGTTTCTTGACTGTCCAGCTCTCTAATAATTACTAGACAGGAAGCATCAAAAATTCTAAATAAGATGGCTAGAGGACTAGGAAATATAACACATTTTCAGTGCGGCCTTCTGGACATCATTGAAGACCGAATGCGGCCCCCGGGGGAAAATGAGTTCAACACCCCTGCTGTAAACTAATGAGCCAGTAAATTCCCCCAGTCCCTCGCTCTCTCTCTTCCTGCATCTGTTGCTCTCTATTTCTCTCTTCCTCTGATTCCTGCTGTGTAGCAAAAATGAGAAACAACTGAAGAGAAGACGGTACTGACTGAACTGTGTGTCAGATACAGCGACACCCCACTGATCAGTAGGATTGTGTGCTACAAAACATGAAATTCCCTCTCTTCTGTCCTTTCTTCTTCTCGTCCTCTCTTATCCTCTTTCTTCTCCTCTTTTACAGTTCTTCCTCTCCCTTGTCCTATATCTCTCGTTCACATCATACTTTCTTTCCATGTTAAGTTCCTTTCGTAGTTCGAACAGGTAAACAAACGATTTCCAAGATGTAAGAAATCTGTATGCATTTTTCACAAGAACACGTATTTCACACGTATATTTAACACATGTATGTGTGTGTACAGTAGTTTAGTAGGTCCCAGGAGAGCTAGGCTGTACTGTACCATTGGTAAACCATGGACAATCATACATCTAGTACGATTCAGACTAGCTTACCAACACACACAATTTATCAACAACTTTGTCTTGTCCAGGCCTATCTAGAGGAAGCCCTATGAGGAATCTCTCTCTCTCTCTCTCAATGACAAGATAAGGCAGAGATAGAGCTACGGGGTACAGTGCCCTCCATCCCTTTGTGTTGTTGCTGACCGCTCTCAGGGTTCCTCAATGAAACCTGGGACTCTGCGGATGTGTCTGGACATCCTACTGCAGACAGAAATGAATTAATGGTGTTGAAGTGAGAAATAGTCTACTGCTATGAACTTTGGTGGGTTAATCTTATCAGACGAAACAGACTGTTTTCATCCGGGACCAACATCACCGATGGTTCCTTTCCCTGAGAACCTGTAACACCGGTGACTACCAGAGCAGGTGTGAACATTCTGAGCACTGTCGGCGAACTATTACTGTTCTATAGACTAGCCTCCGAAATATACTGTAGACTACCTATTACTGTTCTATAGACTAGCCTCCTGTAAAAATATACTATACTGTTCTATAGACTACCTGTTACTATTACTGTTCTATAGACTAGCCTCCGAAATATACTGTAGACTAACTATTACTGTTCTATAGACTAGCCTCCGAAATATACTGTAGACTACCTATTACTGTTCTATAGACTAGCCTCCGAAATATACTGTAGACTAACTATTACTGTTCTATAGACTAGCCTCCGAAATATACTGTAGACTACCTATTACTGTTCTATAGACTAGCCTCCGAAATATACTGTCGGCGAACTATTACTGTTCTATAGACTAGCCTCCGAAATATACTGTAGACTAACTATTACTGTTCTATAGACTAGCCTCCGAAATATACTGTAGACTAATTACTGTTCTATTACTGTTATTACTGTTCTATAGACTAGCCTCCGAAATATACTGTAGACTAACTATTACTGTTCTATATTACTGTTCTACTAGCCTCCGAAATATACTGTAGACTAACTATTACTGTTCTATAGACTAGCCTCCGAAATATACTGTAGACTAACTATTACTGTTCTATAGACTAGCCCCCGAAATATACTGTCGACTAACTATTACTGTTCTATAGACTAGCCTCCGAAATATACTGTAGACTAACTATTACTCCGAAATATACTGTAGACTAACTATTCTATATAGACTAGCCTCCGTCGAATATACTGTAGACTAACTATTACTGTTCTATAGACTAGCCTCCGAAATATACTGTAGAAACTATATAGACTAGCCTCCGTATACTGTAGACTAACTATTACTGTTCTATACTATTAAATATACTGTTCTGTTCTATAGACTAGCCTCCGAAATATACTGTAGACTAACTATTACTGTTCTATAGACTAGCCCCGAAATATACTGTAGACTAACTATTACTGTTCTATAGACTGTTCTATAGACTAGCCTCCGAAATATACTGTAGACTAACTATTACTGTTCTATAGACTAGCCTCCGAAATATACTGTCGGCGAACTATTACTGTTCTATAGACTAGCCTCCGAAATATACTGTAGACTAACTATTACTGTTCTATAGACTAGCCCCGAAATATACTGTAGACTAACTATTACTGTTCTATAGACTAGCCTCCGAAATATACTGTCGGCGAACTATTACTGTTCTATAGACTAGCCTCCGAAATATACTGTAGACCTATTACTGTTCTATAGACTAGCCTCCGAAATATACTGTAACTATTACTGTTCTATAGACTAGCCTAAATATACTATTATTACTGTTCTATAGACTAGCCTCCTGTAAATATACTGTTCTATAGACTAACCTATTACTGTACTATTACTGTTCTATAGACTAGCCTCCGAAATATACTGTAGACTAACTATTACTGTTCTATAGACTAGAAATATACTATATTACTGTTCTATAGACTAGCCTCCGAAATATACTGTAGACTAACTATTACTGTTCTATAGACTAGCCTCTGTTCTATAGAAAAATATACTGTACTGTATACTGTAGACTAACTATTACTGTTCTACTAACTATTACTGTTCTAGCCTCCGAAATATACTGACTAACTATTACTGCCTCCGAAATATACTGTAGACTACCTATTACTGTTCTATAGACTAGCCTCCGAAATATACTGTCGGCGAACTATTACTGTTCTATAGACTAGCCTCCGAAATATACTGTAGACTAACTATTACTGTTCTATAGACTAGCCTCCGAAATATACTGTAACTATTACTGTTCTATAGACTAGAACTATTACTGTTCTATAGACTAGCCTATTACTGTTCTATAGACTATATACTGTAGACTAACTATTACTGTTCTATAGACTAGCCTCCGAAATATACTGTCGACTAACTATTACTGTTCTATAGACTAGCCTCCGAAATATACTGTAGACTAACTATTACTGTTCTATAGACTGTTCTATAGACTAGCCTCCGAAATATACTGTCGGCGAACTATTACTGTTCTATAGACTAGCCTCCGAAATATACTGTAGACTACCTATTACTGTTCTATAGACTAGCCTCCGAAATATACTGTAGACTAACTATTACTGTTCTATAGACTAGCCTCCGAAATATACTGTTCTATAGACTAGACTACCTATACTACTGTTCTATAGACTAGCCTCCGAAATATACTGTCGGCGAACTATTACTGTTCTATAGACTAGCCTCCGAAATATACTGTAGACTACCTATTACTGTTCTATAGACTAGCCTCCGAAATATACTGTCGGCGAACTATTACTGTTCTATAGACTAGCCTCCGTTCTAAATATACTGTAGACTAACTATTATTACTGTTCTATAGACTAGCCTCCGAAATATACTGTAGACTAACTATTACTGTTCTATAGACTAGCCTCCGAAATATACTGTAGACTACTATTACTATAGACTAGCCTCCGAAATATACTGTAGACTAACTATTACTGTTCTATAGACTAGCCTCCGAAATATACTGTCGGCTAACTATTACTGTTCTATAGACTAGCCTCCGAAATATACTGTAGTTCTATAGACTAGCCTAAATATACTGTTCTATTACTGTTCTATAGACTAGCCTCCGAAATATACTGTCGGCGAACTATTACTGTTCTATAGACTAGCCTCCGAAATATACTGTAGACTACCTATTACTGTTCTATAGACTAGCCTCCGAAATATACTGTCGGCGTTCTAACTATTACTGTTCTATAGACTAGCCTCTGTTCTAAATATACTGTAGACTAACTATTACTGTTCTATAGACTAGCCTCCGAAATATACTGTAGACTAACTATTACTGTTCTATAGACTAGCCTCCGAAATATACTGTCGGCGAACTATTACTGTTCTATAGACTAGCCTCCTATAGAAATATACTGTAGACTAACTATTACTGTTCTATAGACTAGCCTCCTGTCGGCGAATATACTGTAGACTAACTATTACTGTTCTAACTATTATACTGTTCTATAGACTAGCCTCCGAAATATACTGTAGACTAACTATTACTGTTCTATATAGACTAGCCTCCGAAATATACTGTAGACTAACTATTACTGTTCTATAGACTAGCCTAAATATACTGTAGACTAACTATTACTGTTCTATAGACTAGCCTCCGAAATATACTGTAGACTAATTACTATTACTGTTCTGTCGACTAACTAGACTAGCCTCCGAAATATACTGTAGACTAACTATTACTGTTCTATAGACTAGCCTCCGTAAAACTATACTGTTCTATAGACTAACTATTATTACTGTTCTATAGACTAGCCTCCGAAATATACTGTAGACTAACTATTACTGTTCTATAGACTAGCCTCCGAAATATACTGTAGACTACTATTACTGTTCTATAGACTAGCCTCCGAAATATACTGAAATATACTGTAGACTAACTATTACTGTTCTATAGACTAGCCTCCGAAATATACTGTAGACTACCTATTACTGTTCTATAGACTAGCCTCCGAAATATTTAATTTAATTTACCCACATTTTTGGCAATCATGTATTAGCCCAAAATTAAACCATTAACATAAATTAATGAAATAATGTGTAGAATAGGCTACATGTGCATCTCTCTCACACACCTCTCCCTTACACATACACACACGCAGGCACACAAACCCAGATGTTGGCGATTAGCAGTTTCAAGTTTTCAGTCACTGTCGTTACAGGCTTAAGCCGTCAAAACTAAGAAAGTCTTCAAACATATCTAAGACAATTCAGAAGAATAAAAAAGTGTGGGAAAGTGTGGGGTCAGTTGCAAACACAGTCACATATTGCACACATTTTTTCCACTAACAACCCCTACAAAAATTCCCATGAAGTATAATCAACATAATTAAAATGTCCTGTTAATTAATGCAGGATTATTTTCCTACTAGAGCAAACTGGCTCACATTAAACTACATTTCCAACATGACGTTTATGAACACTTAGAAGAAAGCCTAGAATAGACCTACATGAATGCGTTGGTATAAGAGTGTGTCCGGTGTTTTCGTGAAGCAGAATATTACATAACTTATGCGACAACAACAATGTAGACCTCACCAAGTTCTCCTGTCTGTCTCGCAGGAAATGTCTTTGTCTTTAGACACGTCTTTGTGATCACTCAACGGAGACATTCCTCAGAAATTATTCGGAGGCGACTGTAGGTCTTTGCATAACATGATTTTTGAAATTACATTTTTTTTTTGTGACAGTAGACAAGCCACCGGGCACCGGCGACAACGAGATAACTATTTGCTCAACTAAAGAACACATCGGTTTCAACGTGCATGCATTATAATCCATTAGCATATTAGTGATGTGTTTTCCTAAAATGTACAAAAGCTTATTGTTTAAGCAACTTGGCCAGTAGGGTGCACTATGCAAGTAAAAGGTTTGGTAATGGTAATGATAGCCTAATAATAATGATTACAGATACCGGCTGCACATTATGCTGGCTATTGGACAGACTTCTGTGTCCAGTGTGTCGGATACTGCGTGTTGCGAGGTAGCATGCAATGGGTTGATGGAACTAATAACGATAGTATTGCCTGCTTGTCAACCTAATGCAAAGATAACTTCCAATGACAACAATATGCACGATGTGGGCATGAAAGCGTGCGTAAAGCTCCACTGAACATGACAAACCGTAGGCTATTCTTTACAACTACTACCTCTACAGCCAGTAGCCTATAATGTTTTTGCATAGCCAAGGCTGAACTGGCAAACTGTAGAACGATAAGCATTGGTGTCAAAAGATGTGCCTCTAAGAACCACCGCCATGTACGTCGGCAAGCATCATGCATATATTCTATTTCACCATGTTCTATTGTAATCAATTTATCAAGAAATGTACATGGTCAACTTTTAAAGCCTGCCAATACGCCTAGCAAAGCACCATCCATGACTCTTCTGAGTCTTGTAATGTCTCTCTTCTACGAGCAGCTTCTTGTGTGACTGCCCCGGACGCTCATGAACTTTCCCCATTGCCGCGGTCCCCCCCTCTCCCCCTCCCACATGAATAAAACTTACTTTTCTCTGGCTTGGCTGTCGGACGGCACGTTGTTACTCTTGCCTTTGGCGTACATGCTTGCAGAGAGCTCCGATTGTCACGCACCTGTCAACCCATCACAACCTCCCTGGGTACAGCCCCGTCACCATGGTGACACAAGCAGCGTCGCTTACCATTGGCTGTCCCGGTATTTGAGCACGCCCATTTTCTGTGGTAACCGCTAGTGACTGACAGTTGGCTAGCCACGCCCTTCCAAATACCCCCATCTCTTTCTCTGCCTCTCTCACTCTCTCTCTCTCTTTGCTTCTCTCTCCTCCTGCCTGCCTTGGCTGTGTGTGTGTTGGAAAGGTGCTGCCTGGCTCTCCCTGGCTCACACACATGAACATTCATTTACACACAGAGAAGCACAAACTCACGCACCCTTACAGACACACACACGCACACACACACACACACACACACACACACACACACACACACACACACACACACACACACACACACACACACACACACACACACACACACACACACAGAGAGAGAGAGAGGGAGAGAGAAGAACTCAAGCATGCACACTCTCTACCCTCTCTCTCTCTCTCTCTCTCATACACACTCTACACACACACACAAATATACAGACACACACACACACATCCACACTCCCTCCCTCCATTCTCCTCCCTCAGTGCAAGGGGGGGATTTGAAACCGTCCAAATAGGATTTTAAACAACTGGCTGTTCCTTTTATAGACAATCACACCCTCTACCGACGCACAGACAGCGCATTGCGCAAACAACCCTCACAAATATGAGCTGGAATTATGGGTCTATTACATAGCCAATGTTGAACTTGAGAATGGGTGTAGAATGGGAAGAGAGGGGCAAACACAGGGTCAGTGGTTAGAGATAGACAACATTCTGTCCTGCTGTTGTATCCCCTCCTCATGGAAAAAAAGCATGTGTGAGCCAAACAATGTCAGACTAACAATGAAATGCACTATTCTCTCAATAGCTGAATAATTTGAATAATCCAACTTGGTGGGCTACTCATCTCATGTCTGTGTTGTTTTCAGTTCAATCCATGAAAAGCAATAGCACAGATCACTGCACATTCTCAGATGCTTCAAGTCGACACCTTGTGAATTATTGTAACTGGGAGCAACAGAAGTGGTGTGAAAAGAAACGATCCCAGACGTATTTGTTCATATGTCCCCTTTCATCAGTTGGCTATCAATGGAGTTGCGTAATACACATATTACTATCTCTATCTGGGATTTAGACAGCACGGATCCTACTGTAAAGGCTCTAAAGTAAAATGAGCTATCCGGTCTGAAACCAATGTATTGTAGTATGTAGCCTATATACCTTGGAAGAGATGAAACGCTAAGTCATGCTGACCGCAAGCTGACATCCAGGGTTCACTTCACTGTCATGGTGAAATTATTGTAAATCCACTGAGAGACAGAGATGGCTTTCGATTCAATGCCTCTGCAAATTTGGACCTAGTACTGTACTGTACATAACTGAAAAATATGAAGTGCTGCATCCCAATGGGTAGACTCTGGAGAAGGACTCCTCCTCTTGTGTTTCTGTGTGAGTATGTGTGTGTGTGCACCTGTATCTGTGCCTTTGTGTTTGTGTGTATGAATGTGTGTTATCAAGGGCACAGCACAGGGCAGCAGTGTTTACCCTTATGTAATGCTCCAGCGATGTGACCCAGTTGGAATGGATGCACACTGTCTGACTCTATCTGTCCTCTCTCTGCACCCTCTCTCTCTCTCTCTCTCTCTCTCTCTCTCTCTCTCTCTCTCTTTCTTTCTTTCTGCACCCCTCTCTCTCTCTCTCTCTCTCTCTCTCTCTCTCTCTCTCTCTCACCCTCTCTCTCTCTGTACACCTCTCTCTCTCTCTCTCCTCTCCCCTCTTTCTCTCTCTCTCTGTATGCTCCTCCTCCTCTCTCTCTCTCTCTCTTTCTTTCTGCACCCCCCTCTCTCTCTCTCTGCACCCTCTCTCTCTCTGTACCCTCTCTCTCTCTCCTCTCTCCTCTCCCCTCTCTCTCTCTCTGTATGCTCCTCCTCCCCTCTCTCTCTCTCTCTCTCTCTCTCTCTCTCTCTCTCTCTCTCTCTCTCTCTCTCTCTCTCCCCCTCCCTCCCTCCCTCCCTCTCTGTATCTAGTGAACCTCATCCCCCAGGAGAGAGACAGTGGTTCTATTTCAGACTAGCAGAACTTTCAGTTTTGGGATGAGCCCCTTGGGGGCCCATCGCCATGACAACGAATCACAGGCGACAACAGTGTGTTTGAGAAGATAGAGAGGAGGATAGGAGGTGTTAGGGAAAAGGAGAAGGGGAGTGTGGAGTTCATATTATATAAAGACGTATTTGGAGAATAGACAGCAACAGTTCACAATATTTAAGGCATGAGTAAAGGGTATGCTTGTGCCAATGGTAAAGCACTTATGGGCATTTTTATGTAAAAGGGGCCATGAGCAGCAACATGTGAAGTTCATAGGAGCATGTACACTTGGGTGTCAAATGAAAGCTGAGTCTATATTTTTGAGAAATTAAGGAATATATACATTTTTCAATAATAATGTATATATACAATAATGTTGACGTAAAGCCCCCTTCCAACTAATATCAGCACTAACAGTATTTTGTTATTTGCCTTCTATAAGTTTAAGAAACATTTCCTTGTGCCAAAAACCCACATATCTTGAAGATATTTTCTAATTTCTCTCCCTCATGAGGAGGGAGGATAATGAAACTACACAGAAGTAACAATAAACATAGACCTAACAATTAGTTATAGTGTTTGTTTATGAATTATTAAGTGATTAAAACGCGTAATTCTCTTACCAAATCGGTAACGGAATTACTGCAATACACTTTACCCCTACCTACAGGTACAAATTACCTCGACTAACTCGACTAACCTGTACCCCTGCACATTGACTCGGGAATGGTACCATTTGTATATAGCCTCATTATTGTTATTTTATTGTGTTACTTTTTAATTTTATTTTCCACTTGAGTTATTTAGTAAATATTTTCTTAAACCTGTTTTCTTAAAACGGCATTGTTGTTTAAGGGCTTGAAAGGCAGCATTTCAAAGTAAGGTCTACTTGTTGTATTCGGCGCATGAGACAAATAACATTTGATTCAATTTTTGATTTGAATTGGCTACAATGGGAAATAATAGTAGTCACAAACCACAGTTAGGTCACCTGCTGCTGTCCTCCCCACAATTAGCATACTGTTATGTTCAGCTCATAACTTTAAAAAAATCTTTCTGTCATCTGGTGGTCAAAGCAAGACTGTGAAAACAGTCTGGTCCACCCCTCACTCTCCCTCTCTCTCTCTCTGCCTCTCTCCCAGCTCTTACTGACACCTACCATGACACCTGCCACCTACCCTCTTTCCATTTACTGGAGCAGGCATCATCACCCACTGAGCACTGCCCGACTCCAGACGTCCATGGCCGTTGAAAAGTTGTTGAAATTCAGTCAGTCCGCCCTTGCCGGACAAAATCTGAACCAAGCATAGACGTCTGTTTCACAAGTTCAGACAGCACAGTACAGTAGACCACAGTAAACAACAGTACAGTGTAAAACAGTACAGTAAAATAAAGAAAATTAGAGTACAGTACTGTACAGTAGATTGCAGTAGAGTAGAGCACACTAGAGTAGAGTACAGAATAATGTATTGTATTGTACTGTACTCTACTTTACTCTACTCTAATGTACTGTACTATACTGTGCTGTACTGGGATTTCCAAACTTGTGAAACATAGATGTCTATGATTGGTTCATATTTGGTCTGGTACGGACCAAACAAATGTGGTCTTGTTTGGAAGCAGAGCTTATTACAATAATAGCCCATGTGTAGAATAATACCCAAATATGCAAGAGAAGGACATTGCATATTTCTACCTTTGTGTACCTATTCAGGATACATTAACATGAAGCAGTGTCTCGAGTTCGGTCTCAAGACCACACATTGAGTGCCTCAGTCTTGTCTGTGTCTGATACATACATTTTTTTTCTCTGACAGTGAGGACTCGTAATTTCCTCCCGAGACCAGCAGAGACCGGCGGAGTAAAAAACTCAATTATAAGCTTCCATTCAGTCAGCACATAAAAGAGCTTCGCCCGGCCAAATATACACACTCCTTTCTTGAAACATTCATATCTTATTGCCTATTGAAACCTGGGATTCCTATTTTACTCATAACATTACTGTCCTTTACTTTCACTGCAAAATATCCTCAAACTTTGTCCAAATTTCCTTTACTTGGTGGTATGGAAGAGTGGGGGAAATTGTTGGAAAGTTGTTCGCTCACTATTAGTAAGGGGAGACAGTGGGAAATTGTAACCGTCTTTCTATCTATTATAGACATGTTTGCGCAATGGCGAACCTATTGGACCTAGGTCTTCAGTGTGTGACAGGTTACTACAGTGGCGAACCTATTGGACCTAGGTCTTCAGTGTGTGACAGGTTACTACAGTGGCGAACCTATTGGACCTAGGTCTTCAGTGTATGACAGGTTACTACAGTGGCAAACCTCTTGGACCTAGGTCTTCAGTGTGTGACAGGTTACTACAGTGGTGAACCTATTGCACCTAGGTCATCAGTGTGTGACAGGCTACTACAGTGGTGAACCTATTGGACCTAGGTCTTCAGTGTGTGACAGGTTACTACAGTGGTGAACCTATTGGACCTAGGTCTTCAGTGTGTGACAGGTTACTACAGTGGCGAACCTATTGGACCTAGGTCTTCAGTGTGTGACAGGCTACTACAGTGGTGAACCTATTGGACCTAGGTCTTCAGTGTGCGACAGGCTACTACAGTGGTGAACCTATTGGACCTAGGTATTCAGTGTGCGACAGGCTACTACAGTGGTAAACCTATTGGACCTAGGTATTCAGTGTGCGACAGGCTACTACAGTGGTGAACCTATTGGACCTAGGTCTTCAGTGTGTGACAGGTTACTACAGTGGTGAACTTATTGGACCTAGGTCTTCAGTGTGCGACAGGCTACTACAGTGGTGAACCTATTGGCCCTAGGTCTTCAGTGTGTGACAGGTTACTACAGTTGTGAACCTATTGGACATAGGTCTTCAGTGTGTGACAGGTTACTACAGTGGTGAACCTATTGGACCTAGGTATTCAGTGTGTGACAGGTTACTACAGTGGTGAACCTATTGGACCTAGGTCTTCAGTGTGCGACAGGCTACTACAGTGGTGAACCTATTGGACCTAGGTCTTCAGTGTGTGACAGGTTACTACAGTGGTGAACCTATTGGACCTAGGTCTTCAGTGTGTGACAGGTTAATACATTGGTGAACCTATTGGACCTAAGTCTTCAGTGTGTGACAGGTTACTGCAGTGGAGAACCTATTGGACATAGGTCTTCAGTGTGTGACAGGTTACTACAGTGGTGAACCTATTGGACCTAGGTCTTCAGTGTGTGACAGGTTAATACATTGGTGAACCTATTGGACCTAAGTCTTCAGTGTGTGACAGGTTACTGCAGTGGAGAACCTATTGGACATAGGTCTTCAGTGTGTGACAAGGCTCTTGATGCTGAAAGGACAGCAACCATAATACCAGCGCACTCATGTACAGTAGGAGAGTGCCATTGTTATATAAGTGCCAGTGGTGTAGTGGAGGGTATACACAGGTATACGCCCTATACCCACTTTTTTTTATTGGGCATTGCCTATATTCACTTCTTAATCCATACTGATGCGTATCAAAGTAGTGTAGTGGAGGTACACAACTTATGAATGATGTAATACAATAGAGAAATCATGCACAAAGTAGCCAACACAACTGCAAAGCTTGTGAAATATATTCACATGGGTACAGCACAATATCTTAGTTTCAGCAGAATATCATCTGCAGGCAGTAAGTGCACACAGTTCTCAACTGGTTGTTACATGGAGCAGCTCACAGAGAATGACATTGGTAGCCGGTAGGTAGGAAAGACTTTTCAATGTATGATATCTACCAGTAAATGCTAACTAAGGCAACAAAGGGTATTCAAACCAGGCATTGAAAACGTTTGGTACTTAATCTTGGTTAATAGGCTATTTCCGATGCGCAGTTCAGTCATCATGAGCTGTTTGCATTAACATTTTTAAAGGCTTTCCTAAAAAAAACTTCCCAATTACACTGAACGAAGATATAAATTAAACATGTAAAGTGTTGGTCCCATGTTTCATGAGCTGAAATAAAAGATCCCAGAAGTTTTCCATAAGCACAAAAACCTTATTTCTCTCAAATGTTGTGCACAAATTTGTTTGCATCCCTGTTAGTGAGTATTTCTCCTTTGCCAAGATAATCCATCCACCTGACAGGTATGGCACATCAAGAAGCCACAGGAGGCTGCTGAGGGGAATGGCTCATAATAATGGACGGAACGGAATTAAGGAATGGCATCAAGCACATGGAAATCATGTGTTTGATGTATTTGATACTTTTCCACCAATTCCACTCCTGCCATTACCGTGAGCCCATTCTCCCCAATTAAGGTGCCGCCAACCTCCTGTGAAAGAAGCTGAATAAACAGCATGATCATTACACAGGTGCCCTTCTGCTGGGGACAATAAAAGGCCACTAAAATGTGCAGTTTTGTTGCCAACACATTGCCACAGACGTCTCAAGTTTTGAGGGAGCGTGCAATTGGCATTCTGACTGCAGGAATGTCCACCAGAGCTGTTGCCAGAGAATTGAATGTTAATTTCTCTACCATAAGCCACCTCCAACATCATTTTAGAGAATTTGGCAGTACGTCCAACCAGCCTCACAACCGCAGAACACGTGTATGGCGTTGTGTGAGCGAGCGGTTTGCTGATGTCAACATTGTGAACAGAGTGCCCCATGGTGGCGGTGGGGTTATGGTATGGACAGGCATAACCTACCGACAACGAACACAATTGCATTTTATCAATGGCAATTTGAATGCACAGAAATACCATGACGAGATCCTGAGGCCCATTGCGAGCCCATTGTTTTAAGGTATACAGTACCAGTCAAAGGTTTGGACACACCTACCTACTCATTCAAGTGTTTTTCTTTATTTTTACTATTCTCTGCATTGTAGAATAATAGTCAAGACATCAAAACTATGAAATAACACATATGGAATCATGTAGTAAATATATTTCATATTTGAGATTCTTCAAAGTAGAAACCCTTTGCCTTGATGACAGCTTTGCACACTTGGCATTCTCTCAAACAACTTCATGAGGTAGTCACCTGGAATTCATTTCAATTAACAGGTATGCCTTGCGGAATTTCTTTCCTTCTTAGTGCGTTTGAGCCAATCAGTTGTGTTGTGACAAGGTAGGGGTGGTATACAGTAGATGTCCCTATTTGGCAAAAGACCAAGTCCATTATATGGCTCGAACAGCTCAAATAAACAAACAAAAAACAACAGTCCATCATTACTTTAAGACATGAAGGTCCGTCAATGCATAACATATTAAGAACTTTGAAAGTTTCTTCAAGTGCAGTCGCAAAAAACATCAAGCTGTATGATGAAACTGGCTCTCATGAGGACCGCCACGGGAAAGGAAGACCCAGAGTTACCTCGGCTGCAGAGGATAAGTTCATCAGAGTTACCAGCTTCAGAAATTGCCGCGGCAAAAAAAATGCTTCACCGAGTTCAAGTAACAGACACATCTCACCGTCACTGTTCAGAGGAGACTGCGTGAATCAGTCGAGACTGCCTTCATGGTCGAATTGATGCAAATAAATCACTTCTAAAGGACAACAATAAGAGGAAGAGGCTTGCTTGAGCCGAGACACACAAGCAATGGACATTAGACCCGTGGAAATCTGTCCTTTGGTATGATGAGTACAAATTTGAGATTTGGTTCCAACCACCGTGTCTTTGTGAGACGCAGAGTAAGTGAACGTATGATCTACGCATGCGTGGTTCCCAGTGGTGTGAAGTACTTAAGTAAAAATACTTTAAAGTACTACTTAAGCAGTTTTTTTGGTGTATCTGTACTTTACTTTACCATTTATATTTTTGACAACTTCTACTTTTACTTCACTAGATTCCCAAAGAAAATTATGTACTTTTTACTCCATATAATTTCTCTCACACCCAAAAGTACTCGTTACATGATGAATGCTTAGCAGGACAGAAAATGGTCCAATTCGCACACTTATCAAGAGAACATCCCTGGTCATCCCTACTGCCTCTGATCTGGCGGACTCACTAAACACAAATGCTTTGTTTGTAAATTATGTCTGAGTGTTGGAGTGGGACCTGGCTATCCGTAAATTTAAAAAAAAGGTGGCTACTTTGAATAATCTAAAATATAATTTGTTTAACACATTTTTTGGTTATACATGATTCCATATGTTATTTCATAGTTTTGATGTCTTCACTATTATTCTACAATGTAGAAAATAGTAAAAATAAAGAAATACCCTCCTCCTTTTTGACTGGTATTGTATGTGACCAAAATATACAAATCTGTATTCCCAGTCATGTGAAATCAATAGATTTAGGGCCTAACCTTTTAAATGTAAATTTACTGATTTCCTCATGTGAACTGTAACTCAGTTATAAACGCATGTTGCCTTTATATTTTTGTTCACTATAAATGTTGCCTGCAATACAGACCTACCTGACAAATTATGTAATGCTGTGGAGGGCATTTGTTTTGCTCAACTGAATTAAAAGGCAACTACACTCGCAAAAATATATATTTTCTAATTTTCCCAGACCTCAAAAAAGGTATCCTACTGTGGTTTATGCATTGCTGTGGACTTGGAACATCACATTTTTGTCATTTTGTTTATTTAAAAAAGACTGATTTAGAAAATCTGAAAATCTAGGAAAACAGGATTTTCACACAGGTTGCCTTTCCTTCACATGAGACCCACTTCTCCAGGCACTACTACAGCACTGCATTGGACTGATGGAAATACAGCAGTCCATTCACTCTGACATAATAAGCCAGTAGGTCCCAATCTTAAGAATACAAAAACACAAGCATTAAGCATTTCCCAATCCAAATGTACAACTATTACTTCTCATTGCAAAAAAACGTTTCACGTTTAGCACACAAAGTAACCGGTGATCTAAAGTTTAAATGCAACACATTTTCACACACATACATTTACATTACATTTACATTTAAGTCATTTGGCAGACGCTCTTATCCAGAGCGACTTACAAATTGGTGAATTCACCTTATGACATCCAGTGGAACAGCCACTTTACAATAGTGCATCTAAATCATTTAAGGGGGGGGGGGGGTGAGAAGGATTACATTTACATTTAAGTCATTTAGCAGACGCTCTTATCCAGAGCGACTTACAAATTTATTTTCAAAGAGATGTTGTTGATCCATCCTCAGATTTCTCCTATCGCAGCCATTAGTCTGTAACTGTTTTAAAGTCACCATTGACCTCATAGTGAAATCCCAGAGTGACATCCTACCTGGAAATGTGCCATTATTTCCTAGTTTTGATGTCTTCACAATTATTCTACAATGCAGAAAATAGTAAAAATAAAGAAAACCATTTGAATGAGAAGGTGTTCTAAAACTTTTGACCGGTAGTGTATATTGTGCCTTCAGAAAGTATTCACACCCCTTTACTTTCCCCCCACATTTTGTTATGTTACAGCCTGAATTTAAAATGGATTAAATTGTGATGTTTTGTCACAGGCCTACTACACACAATACCCCATGAAGTCAAAGTGGAATTATGCTTTTCAATTTTTTTAAACAAACAGTATGCACCAAAAGCTGAAATGTTTTAAGTCAATAAGTATTCAACCCCTTTGTTATGGCAAGCCTAAATAAGTTCAAGAGTACAAATTGGTTTAACAAGTCACATGATAAGTTGCATGGATGATAAGTTGCATACTCTGTGTACAATAACAGTGTTTCATTTGATTTTGAATGACTACTTCATCTCTGTACCCTATACAGTGCCTTCGCAAAGGATTCAGACCTCTTGACTTTTTCCACATTTTGTTACGTTACAGCCTTATTCTAAAATGGATTTTAAAAATTCAACCCTCAGCGATCTACACACAATGCCCCATAATAACAAAGCGAAAAAAGGTTTATAGAATTTTTGGAAAAACAGAAATAGCTTATTTACATAACTATTCAGACCCTTTGCTATGAGACTCGAAATTGAGCTCAGGTGCATCTTGTTTCCATTGATCATCCTTGAGATGTGTCTACAACTTGATTGGAGTCCACCTGTGAGAAATTCGATTGATTGAAGATTGTTTGGAAAGGCACACACCTGTCTATATAAGGTTAGAGCAAAAACCAAGCCACGAGTTCAAAGGAATTGTCCGTAGAGTTCCTAAACAGCATTGTGTCGAGCCACAGATCTGGGGAAGGGTACCAAAAAATGTCTGCAGCATTGAAGGTCCCCAAGGACATAGTGGCCTCCATCATTCTTAAATGGAAGAAGTTTGGAACCACCAAGACTCTTCCTAGATCTGGCCGCCCGGCCAAACTGAGCAATCGGGGAGAAGGGCCTTGGTCAGAGAGGTGACCAAGACCCCAATGGTCACTCTGCCCGTGCTTTAGAGTTCCTCTGTGGAGATGGGAGAACCTTCCAGAAGGACAACCATCTCTGCAGCTCTCCACCAATCAGACCTTTATGGTAGAATGGCCAGACGGAAGACACTCCTCAGTAAAAGGCACATGACAGCCCACTTGGAGTTTGCCAAAAGGCACCTAAATACTCTCAGACCACGAGAAGCTGGTGAAACCAAGATTGAACTCTTTAGCCTGAATGCCAAGCATCACGTCTGGAGGAAACCTGGCACCATCCCTACGGTGAAGCATGGTGGTGGCAGCAACATTAACATGTGTGCCTTCTTAAAAGTTAATTTTTGGAATTTCTTTCCTTCTTAATGCGCTTGGGCCAATCAGTTGTATTGTGACAAGGTAGCGGTGGGGGGGGGGGGGATGCATTCCAGGTGACTACCTCAAGAAGCTAGCTGAGAGAATAACAAGAGTGTGCAAAGCTGTCATCAAAGCAAAGGGTGGCCATTTGAAGAATCTCAAATATAAAATATATTTGGAGTTGTTTAACACTCTTTTGGTTAGTACATGATTCCACATGTGTTATTTCATAGTTTTGATATCTTCACTATTATTCTACAATGTTGAAAATAGTAAAAAATAAAGAAAAAGCCTTGAGTAGGTGTTCTAAAACTTTTGACAGGTAGTGTATATACAGTATTTAGCTGGTAGCCTATTTGATTACATTGGAATTCGGACTTCTCGCTGTCAGGGCTATCCGTCTCATCACTCATAGGCTTACCAGTGTTCACAGAAGGGAGGAGAAGGGGGGCCGGAACTCTCACTAGAGAAACTGGCACTCTCAGTGGAGGAACTGTCGCTATTCTCAAGGGTAGAAAGAAGAGGAAGAGCAATGCCACTGTCATTGCCTTGCCCGGGCAGGGAAGTCTCTGACTGTCGGGACTGGGAGGCAGCTAATGCTGCTGCATAAGTAGGCCTACTAGCTTCCACCTGCAACGTTTCGTCAGTCGATTGAATTGGTAGATTTGTTTGGTAATTTGGCACGAGTTTGATCAGATAAAGCTTTATTGCAGCGTTTTTGTACACCACTTGGTCTTGCCTTTTGTTGATCCATCTTTAACAACGCACTCACTATCCGAGTCTGACCTGATTCACCTAACTTTTCTGAACTTGATAGCCATTTAAGTGAGGAGGCTGAGACATGGCAACTATATTGTCTGTCTGAGTCACCTAATAATTTAAGTTTGTATGATTTTTTGTATAAATCATTTTGACAATAACCCTCCTTTTTAATTTTCACATGTAGCAAGCAAAGTGTTTGTGTTGTCCAATGTGGAAATTATAAAGGACTGTTACTGTCAGAATTATTGATTACATATACATTTTCTACAATTTCGACATAGGTGTGAGATGCCAGACGCATGGGCCCCTAGAGCTCAATGGCCCCAGCGGGGTCTGCGGGTTTTCCGCTACGCCAGTGGATTTGGTGGAGTCAAGACAGGCACTCTGCATTTTCTCCCCCCTCTGTGGTTAGTTGGTACAGCCTATCCCAGCTCCCCGATAGATAACCTATGGCAGCAAGCAACAAGTTTGTCTTACTAGTGCGAGTCAGTAAGAGATACTTTCTATCTCTCTCCCTCTGTGCCACACACAGAGACTGTCATGCAAACAAGTCTCCAACAACTTTTGTATTTCAACTGTCTGGATATCCTGAAAAAATATAGAGTGAAATAATGAAAAATGCCCATCCCTGGTGTGTGTGTGTCAGTGACACATTACTGCTATCACAACAGATTGAGGGCAGTCAGAAAGGAGATACAGAAAGTGGGAAGGAGATATAGAGAGATATACCGTAAATAAAGAAGGAGCGATAGAGAGATATGGTATAAAATAAGGAGGGAGAGATAGAGATATATTGTAAATAAGGAGGGAGAGATAGAGATATATTGTAAATAAGGAGGGAGAGATAGAGATATATTGTAAATAAGGAGGGAGAGATAGAGATATACTGTAAATAAGGAGGGAGAGATAGTGAGATATTGTCACACCATGATTAGTTACGCCTGTCCTCGTTTTTGTCTCCACCCCCTCCAGGTGCATTTATCCTTGTGTTTCCTGTCTCTCTGTGCCAGTTCGTCTTGTATGTTCCAAGTCAACCAGTGGTTTTTCCCGTACGCCTGCCTTTGCTATTCTCTTTTTTCTAGTCCTCCCAGTTTTGACTCTTGCCTGTTCTGGACTCTGTACCCGCCTGCCTGACCAATCTGCCTGACTTGACCACAAGCCTTTCTGCCACTCTGTACCTCCTGGACTCTGATTTGTTTCTGACCTTTTGCCTGTCCACGACCATTCTATTGCCTACTCCTTTCGGATTATTTAACATGGTAAGACTCCAACCATCTGCCTCCTGTGTCTGTATCTGGGTCTCGCCTTGTGTCATTATAGTACGAACTGGCCATGACAGACCCAGCAGACTTGGACCAGCTCTGCCATGCTGTCTCCCTGCAGGGAGCCCCCATTAGGAGACATGAGTTGTCACAGGGCCTTTTGGAAGGGCTCTGTTCCTTGACGGAACGCCACGACCATGGGTTAAAGGCTATTATGGAGCAAATCAGGGAGTTAGCTCAGAGGCTCGCCTGCCACCTCTGGAAAACCCCGATCATCCACCCCTCTGTGGTTAGTTGGTACAGCCTATCCCGGCTCCCCAAGAACCACGCTTACCTCCTCTTGGGCAATATTCGGGGAATCCTGGTGCCTGCCAGGGTTTTCCTTCTCAGCGCTCGCTTATTTTTGAGCTACAGCCATCTTCGTTTCCTTCAGACCGATATAAGATAGAGTATATAGAGTATATCATTACGCTAATGTCGGGAAGGGCACTCTCCTGGGCTATAGAAGTTTGGGAGCAACAATCTGCCATTTGTGGACATCTGGAGAAATTTATGGCAGAGGTCAGAAAGGAATTTGAGTCTCCGGTATCTGGGAGAAAGTTTGTTCAGTAAACTTCTTGACCTACGTCAAAACTCCCGTAGTGTGGCAGACTACGTGATTGATTTTCACACATTGGCCGCTGAGAGTGCCTGGAATCCGGAGTCTCTTTTCGATACTTTTCTGCACGGATTATCTGAGGACGTAAAGGATGAGGTAGCTGCTCGGGAATTATCGGTGGACCTCAACTCCCTTATCGCCCAAACCATCAAAATCAATGGACACCTAAGGGAATGTAGGAGTGAGAGGAGGTCTGGTCTCGGGCACACTCGCACACCCGATATGGCTCATTCACCTTCGAATGGAATCCGGAACTTTCTGAAGACAGCTTTTCCGAGAGGATTCGAAGCCACCCAAGCACTCTCGTGAATCTACAATGGGTGAGCTGGATACTCCTGAGACTATGCAGTTGGGAAGAGCTAGGTTGTCAGTTGGGGAATGCTCACGGAGGATGAACAGTCACTGTGGTCTGTACTGTGGAGGGGCAGGACATTTTATGACATTTAGCTACCAGTCCTATTAGGAAACCCTTGTCTCTAGTGGGTACCAGCACTATGGTGACTGGGAGTTACCTAATTCCCATCACCCGCACACCCTTTTTTGTGCTTGTGCTGTGGGGAGACCAATCCAAGTCCCTCCGAGTGCTCATTGATAAATGTCTTATGGATGCCACTATTGCTTCGGAGCTTTGTATTCTCACTCAGCCTCTCTCTGTTCCCATGGATGCTAGGGCACTAGACGGCCACTGTAAAGGAAGTCACCCATAGTACTGTGCCCGTTCAATTACGTGTTTCTGGTAACCACAGTGAGACATACAGTTCCTCCTCATTGCATCTCCCCATGTTCCAGTCATTTTGGGATTTTCCTGGCTACAAAATCACAATTCTGTAATTGACTGGACCACAAGCTCCATCCTGGGTTGGAGCCCATTTTGCCATTCCTACTGCCTTCAAGCAGCACAGCCTTCCCCAAGTCATCTTCCTCAGGATGTTAGCAAGACTGTGGATGTCTCTGCCGTTCCAACTGAGTACCATGGCCTCCTGGTCTTCAGTAAGGCACGTGCTACTTCCCTTCCCCCGCACCGTCCTTATGACTGTGCCATTGATCTTATCCCAGGCACTACACCACCTTGGGGTCGGTTCTATTCTCTGTCCGGACCAGAGACCAAAGCTATGGAGGAGTACATACGTAGAGGAGTCTCTGGTCACTGGGGCCGTCCGTCCATCTGCATCTCCTGCCGGCGCAGGGTTTTTCTTTGTGGAGAAGAACGACAAGACCCTGCGTCCGTGCATTGACTACCGGGAACTTAACGACATTACTGTCAAGAATCGTTAACCCCCTACCTCTCCTCTGCATTTGAACCTCTCCAAGGAGCCACCATATTTTCCAGGTTGGACCTTCAAAATGCCTACCACCTGGTTCGGATACGCGAGGGGGATGAGTGGAAGACAGCCTTCAACATAGCCAGTGGACGTTATGAGAACCAGGTCATGCCATTTGGACTCACCAACTGTTTTCCAGGCTTTTGTCAATGATGTGCTTTGGGACATGCTAAACCGGTTTGTGTTTGTGTACCTTACCTGTTTTTTCCCCCCGATCTGCACAAAAACATGAACTTCCTGTCAGACAGGTCCTTCAGCACCTCCTGAAGAACCAACTGTTCGTGAAAGCTGAGAAGTGTGAGCTCCACTGCTCTACAATCACCTTTCTGGGATATGTCATCGCTGAGGGCAATGTTCAGATGGATCCTGGAAAGGTGAAAGCAGTGGTGGATTGGCCTCAATCAATGTCCAGAGTGCAGTTGCAACGATTTCTTGGTTTTACAAACTTCTACTGCCATTTCATTTGGGACTACAGCACCCTGGCGGCCACATTCTCAGCACTCACCTCTCACAAGGTACCGTTCAAATGGTCTCCTGCTGTCGACAAAGCCTTTGTGGACCTGAAGAATCGGTTCACAACAGCATCCATCCGGACCCCTCGCTTCAATTTGTGGTGGAAGTTGATGCTTCGGATGTTGGAGTGAGGGCCATCCTGTACCAGCCATCTGCCCAGGACCAAAAGCTTCATCCCTGTGCCTTCCTGTCCCATCGTCTCAATCCTGCAGAGAGGAACTACAATGTAGGCAACCGAGAACTCCTGGCGGTTAAGATGGCGTTGGAAGAGTGGAGGTACTGGCTGGAAGGAGCAGAACAGCCATTCTTGGTCTGGACCAACCATAAAAACGTAGAATATCTCCGTACAGCCAAGCGTCTCAACTCCAGGCAGGCCCAGTGGGCCGTCCTGTTTACCAGATTCAACTTCACCATTTCCTACCACCCAGGGTCAAAATATTTGAAGCCTGACACTCTCTCCCGCCTATACAGTTCCTCTGCCACACCCTCGATCTCCGAAACCATTATCCCTATCCCATGCCTTGCTGCCACTGTGGATTGGGGTATTGAGAACCTGGTTCGCGAGGCACAACGCTCAAGCCTGGACCTGAAGGGGGCCCGGCTAACCGGCTGTTTGTCCCTAACCCAGTCCGGTCCCGGGTCCTGGGCTCATTCCTCCAGGCTGACCTGTCATCCAGGGTTCATACACGAGCCTTCCTCTGACAACATTTCTGGTGGCCCACCATGGTTCAGACATCTCTGCCTTCTTCGCCGCATGCACAGTGTGTGCTCAGAACAAGACTCCACGACAAGCTCCTTCTGGCCTCCTTCAGCCTCTACCGGATCTCCGGCTCTCTCTCTGCAACGGGATCAACAGGCGTCTTGCCTCAGCCGGCTCGCCAGGTTATCATGCTCTTGCCGGGTTCGTTGGGCTTCCACGCCCCAACCGGCTTACCCAGCGCCCATATCTCGGCCGGTTCGCCCAGGTGGGACACCGGGTGGCGCCCCTAGACGGGGGGGTACTGTCACGACTGCTTCCGCTCTCCTCCCCCCTTCTGGCACTTGAGGGCGCCAGGCTGCCCTGCATCACACACTCCTATCATCCATTACGCACAGCTGACTTCTCTTGTCATGCGCATCAGCAATATTAGACTCACCTGGACTCACTCATCATCTGTTATTACCTCCCCTCTGTATTACTCATTTGCTGATGCTGTTTCTGTCTGGTTCCATGTCCGTTCCTTATTAAATGTTTGACTCCCCGTACCTGCTTCATCTCTCCAGCGTCATCCATGTGGCACCGCTCAGCAAGGAAGAAGCGACTGCTCCAAAACCGCCATAAAAAAGCCAGACTATAGTTTGCAACTGCACATGGGGACAAAGATCATACTTTTTGGAGAAATGTCCTCTGGTCCAATGAAACAAAAATGGAACTGTTTGGCCATCATGACCATCGTTATGTTTGGAGGAAAAAGGCGGAGGCTTGCAAGCCGAAGAACAACATCCCAACCGTGAAGCACGTGGCAGCATCATGTTGTGGGGGTGCATGGCTGCAGGAGGGACTGGTGCACTTCACTGGTGCACAATAGATGGCATCATGAGGGAGAAGAATTGTGGAAATATTGAAGCAATCTCTCAAGACATTAGTCAGCAAGTTAAAGCTTGGTCACAATTGGGTCTTCCAAATGGACAATAACTCCAAGCATACTTCCAAAATTGTGGCAAAATGGCTTAAAGACAACAAAGTTAAGGTATTAGAGTGGTCATCACAAGCCTTGACCTCAATCCCATACAAAATTTGTTGGCAGAACTGAAAAAGCCTGTGCGAGTTAGGAGGCCTACAAACCTGACTCAGTTACACCAGCTCTGTCAGGAGGAATGGGCCAAAATTCAAGCTTGTGATTGGCTACCCGAAACTTTTGACCCAAGTTAAACGATTTAAAGGCAATGCTACCAAATACTAATTGAGTGTATGTAAACTTCTGACCAACTGGGAATGTGATGAAAGAAATAAAAGCTGAAATAAATCATTCTCTCTACTATTATTCTGACATTTCATGTTCTTAAAATCAAGTGATCCTAACTGACCTATAACAGGAATTTTTACAATGTCAGGAATTGTGAAAAACTGAGTTGAAATGTATTTGGCTAAGGTGTATATAAGGAGGGAGCGATAGAACGCTTATATAGGAGGGAGAGATAGAACGCTATAGATAAGGAGGGAGAGATAGAACGCTATAGTTAAGGAGGGAGAGATAGAACGCTATATATAGGAGGGAGAGATAGAGTGCTATAGATGAGGGAGAGATAGAGTGCTATAGATAAAGAGGGAGAGAGAGCGCTATAGGTAAGGAGGGAGAGATAGAGCGCTATAGATAAGGAGGGAGAGATAGAACGCTATAGATAAGGAGGGAGAGATAGAACGCTATATATAGGAGGGAGAGATAGAGTGCTATAGATGAGGGAGAGATAGAGTGCTATAGATAAAGAGGGAGAGAGAGTGCTATAGATAAAGAGGAGGAGAGAGTGCTGTAGATAAAGAGGGGGAGAGAGTGCCATAGGTAAGGAGGGAGAGATAGAGCGCTACAGATAAGGAAGGAGAGATAGAACGCTATAGATAAGGAGGGAGAGATAGAGTGCTATATATAGGAGGGAGAGATAGAGTGCTATAGATGAGGGAGAGATAGAGTGCTATAGATAAAGAGGGAGAGAGAGTGCTATAGGTAAGGAGGGAGAGATAGAACGCTATAGATAAGGAGGGAGAGATAGAACGCTATATATAGGAGGGAGAGATAGAGTGCTATAGATGAGGGAGAGATAGAGTGCTATAGATAAAGAGGGAGAGAGAGTGCTATAGATAAAGAGGAGGAGAGAGTGCTGTAGATAAAGAGGGGGAGAGAGTGCCATAGGTAAGGAGGGAGAGATAGAGCGCTACAGATAAGGAGAGAGAGATAGAACGCTATAGATAAGGAGGGAGAGATAGAACGCTATATATAGGAGGGAGAGATAGAGTGCTATAGATGAGGGAGAGATAGAGTGCTATAGATAAAGAGGGAGAGAGAGTGCTATAGGTAAGGAGGGAGAGATAGAACGCTATAGATAAGGAAGGAGAGATAGAACGCTATATATAGGAGGGAGAGATAGAGTGCTATAGATGAGAGAGAGATAGAGTGCTATAGATAAAGAGGGAGAGATAGAGCGCTATAGATAAAGAGGGAGAAAGAGCGCTATAGGTAAGGAGGGAGAGATAGAGCACTATAGATAAGGAGGGAGTGATAGAGTGCTATAGATGAGGGAGTTATAGAGCGCTATAGATAAGGAGGGAGAGATAGAACGCTATAGATAAGGAGGGAGAGATAGAGTGCTATAGATAAAGAGGGAGAGAGAGCGCTATAGGTAAGGAGGGAGAGATAGAGCGCTATAGATAAGGAGGGAGTGATAGAGTGCTATAGATGAAGGAGTTATAGAGCGCTATAGATAAGGAGGGAGAGATAGAACGCTATAGATAAGGAGGGAGAGATAGAACGCTATAGATAAGGAGGGAGAGATAGAGTGCTATAGATGAGGGAGAGATAGAGCGCTATAGATAAGGAGGGAGAGATATAACGCTATAGATAAGGAGGGAGAGATAGAACGCTATAGATAAGGAGGGAGAGATAGAGTGCTATAGATGAGGGAGAGATAGAGCGCTATAGATAAGGAGGGAAGGACGGAGGGATCATTCTCTTCCCTCCTCTCCCTGTCAAGATGGCTCCTGTTAAGGATGTGCTACCCTGATCTTCTGACTGGTAATGAACAACTCCTCTCTCCAGAGTTGAATAGTACTAAGCTCTTTTATCCTACTCTCTCTTTGTCTATCTATCTATCTATCTATCTATCTATCTATCTATCTATCTATCTTTCTATCTATCTATCTATCATCTATCTCTCAATATTCATTCTTTATTATGTCCCATCCCTCTCTCTCGCTCCCCCACAACCCTTCTCCTTTCTCCCTCCATGTCCTCCTAGGTTGTTGAGTGGCTTCTACTCAGGGAACTAGAGAGGAGCAGAGCGTGGGTGATCGAAGAGGACCACCATAAACCCATGGAGGAGCCCTGACAGGAGTCCCATAAGGCTGCTGGAGTAATGGTGTGAGGCCTGGCATCTGCAGATACACACCATCATCTGTGACTTAGCCTCCTTCCATTGACTGTGGCCCTCTGTAATCCCTGGGCCTGCGGTGGCTATCAGAGCTAAGCCTCAGCACGTCACACTACAGCTCCAGTTAATGCTCACAACAGAACAGACACTGGAGAGGAAGCCATACAGAGAGAGAGAGAAAGTCTGCCTCCCAAATGGGGACTCTCTCTCACTCTCTCTCTCTGTAGTGGATGGCTTCCTCTCCAGTGTGGCTGTTCTGTTGTGAGTAGTACACTATAAAGGGAATAGGGTGCCATTTGGGACGCAGACAGAGAGGGAAGCTGCCTGCATGGAGACTAACATTCATAAAGGAAAGGGAATGTTCAGACTCACTTTCATCCCCAAACACCCACTTATTTTAAGTGCTAAAGATTGTATTTTATATTGATGGTAAATAATGCTCTGAACTCAGTACAGATGTAGAACAGGTTACATGTTGAGGGTTCAATCATTGACTTCAATGAAATTCTTATCAAGTTAATTTTGGACCCTTCTGCAATAAAGAAAAATAATAGTCAAACTTAATTTACATCTTCTGGTTTTTAACCCACAAACTTACATTGGATTGAGGGGTGAAACTAATAATTCATTTTTACAACAGATCTATTCCATTATAATTCTACCATGATGTATTAAGCATTGGTAACAGGCACCATAGCAACAGTGACATTGACTCAGGATAACAGAAATGTTATTGAGAAAAGAACCAAATCATCTGTGTATCTATATTTGGATCAAGTTATCTTACCCACCAGATTCTCCTCCTGAAATTACATTGGAATAGGCAAATAAACAATGATGTGAACAGCCGGGGATAGGTTGTCTCTCTTGCCACCCCCCATCCCTCTCGTCTCTCCCTCCTCTGTCTATCTCTGTCTTATCTCCCTCTCTTTTTTCAGTTATTTATTCCTCCACATTCTCTCCCTCTGTTTGTTTCACTCTCCCTTACACACTCTGCCCCCCCCTCTCCCCCTCTCTTGCTCTCACTTATGGCTGACCTATGTTTCAGTAGACTGAGGTGACCTGCCACTGCAAAATGAGAGCCAGAGTGTGCTGGGAAAAGAGAGCACACCATCTTCTACATTCATCAGTAGAGTCTCTCTGTCTCCCCTTTGTTTTCCACCATGCCACCGTCTGCAGAACCCAACCACAGTCTTGTCTGAGGTCATCTATTTCAATGTGTCGAGATGCTTCAGACTGCCCCTCACAAACACGTCAACTTTTCAAATGTAGATTTGGGGAACAGCGAGACGTCATAATGGGGGCACAGACCAAGATACGAACACAATGAATCTGTTGTCTGTCTTTCAACAACTGCTGCAACATTTGGCAAACAGCCCTTATTTACCGAGCGATGTGATCATATTGTCTATTTCCACTGAGAGTGACTGTTAGCAAGGACGCTAATTAGCCAACAATTAAGCTCTCACATAAAGAGCTATTGGAGATTAATTGACACTGAAGTTTACAAGAGCTTCAGGCTCTCTAAATAATGTAGCTTAAACAATAATACACCTTGTCACACAGTGTGAATGGAAAATGTGTCGTTGTTTCATTTTAACCCCAATGACTTGATTCCAGGACCTAAGTATGCTCAGTTAAAGAATGCTGGCGCGACCTAAGTGTTGGGTAAGCTGTATGTCTCAGGGTTAACATGTCAATCAACTGACATAAATAGGTTTTTATTAAATGTTCAGAGGAGAAAGTATTAGCTAGTCTTACACTACGATATTGACAGGTATCTTTAGAAGAAAAAAGGAATAGTATTTAACGGGGCATCAACCCAGGAATGGAAGTCACTTCTGCCCTGCAGGGTTTTCAGGCAATCTATGGGGTAGTGTGGTCTTCTGGAAGTGGAAGTCATAGTCTGGGGCGTCTTGAAACTGCCTGCTCTAAACTACATTTGCTGTTCTGCCCTCTCCCTATCCTCCCTCGACTCACAGTGTCTCTACTGGTAGCTCCAGAGAGTTTTTTAGGGGAGGAGGGCGGGAAAGTTACAGGCAGGTCTTCCTTTCTGTGACTGTGCTCATGTTGGTGATTGTATAAACTGGACAACGGGCAAGCATCTAGCAGTGTGCAGAGAACATTTGTTTTCTTTTAACCTTTTACTTAGTTTAGCTCCTGAAAGTGTACATGTTTTGCCTCTAAAAGCATCCATGTTGTAACATTCCACAATACAATGGCTGCCTGTAACCTTTCGTCGTGGTAACAAAGGCTGATGATTGATATGTGCATTTTTATATTGAATATTGCACTATTGGGTAGGGCTTGCAAGTCAAGCATTGTGCATGTGACAAATAAAACTTGAACTTGAAACATTAATGAATCATTTCTGGTAACAAGTTCATCATTTGTGTGGTTTACTGGTCCCTTGTTGTGAAATGCTCATAGACAGAAGTTCCAGGGAGACTTCAGAATTCACTGCCTGAGCCAATAGAAAAGCCAAAGATAGGCTATGACTTCTAAAGAGTGTAACCTTGTTACAGTTTGTCTTCTGTTTACACAAACAGTTGCACAGCCTTCAGAAAGCCAACCCAGTGCCCCCAACTCTTTATTATTCACAGAATACTGTCTGTGTGCTGTATGTATGCTGTCTGTTGACTGTATGCTGGCGATTTACAGAAATACAAGCAACCAATGGACTCAATGGTCCTAATATATACATTTGAAGTCGGAAGTTTACATATACTTCGGTTGGAGTCATTGAAACTCGTTTTTCAACCACTCCACACATTTCTTGTTAACAAACTATAGTTTTGGCAAGTCGGTTAGGATATCTACTTTGTGCATGACACAAGTAATTTTTCCAACAATTGTTTACAGACAGATTATTTCACTTATAACTCACTGTATCACAATTCCAGTGGGTCAGAAGTTTACATACACTACGTTGACTGTGCCTTTAAACAGCTTGGAAAATTCCAGAAAAGTATGTCATGGCTTTAGAAGAGTCAATTGGAGGTTTACCTGTGGGTGTATTTCAAGGCCTACCTTCAAACTCAGTGCCTATTTGCTTGACATCATGGGGAAATCAAAAGAAATCAGCCAATTGTAGACCTCCACAAGTCTGGTTCATCCTTGGGAGCAATTTTCAAATGTCTGAAGGTACCACGTTCATCTGTACAAACAGTAGTACAAACATCAGGGGACCACGCAGCCATCATACCACTCAGTAAGGAGATGCGTTCTGTCTCCTAAAGATGACCATACTTTGGTGCGAAAAGTGCAAATCAATCACAGAACAACAGCCAAGGATCTCTGTCTCGTTCCCATGTCCTTTCCTTATTAAATGTTTGACTCCCTGTACCTGCTTCGTCTCACCAGCGTCATCCATGTGACACCGCTTAGCAAGGACGAAGCCACTGCTTCAAAACCGCCATAAAAAGCCAGACTGCGGTTTGCAACTGCACATGGGGAAAAGATCGTACTTTTTGGAGAAATGTCCTCTGGTCTGATGAAACAAAAATAGAACTGTTTGGCCATGATGATCATCGTTATGTTTGGAGGAAAAAGGGGGAGGCTTGCAAGCCGAAGAATAACATCCCAACCATGAAGCAAGGGGGTTGTGGGGGTGCTTTGCTGCAGGAGGGTCTGGTAAACTTCACAAAATAGATGGCATCATGAGGAAAGAAAATTATGTGGATATATTGAAGGAACATCTCAAAACATCAGTCAGGAAGCTAAAGCTTGGTCGCAAATGGGTCTTCCAAATGGACAATAACCCCAAGCATTGTCACGCCCTGGCCATAGGGAGGCTTTTTATTCTCTATTTTGGTTGGCCACGGTGTGACTAGGGTGGGCATTCTATGTCCTTTTTTCTATGTTTTCTATTTCTATGTCTTGGCCTGGTATGGTTCTCAATCAGGGACAGATGTCTATCATTGTCTCTGATTGAGAACCATACTTAGGTACCCTTTTCCCCCACCTGTTTTGTGGGAAGTTAACTTTGTCTTTGTTCAGGGCACATAGCCCAAAGCTTCACGGTTTGGTTTTGTTCTTTGTTTTGTCGGCGTCAATTTCAATAAAGAGAGAATGTACGCTTACCATGCTGCACCTTGGTCCAGTCCTTCAGCCAGCCGTGACAAGCATACTTCTAAAGTTGTGGCAAAATGGCTTAAGGACAACAAAGTCAAGGTATTAGAGTGGCCATCACAAAGCCCTGACTTCAATCTTATCAAAAATGTGTGGGCAGAACTGAAAAAGTGTGTGCGAGCAAGGAGGCCTACAAACCTGACTCAGTTACACCAGCTCTGTTAGGAGGAATGGGCCAAAATTCACCCAACTTATTGTGGGAAGCTTGTGGAAGGCTATCTAGAACGTTTGACCCAAGTAAAACAATTTAAAGACAATGCTACCAAATACTAATTGATTGCAAACTTCTGATCGACTGGGAATGTGATGAAATAAATAAAAGCTGAAGTAAATCATTCGCTCTACTATTATTCTGACATTTCACATTCTTAAAATAAAGTGGTGATCCTAACTGACCTAAAACAGGAATTTTTTACTCGGATTAAATGTCGGGAATTGTGAAAAACTGAGTTGAAATATACTTGGCTAAGGTGTATGTAAACTTCCGACTTCAACTGTAGAAACTGACACAAGAGAGCAACTGTAATAGGCCTACTGTAAAGTCTGTCAAGTAATGTCTGCCTGTCTGACGTGTCTGCATTCTCAGCTGTACAGTGTAGGCTATGTCTCTGGGGAAGCCATTGTGAGTCCAGCCCCTTGACAGTAAAATGTTATTATTACCTGTGATTAGGATGTTTGGGAAGGACCTTAAAACCCAGCTCTCAACAGTGTGCCATAAGCTCTACTTGTCACTTCTCCATCACATTGATGTAAATGGGCTTTAATGCTTCCCAAACATTTCCAGTGTGGTTTATTAGTGTGTAGTGATTTCCTGTAGGCCATTCCCTCTCTCTGATCAGCACTGCGGGGTTGACAGGGCAGCATCTGTATCAAACGCTTTTGGAGGAGGGGAGAACATGAGAATGGGGGGATTCTCTCCCCTCCTTTCTGGTTTATCATGCTAATTCAGACTGTAATTAAGCATCTGTTTAACAAGCTATTATTGGAGGTCCTCTTGTGTTTCTGAACAGATGTTCAGACATCATTGGGATGATATGACTTTATCTCTAATGGAGCTGAAGCACCGTAGTGTTTGCTGTGTGTGGTCATGCATAGCACAGCATTCAGACATCATCTGATCATCTATGAACCTATAGAAATGATTCTCTAGGATGGTAATATGTGTTGACAGTCTGTCAATATAGACTGGCAATCTGAAAATGGAAAACTAAGACACAGTCTAATGAACACAAATGTCAATGTGATCATGAGGAATTTGTTGTAAGAGAATCTCCTTGGGGGGTGAGGTGACAAAGTTTGTGATTTCATTTTTGAATCCATAAGCCTGATAAGTTTCAGACGGGTTGGGATCAAAGCAGAAGACAAACTCCTGTAGACTAAATAGACTAAATAGAAGACAGCTACATGTATTGATCGGTCTCTACTGATAGCCAGAGTCAAATGGAATCCTTTAGTCTTACTATTGAGAAATGTTTTCATCTTATTTTCACTCTATGGGTGAAAATCCAAACCTCCCCTTTTAAACATACAAAACAGCATATTCCAGTTATCGGTGGAACTCATTTTCTGTGTTAATTACATTGCCGAGATGAAATAGTACTGCGTCCTGGGACTCAGAGAAGGCCGGTGGAAAAACTCCCATTACAATTAGATGTATGCACAGCCTTCTTTTGAATTCCAGGCAGGTTTTCTGTTGGTGAAATTCCTGATGATCTGAGACGGACCGAGCGTGCACTGGGTGCTGATGTGCCAGACGGAACATTGGAGCGCCGGAGTGCCAGGCGGGCAACCGCGGAGAACTCTGGGCAATAAAGCTGCAGATGAGTGTGTGTGTGTGAGTATGTGTGTGCGTGCGATTGTCTGAGTTAGTATGTCCTCACTCACAGCTGTTCCTTGTCTCTCCTCTCTGTCTAATGTGTTCTTACTGACAGACCTCTTTAGTGCAGATGTCTAGTGCAGACAGGTCAGGGCCTGGGAGTGTAGCCCAGGTTTGGCTGGAGGTTACCCAGGTTAGAGTGCCCTTTGGCTTGGCTGTCCTATCTCCCCTTTCTAGGCCTGGATGATGGATGGGTCTGGATGGAGGTCAGGACAGGAAGTTGTCCCTGTTCTCTCTTCTCTTCTATAACTGGACATTGATTCCTGGAATTCCCTTCTTCCTTAAAGTAAACAACAGGTGCACCAGAAGTCCTTCAGTGGACAAGATGGTCACAGGCTGGAGTTCATTCGAATCTGAAAATGCTAAGTTTACCCAGCAATGTACTACTGCCTGCACACGCATGCTTCTTGTTCTGAAAACTGTGGAAGCATCAGGGCCTTGACCAGGGGAAAAATAACTACTGTGTAAATACAGGAATGCGGGTTTCATTCGATTGGGCACACTGTTCTGGGAGCATTCATGTCTTTCAGATGAGCAGTTTTAATAACGCCTGTTTTTTACTGTCCCTAGTGCCTCTATATGATCAAGTCATTTTCCAAACAGGATAAGTAAAACTTGAGGGACAACAGTGCTTGGACAGTGCTTGGACATAAAGTGGCAGATTTGTTTTGAAACAGCAGGACAGCTCAACACAACATTTTTTTACCTAGTGTCCATGTACACTCCAGGTAAGAAGATAGCTTCAAGCCCTCAATGGGACATTGTTGTGTAGTACTGATATACTGAAAGCTGTTTGTGCATTTTGGGATCACCAACAAGCAACAACCCCAAATGTGTGTCTACTGTATGTGTGTGATGTGAGTCTGTTTGTAGTTTGTTTTGTGAAGTGCTAATCCATAACAGTTCCATAGGCTACACACACACACACACACACACACACACACACACACACACACACACACACACACACACACACACACACACACACACACACACACACACACACACAGGTTATTCAAAACCATACATAACAACCCTGTGTTTACTAAATGGAGTAAATACCATCACATGCCAGGATCGTTTTTCCCTTGGTAACTAAAAACATATGTGCAGACAGACCAGCTTTGACACATACAGCAAGGTCTGTATTCCTTCATCCATTCATTCTCTTATGTCTCTTCAGCACACGCACGCACATGCACGCACACACAAACACGCACACACACACACACACACACACACACACACACACACACACACACACACACACACACACACACACACACACACACACACACACACACACACACACACACACACAATGGAGTGATTAGCCCCAGAGAACATAGGGAGAGCCCTTTACCCAGGGTACACCACAGTCTGCCCAGCCACCACTCTGGAAAATCGTACTAATGCTGGAGCTGAATTGTATGTGTCGTGTCTGGATTTGCACACCCACTTGCCTGTGTGTGTCTGTGTGTGTCTGTGTGTGTCTGTGTGTGTCATATACTCCACTGCCCAAAAGCGTTAAAGGGAAAGCACTATTATTTTCTAAAGTACAGTCTTTAGACTCTTGCTTTTGACGACAACTAACAAGCTTTTTATACAAGCGAAGTATAACAAAGTACTGAAATATGTCTTTATATTAGTCTTACATAAGCCTAATTTCTTCTTCAAAGTGTATTCGCCATGTTCACAGGTGTAAAAGTACAATGAAATTCTTACTTGAGAGTTCTTTCCCAACAATGCAACATAAATTATTTCACAACATCCTGAAAATACCAGACAAATATAAATGGTTTCCATTTCATAAAATAATTCACCCTTCACCCTGCTGAAAGTGTCTTCTCTGCTAGGTGACCCGTTAGGTGATAAATGCAAATATGTAGGTGCAATGGCAGTCTCCTCTCCTGTTGGAGTTGGTTGTACACCTGGGGTGTATTCATTTGTCAGATTAGTTTAATCTGCAAAACATTTAATCTGTTGCAAAATTTTGCAACGGTGACTGTTTACTCCAAACAGAAAATGTTTAGCAACAAAAACAAGAGTTTCTGTTGGACAAATTCAGGTAGGTCCCTCCCCATTTCGTTGTGTCCACTCTGTTTGCTTCCATTTGGTTCTTATAGTAAACTGTAAATGGTTTCTGTTTCAAAGCGCTTTTCAGCGACTAAACGTTTTGCAATGGAATGCAAATGTTCATAAATGCATGCAACAAAACATAACCGCTATTTCAAACATGCATCTACGGTTGGGTCTTTTGCCCATGTATTAGCAGCAAAGAAAAAAAAACATTGCAATACTTCCATAGAGGCAGATGTTATTCTAATCGCATGTCATTGTTCCAAGGTGTAACTGTATGGGAGATTCTCAATTGGTTTTGCTCGACACCTCACATCCTCTCCAAGTCCTCTCCTTGGGTCCTTTTGAAAAAGGTCAAAGGTATGAGGATGCGAGGAGAGGAAACGGGGGGGGGGGGGACTCCTTCTCCACTAGCGGGTCATCGGGCAAAATACATTTACAGACATTCACGAACCAGCTCGAAGTCCGTAACAAAAAGAGAGACAATGTGGAGATAAGAATAACAGAAATATATTTATTAACTGAAGGTACCTAAATACAATTAACAATGGAGTGTGTGTGTAATCAGTACTCAGTCGTGAGTGGTTGCATGTGTAGATGTGATAATGAGAGGTGTTGAAAGGTTCCAAAGCAAGCAAACATGCCACAGACATGCCACAGACATGCCACAGACATGCCACAGACATGCCCCAACCAAACTCCAACAGCGTGTCTGCATGGAGAGAGTCTCCTCAATGAATGGAGAAAAGGTGTATTTATCCCGGGACACACCCGAGCCCAGGTGTGTCCCATTTCGCTGACGACCGTCCCAGCTCAGCCCACCGACATCCTATTAAGGAAAACAAGAGCAAAGAGAAAGAATTTGACAGACAGAGTGGGAGGGTCATCACAAAAGTGATAGAAATGTTGCTAATTGTGCGAGACATTTTATAGATAAAAGGATAAGTGGCTTATAGTTTTTAAATGTTTGCATGCTTTTATCCTCAGAGAAAACAACAGCTGATTCAAAAGTGGTGTGGCGGATTTTAAAACACTCCCGCGTTAGCCGCCGGGGGGGGGGGTGGGGGGGGGTGCACTGTGTATCCCTGTGCCAATGGAGCAAACTTCTCCATTCACCTTGTAATGAATTTACACTCTCCTACATATTGGGACCACTGGGTCACGGAGGAGGAGACAGAATTTTTCCCAATTGAAAATCTCACTATGCTCTCCATTCTGTGCATTCCACACTTCCTGGTCACCTATGTGCCACATGTGACCACCAGTGACCCATGACCCAACATAGAGTGCCCTCTAGTGTAATTACGTGGTAAATGCAAAGACAAAGCTGAACTATAAATAACACAACAACCACATACAGTGCCTTCCACATTTTGTACCACATTTTGCTGTGTTCCAGCCTAAATTCAAAATATATTTTTCTCAACCATCTACACACAATATCCCATAATGATAGTGGAAGCATGGTTTTAGAAATATTAGCAAATTAGTTGAAAATGAAATACAGAAATATGATATTGGCATGAATAATCACACCTCAAAACAATACATGTTAGAATCACCTTTGGCAGTTATTTACACATGATTAGTTTTTAAATTGTTCAAGCTCTGTCCAGTTGGTTGTTAATTTTAAATTCAGGCTGTAACACAACTAAATGTGAAAAAAGTCAAGGGCTGTGAATTCATTCTGAAGGCACTGTAAGTAGGCAAAAATGGCTCTTACACAACATAAATGTTCCATTTACTGTAGAGTTGGTCAGCTCGGGACTTTATACAGAAAAACATGTAGATCTGATCCATGTTTGGAAACTACATTAGTCCTTGAAGAGCTTTACCTCTATGCTTCCATTTGTTATTTGTGATTTTCTGAATGTTGTGTCGTGCAGATGTACAAAATGCACTGACCTTGACCATCAAATATTGAGAACTTCTAAGCAATTGAACAACTTCTTACAATACAGTTGAACAGACTCAACTCATGTTCACACCACAAAAGTCATATTTTCTGAAACATATTTTTTTTTACAGGGAATGAATCACTGGGTATGAACAGTGTGTCCCTCAGGCTTGTTGTCTGGTTAAAGAAGAGTGAGTTGGTGTCTTCTGTAGTGTCAGTGCGTTCACGCCTCGCTGCTCCTGTTAAAAGTGAGAGTGTTGCTCTGCTCCTCTTCGAGGTCTTTGGAAGGTGAACAGTAATTGCTGAGGGAGGATTAAGCCCGACCAGTTTACCAAGGCAACTCTCTATACCACAGAGCTCTAGAAGGTTAGTAGCATGTTTCTCAAACTTCAAACATGAAGTGGTTGAAGATTACAGTGTGTGTGTGTGTGTGTGTGTGTGTGTGTGCGTGTGCGCGTGCACGTGCGTGTGTATGTGTATGCCTCACTCTCATTAGCAGTAGTGTTATCGCTGTGGTTATGACATCTTAGCGACAGTATGGGCTTTTACAGCTGGACCGCAGAGAGAGGGCGAACCTCAAACCACGTCGCCACATTTAATGTTCAGATTCTTTCACCCTGACTACATGATGCAATTGGCTGTTCAGGAAAACCCCAAACAGCCTTTTCCCAATTGTTTCACTAACACATTGCAGTGGCACTGGATAAAATGGATAAGCTTTGTCTGGGGAGACACACACACACACACACACACACACACACACACACCCAGGCCTACTGGTGGAAAACTAGGGTTTCTGTTGTCTGGAGAGACATGGTGGTGGTTATAGCGTGAGTTTTTTATGGATAGTAATCTGCTCTGTGTGTGTGTGTGTGAGCGCGTGTGTGTGAAAGAGAGAGATGGAGGGAAGAGGGAGATGGTAGCGAGAGAGTGTGAGAGAGAGATGATTCAGCTTAGTGTTTTATTCTTGATTCGAAACCATGTCTAAGTGAAGATCAGTAGAAAATGACATAGGGGCCTAGTTGTTGGGTCTTCGACAGAGTTTGTTACTAGCAGAGCCCTCACCAGCATGGTTTAAGGAGAAGAAAGTGTTATCAAAGGATCTGCACCAAATTAAGATTGCCAACTGTTCTCTCTGTGGCTTCCTGTTTTGCTGTAAGAATTCTTTGGGTGAGTGCTAAGGCACAGAACTCTGACAGATCTGACAGGGTAAACCATTTCATTGCCTCTTTTTCAATTATGACATTTGTTTCACTGTTTTAAAACTATATCTTAATAAAGTCTATCTCTATGGAAAAAGTCTCCCAACATACACTGAGGAGACAGGTTAAAGAAGGACTTTTAAAGCCTTGAGACAATTGAGACATGGATTGTGTATGTGTGCCATTCAGAGGGTGAATGGGAAAGACAAAATATTTTAGTGCCTCTAAACGGGGTATGGTAGTACATTTACATTTACATTTAAGTCATTTAGCAGACGCTCTTATCCAGAGCGACTTACAAATTGGTGAATTCACCTTCTGACATCCAGTGGAACAGCCACTTACAATAGTGCATCTAAATCATTTAAGGGGGGGGGGGTGAGAAGGATTACTTATCCTATCCTAGGTATTCCTTGAAGAGGTGGGGTTTCAGGTGTCTCCGGAAGGTGGTGATTGACTCTGCTGTCCTGGCGTCGTGAGGGAGTTTGTTCCACCATTGGGGGGCCAGAGCAGCGAACAGTTTTGACTGGGCTGAGCGGGAACTGTACTTCCTCAGTGGTAGGGAGGCGAGCAGGCCAGAGGTGGATGAACGCAGTGCCCTTGTTTGGGTGTAGGGCCCGATCAGAGCCTGGAGGTACTGCGGTGCCGTTCCCCTCACAGCTCCGTAGGCAAGCACCATGGTCTTGTAGCGGATGCGAGCTTCAACTGGAAGCCAGTGGAGAGAGCGGAGGAGCGGGGTGACGTGAGAGAACTTGGGAAGGTTGCTCTTCTCAGATGCTCTTCTCTGTATCACGGAGGCGCTCCGCACTGCTAAAGCTAACTCTCTCTCCTCTGCTCTCATCCTTCTAGACCTATCGGCTGCCTTCGATACTGTGAACCATCAGATCCTCCTCTCCACCCTCTCCGAGTTGGGCATCTCCGGCGCGGCCCACGCTTGGATTGCGTCCTACCTGACAGGTCGCTCCTACCAGGTGGCGTGGCGAGAATCTGTCTCCTCGCCACGCGCTCTCACCACTGGTGTCCCCCAGGGCTCTGTTCTAGGCCCTCTCCTATTCTCGCTATACACCAAGTCACTTGGCTCTGTCATAACCTCACATGGTCTCTCCTATCATTGCTATGCAGACGACACACAATTAATCTTCTCCTTTCCCCCTTCTGATGACCAGGTGGCGAATCGCATCTCTGCATGTCTGGCAGACATATCAGTGTGGATGACGGATCACCACCTCAAGCTGAACCTCGGCAAGACGGAGCTGCTCTTCCTCCCGGGGAAGGACTGCCCGTTCCATGATCTCGCCATCACGGTTGACAACTCCATTGTGTCCTCCTCCCAGAGCGCTAAGAACCTTGGCGTGATCCTGGACAACACCCTGTCGTTCTCAACCAACATCATGGCGGTGGCCCGTTCCTGTAGGTTCATGCTCTACAACATCCACAGAGTACGACCCTGCCTCACACAGGAAGCGGCGCAGGTCCTAATCCAGGCACTTGTCATCTCCCGTCTGGATTACTGCAACTCGCTGTTGGCTGGGCTCCCTGCCTGTGCCATTAAACCCCTACAACTCATCCAGAACGCCGCAGCCCGTCTGGTGTTCAACCTTCCCAAGTTCTCTCACGTCACCCCGCTCCTCCGCTCTCTCCACTGGCTTCCAGTTGAAGCTCGCATCCGCTACAAGACCATGGTGCTTGCCTACGGAGCTGTGAGGGGAACGGCACCGCAGTACCTCCAGGCTCTGATCAGGCCCTACACCCAAGCAAGGGCACTGCGTTCATCCACCTCTGGCCTGCTCGCCTCCCTACCATTGAGGAAGTACAGTTCCCGCTCAGCCCAGTCAAAACTGTTCGCTGCTCTGGCCCCCCAATGGTGGAACAAACTCCCTCACGACGCCAGGACAGCGGAGTCAATCACCACCTTCCGGAGACACCTGAAACCCCACCTCTTCAAGGAATACCTAGGATAGGATAAGTAATCCTTCTCACCACCCCCCCCTTAATGATTTAGATGCACTATTGTAAAGTGGCTGTTCCACTGGATGTCAGAAGGTGTATTCACCAATTTGTAAGTCGCTCTGGATAAGAGCGTCTGCTAAATGACTTAAATGTAAATGTAAATTTCACCAACTATTTGTGGGAAGTGTGTGGAAGGCTACCCGAAACATTTGACCCAAGTTAAACAATTTAAAGGCAATGCTACCAAATTGACTAATTAACTAATTAACTAATTGAGTGTATGTAAACTTCTGACACACTGGGAATATGATGAAAGAAATACAAGCTGAAATAAATAATTCTCTCTACTATTATTCTGACATTTCACATTCTTAAAATCAAGTGGTGATCCTAACTGACCTAATACAGGGAATTTTTACTCGGATTAAATGTCAGGAATTATGTAAAACTGAGTTTGAATGTATTTGGCTAAGGTGTATGTAAGCTTCCGACTTCAACTGTATATTTTAATGGATACATTTACAGTGCCTTGCGAAAGAATTCGGCCCCCTTGAACTTTGCGACCTTTTGCCACATTTCAGGCTTAAAACATAAAGATATAAAACTGTATTTTTTTGTGAAGAGTCAACAACAAGTGGGACACAATCATGAAGTGGAACGACATTTATTGGATATTTCCAAACTTTTTTAACAAATCAAAAACTGAAAAATTGGGCGTGCAAAATTATTCAGCCCCTTTACTTTCAGTGCAGCAAACTCTCTCCGGAAGTTCAGTGAGGATCTCTGAATGATACAATGTTGACCTAAATGACTAATGATGATAAATACAATCCACCTGTGTGTAATCAAGTCTCCGTATAAATGCACCTGAACTGTGATAGTCTCAGAAGTCCGTTAAAAGCGCAGAGAGCATCATGAAGAACAAGGAACACACCAGGCAGGTCCGAGATACTGTTGTGAAGAAGTTTAAAGCCGGATTTGGATACAAAAAGATTTCCCAAGCTTTAAACATCCCAAGGAGCACTGTGCAAGCGATAATATTGAAATGGAAGGAGTATCAGACCACTGCAAATCTACCAAGTCCTGGCCGTCCCTCTAAACTTTCAGCTCATACAAGGAGAAGACTGATCAGAGATGCAGCCAAGAGGCCCATGATCACTCTGGATGAACTGCAGAGATCTACAGCTGAGGTGGGAGACTCTGTCCATAGGACAACAATCAGTCGTATATTGCACAAATCTGGCCTTTATGGAAGAGTGGCAAGAAGAAAACCGTTTCTTAAAGATATCCATAAAAAGTGACGTTTAAAGTTTGCCACAAGCCACCTGGGAGACACACCAAACATGTGGAAGAAGGTGCTCTGGTCAGATGAAACCAAAATTGTACTTTTTGGCATCAATGCAAAACGTTATGTTTGGCGTAAAAGCAACTCAGCTCATCACCCTGAACACACCATACCCACTGTCAAACATGGTGGTGGCAGCATCATGGTTTGGGCCTGCTTTTCTTCAGCAGGGACAGGGAAGATGGTTAAAATTGATGGGAAGATGGATGGAGCCAAATACAGGACCATTCTGGAAGAAAACCTGATGGAGTCTGCAAAAGACCTGAGACTGGGACGGAGATTTGTCTTCCAACAAGACAATGATCCAAAACATAAAGCAAAATCTACAATGGAATGGTTCAAAAATAAACATATCAAGGTGTTAGAAGGGCCAAGTCAAAGTCCAGACCTGAGTCCAATCGAGAATCTGCGGAAAGAACTGAAAACTGCTGTTCACAAATGCTCTCCATCCAACCTCACTGAGCTCGAGCTGTTTTGCAAGGAGGAATGGGAAAAAATTTCAGTCTCTCGATGTGCAAAACTGATAGAGACATACCCCAAGTGACTTACAGCTGTAATCGCACAAAGTATTCACTTAAGGGGGCTGAATAATTTTGCACGCCCAATTTTTCAGTTTTTGATTTGTTAAAAAAGTTTGAAATATCCAATAAATGTCGTTCCACTTCATGATTGTGTCCCACTTGTTGTTGATTCTTCACAAAAAAATACAGTTTTATATCTTTATGTTTGAAGCCTGAAATGTGGCAAAAGGTCGCAAAGTTCAAGGGCGCCGAATACTTTCGCAAGGCACTGTATTTCCCTATATTCATACAGTTTCTTGACTGTCCAGCTCTCTAATAATTACTAGACAGGAAGCATCAAAAATTCTAAATAAGATGGCTAGAGGACTAGAAAATATAACACATTTTCAGTGCGGCCTTCTGGACATCATTGAAGACCGAATGCGGCCCCCGGGGGAAAATGAGTTCAACACCCCTGCTGTAAACTAATGTGTTTGTGTATGCGTGTGTGTGTTTGTGCTTGTGTGTCCGACTGTGTATGTGTGTGTAAAGTATGTAGTCAAAAGGTCCCGTTGCCTGGGAGCAACAGCCTTGTAGCAGAGCGTGCCAAACACCCGCCCACAACAAATAGACTTGCAGTTTCAAACCAGCTGGATCCCCTTGCTCCCGGATTAGTCCCTGTGTACAAAGCTTAGGTACCTTTGATACAGATTTATACCCTCCACTGTTACTGAAAACCTCTCATTGAGTGGAATTAAGCCCCCTCAAAGCAAATCAAAAGTCCTCAAATTTCCACTCTTACTAACAGTGGAACCTAGCTGAAACAATCCAACATTGTAGGTGTTAATCATGTACAAATAGTGAGGTTTAAACTAGTGTAACAATCTTTTGATATTGATAATCCTTTCAAAAACTAAGGGAGATACAGACCCTACAGGGATACGCCCAATCCCAGGTTATGCTTCACTTAACCATCCTTGGTTCTCTTGTGATAGGGCTGACCATGTGACCTGGGCTGAGTCCTGATTCTTCGTCGTTCTCCAAAATTTGTACACTTTGGTTGCATCTACACAGGCAGCCCAAGTCCGATGTATTTGCATATCAAATACCCATCAGATTTTTTTCCTGAAAATCTAAACAAGAGAAACTGATCTTTTGAATTCAGATTTAGTCCACATTTCTCAATCCTGATATAATTCTGATGTTTCATAGGCGCCCTCAGTCTGGACACTCAAAAAATAAAATCATTAACACGACAATCCCCCCACTAAAGAATGTGGAAAAGTGACAAGCATTTCACCTGTGCACTATTTCAGAGGCTACATCAGTGGCAATCCGTGAATCTGATATGGGTCACGTAAAACTGAATGTGGAAGCAAACAAAATATATACTGGACATGGAGAAAAACAATCAGAATTTGATCATTTGCATGGCTCTAAACACAGCCTTTGTCACAAGGATTTTACAACAGTGGAAACTCCCTCCAGCCAATGCTTAAACAAATCCCATGCTTCTAAATAAGTGATGGAAGTGTACACTTTTGGAAAAGGATGGAGAATCGAGATGTTGCCCTGGCCAGGAGACCAGGAACAACTCTGAGGACGTGGTCAGACAAAACTCCTCGTCTTAACTCAACTGCCCATCTTGTCCTAACAAGCGTTTGTGAACAATGCCCAATCATGGCAGAGGTCCACCTGGCAGAGCAAGAGTGGTCATGATCACTCTGTAGAGAACGCCAGTGAGATTGAGTCACTGCAATCCTCTGTCCAATTTAAACTTGAAACATGTTTTTTCTACTCCACTATTTACGTGTGTATTAAGATAAAAAGGGATCAAGAGGAGTGTAATGTCTAATGTACAACGTAATGTACAATGTACAACGTCTAATGTACAACGTCTAATGTACAATTCAAGGGAATTTACCAGGGGACTATGCTTTCCTCAATTAGTGATGACAACTTGCTCTTATGTTGAATGTCTCTTTGAGATGAGTTTGGGATGCTCTTGAAGAGGTTTTTCCTCATATATACAGCATATATATAAAAACATTTTGATACAGCTGTATTTGAAGGTCCTCATCCTTCTCCTTTGCTTAAGAGGACACAAAAACAGAGGCATGACTATTGAGCAGTTTGTGTGTATTCATGTGCAAACTGTCAAGGTGTAGTGTTCTGACAGCATTGAGCAGTGATCCATGTAGTGTGGTATGATAACCATCTATGAACTCTCATTGTTACAAGACCAAGACATGCTCTACATCTTGTAACACATGGCCTCAAAACATTTACACAGCCCGGCATGACCTCTGACAAGTCAATTGTTCAAACTGTTGCACTTCACTGCCCCAGTGAGAAAGATTCAATGGCACCCTATTCCCTATCCAGTACCCTTCTTTTGACCTATGCGCCCTGGTTAAAAGTAGTGCACTAATATATAAGTAATGAATAGGGTGTCATTTGGGACGTACCCATCATGAAGACAAGAGCACTGGCAGTCGATGTCTCTCTGCTAAGTTCACTATGAAGAACGACACAGTGGGAATGGAAAGATATGTGGTCAAAGTAACTTGTGTCAAGTGATTTTATGTCCTAGAAATGTCCTAGAATTTTATGTTCCAGAAATGTTTTCCAATAAACCATTTTCAACAAGGGGCGGCAGGGTGACCTAGTAGTTAGAGTGTTGGCCTAGTAACCGAAAGGTTGCAAGTTCGAATCCCCGAGCTGACAAGGTACAAATCTGTTGTTCTGCCCCTGAACAGGCAGTTGTTCCTACTGTTCCTAGGCCATCATTGAAAATAAGAATTTGTTCTTAACTGACTTGCCTAGTAAAATAAAGGTCAAAACAATGTGGAGATTGTATTCTCTCTTAAAACCAGAGTGCAAAGTGAAGCTTTGAAAACACTACTGCAGCTTGATATCTGAAATTGAAGATATTGATGTTAAAATGTTACCGATAGGCTCCCTTTAAGATTAAACACATTCATTGTTCAACAACCACACAATGAAGATGGCTATTGCTTCCTGCACAGATTTCTAATATGACTCCAGTCTGGGGCAGCAGGTAGCCTCATGGTTAGAGCATCAGGCCAGTAACTGAAATAGTAGCTGTATTGAATCCCGAGCCAACAAGGCAAAAAAAATGGCATTCTGAACAAGGCAGTTAACCCATGTTTGTAAAACAATTACAGTGTTCAAAAGTCATATTAATAGATAGATTATTATAAATAATGTTTTGTTACATTTAACTGCCGAAAATGCTGTTATCAAGGTAATTTCCTTAGTAGGTGACATCAGAGGTCAGGATGTGGGAGAAGTCAGAGCTCAGGATGACAGACTAGTTTCCCACAAGTAATTACGAGCTGGAGGGACGTTCCAAGTGGATTTTTCCCAGTCGTATCTGCTAAATACCACCTTCCCACGTGGTTATAAACGCAGCATTAGTTGTCTTCATTGAGCTGCTCAGATGAAACGCTGAACATCATACAAAAGTAAAGGAACGATCACCATCTAGTGGCAAGGAAATAACAGTACACCTGAGTTGTCACCATCTCTGAATGTGCAACACTGTTCCACAAATTCGTTGACAAAAATCAAGTGGAGCCACTTCTTGTTTTTAGCTGATAGGAGTGGAGCCCAGTGTGATCGTCTGTTGAAACAGCCCAACTGTGACAAGGATCGACGAGTCGTGCATTCTGCGATGCCGTTCTGCACACCACTGTTGTACTATGCCGTTATTTGCCTGTTTGTGGCCCACCTCTTAGTAGGCAAAATTCTTGCCATTCTCCTTCGAATTGTCATCAACGAGCTGTTTTCACCCACAGTACTACCGCTTGACGGATGTTTTTTGTTGGTCGCACCAATCTCTGTTAACCCTAGACCAGAGGCATTCGACTCTTACCCTACGAGGTCTGGAGCCTGCTGGTTTTCTGTTCAACCTGCTAATTAATTGTACCCACCTGGTGGCCGAGGTCTATATCAGTTCCCGACTAGAGTGCAAAAAATAAAAATGTAGTGGAACTGACTTCGAGGTCCAGAGTTTAGCTTGAGGGACCTAGACACTGTCGTGCGTAAAAATCCCAGGAGGCCAGCAGTTTCTGAGAACTGGCACCGAAAATCATGCAATGCTCAAAGTCGCTTAGGTCACTCGTTTTGCCCATTCTAACGTTCAGTAGTACAGTAACTGAATGACTGTTTTATATAGCAAGCCAAGACCACTTTCTGTCGGAGCTAACTAATTTTCGTGAATGGTTGTGTACCTAATAAACTGGCCACTGAGTGTATATTGCGTAGAACAGACATGTCTCTCTTGACATGTTAAGTATGGTCCCGTTCCGTGCCTGCATGGCATTTATATCTGCAATACTGAGCTGGCCTGACAAGATTCCTTACTGTACTGTACATGTCAGAGGCATATCTGCCCGAATATATTTCAAGCAGAATGTTGTCATTGTGGTCGTGCCTTACTGATCACCGCCCAGGTGTTGACACTTTCTCCATGCACAAACAATAGCCTTGAAAGGTATCGCTTTCTCCAAGCACAAACAAAGCCAATAAAACCACCTTAGTTTAACGACAACAGAAATTTACCTGCACGTGGGAGGGTTATACATTTCCCTCAAAATATGTGCTCTCAGTGGAATGAATGATGAGTTGGTCGATTGTGAAGCTGTTTAGCTAGCTAGCTAAATTGCTTTTTTAGATAATAGTTGTCAGTAGCTACATTGTCATTGCAGTTAATGAATTGAACTTAATTAATTTGGCTACATCTCATTACTTTCATATCTCTAAACCATATGAAATAATCGTCATCATATATAAACATTGCAGGTTGCAATTGTTCTAGTTACGTTTTTAAAATACTTTGATTGACTGAAGGGACATGAACGGGTTAAAATTCCCATTCAAGAAGAACCATTCAGCACGAGACGCCCCTGTGTGCATAACGTAGGCTTGCGCAGTCTGGTTTAAACAGTACACACACAGTTGTTGCTTTTTCTTCAGAGCCATTTTTTTTGCACAAAAAATGTTTGGAGAAACGTTTAAAAATTTTACAATACATTTCAACGCCAATAACCCGAGAGTGACTTTCTCGAGTGGTGACTTTATGGCAGGTCAGATTTCCTTTGATCTTTCGAAAGAAACAAAGCTCAGTTCTATAACATTAACATTAAATGGAAAAGCAAAGGTACAGTGGACAACACAAGGAGGAGGTGGTGGAAGAAGAGGACGACGCAGAAGGCAACGACGAGTCCACTCGGCAAGGCTGGAATTCTTCAACTTCTCTCAAATCGTAATGCAAGAAAATAACGGTAGTTATGTTATTACTTAGCTAGCTACACAGTTAGTTATTTACAAAGATGCATCATAATCTGAATTCTGATACAGCGGTGTATTTAAAAAGGTGTGTGTGCGTCTGTGTATCACATTGGAGTTATAATCATAGCTAGCTAGTCAGCTAGCTGTTGTGTTGTGTTTAAATGAACTGTTTTGTTTTCAATCTTCAGCGGTCCCTAACACCACACTTCAACCAGGAACCCATGTGTACCCATTCACATGCCAAATCCCACAAGGGTGTGTATGAAGTGTTATTACTGTGTGTGTTTTATTCACTGTTGTATATTTAAGGTCTGACCATTATTGTTAAACTTATTTTCATTCATTCAGAAACTTCCCCTCCTCTTTCCATGGGGTGCATGGCAGTATAATTTACTCGATGAAGGTGGAGATACACAGGCCATGGCATCTAGCCAAGGAGTTTGTGACTGAGTTCAACTTTTCCAGCCACATAGATGCCAACCAACCACATCTTCTGGTAAGGGCATGTCCTCCCATTGTCTATCTGAACGTACCTGGGCATTACGCCAACCTTGAATGTCAATGAGTTAAATGTCATCCTATTATAATTGCCTTATGTAGGTTATCCACCTGATTCCCTTTTGATATAGGCTTATGACATATTAGATTGGTTTGAGTTGAAGAAAGAATTTCAGCATTTGTCACAGCCAGACAAAGTATAGCCTGACCCCAGATCTGTGTGTTGTTCCAGGCTCCTCTGGCAGGCAGCAACACTAAGACCCTGTGCTGCCTCTGGTGTGCCTCAGGTCCCATCTCAATGACTGTCTGCACTGAGAGGAAAGGCTTTGTCCCAGGTAAGTAAGCCTTGTCCAAGCCCGAAAGGCTCCTGCCCTTTGGACCAAACTCCTGTTTCTGTAGCGTTAGGCAAATGAATGTACATGTACACAGGAAGCTAGTACTGGAACAATAAACACTTCCTTAGATGGGCTCCAGCCCTGACATTGTTGTATTTTTCTAGCCTTCAACCATCCTGAGTTCACATTCTACGTGCACGATGTGAAATGAACTGGGAATGCAGCAGTAAGTTCTTGTTCACAAGGCTAGTATTTTACAAAACAAGACCAATATGTGGTATGCACCCAGATTTGGTCTAAGAAGTGGGTCTGTATTTGTGAACAAGGGAATAATTGTGTCCGAATGTTAGCTAGAAATTCTGTGTGTGCGTGCCAAAATTACTCATCTATTATTGTCAAATAAATGGAGACTCAATAGAAATTCCTGTTCACTTGTCAAGTCTTCCAAGATAGTTGTGTTTACACACTCCAATAAACAGACACATCTCACCTTTTGAATCCCCCTTTTTTTCTATAGGAGAGATGGTGAAAATCATCTGTGAGCTTAGTAACGGCTCCTCTCGGACAGTGACTCCGCATGCGACCCTTATCCAGAAGCAGATGTTTTACACCCATAACAAGTGCAACAGGAGGTTGCAGATGAAAAACCTGGCCTCAGTGGATGGTCAGCCTGTCAACCCCAGAAGCTCTGAGGTCTACAGCGATATGATGCTTCCCATCCCTCCCAACACAACTCTCACTATCTCCAACTGTCCTATACTGGAGCTGGATTACACTGTGGATGTAGGTATCCATCTGGAAATGATGCAGCTTTTACTACCAATCCCAAATCGACCCCTATCCCCTAAGCACTCCTGGAGATCTGGGCCTGCATTCACAAAGCGTCTCAGAGTAGGAGGGTGGATCAAGGATCAGGTCCCCCCCTGTCCATGTAATGTTATTCATGATCTTAAATGCAACACTGATCCTACATCAGCACTCCTACTCTAGAGACTTGTTGTGAATTTGAGGCTGAGAGGTATAAGCAAGATGGAAATCACCCCTACTTGCCCTCTCGATAGCCCAGGTGCAATTTTTTTGCCATATTGCTTACATCTGTATAACCTGCACAGATCTCCTCAAAATCGTAGGTTAAATAGGTGATTGGACTGGCCCAATGCCTATCCTTCTGTTCTGATGTTGTCTTCCTGTTCTTCTCTCCTGCAGGTGAGTCTACGTATCAGAGGTTCCACGGACCTCAAGGTGCTGTTCCCCATTGTGCTGTGTAATATTCCTGTTTACGCTCCCCAGCTTCCACCTCCATATCAGTAGCAATAGTACTAGGATCACATTGCCCCTAGACTCCAATCTAAGGTCTGTGTTTTTCTACCTAGTGGTTAAGGTTAGGATTTAGGCAGGGTAAGCAGCACTTAGATACGAATGTCTCTAATATGTACCTAGTCATATTAGAGACATGCATAGTGTCTCACAACTGGGAATATGAGGGTTACTAGGAACCATTCTTCTGGTGAGCTGGTTTTTGTGTCACTGATTATTTGGACAAATCACGATTTCGTCGGGTTGGTGTAAACCTGGCATCTTTAGAATTTTGGAAAAGGGGGGGGTAATTTTGGTCCACAGATGGCTAAAAGGATTTCAGAGGAGGGCATGTGGACTTCGCCACTCACATTAGGCCAAACATCTCAACATGCCCCCCCCCCACCATGTCCAGTAGCTGGCCAGAGGCCGGCATTCACTCTAGATTTGGTTCTGGATTCTGAGATTAGACACTGCCAAACTCCTTTTAAGATGGGGTTTCCAATTCTACAATTTATACATGTTTATCACCATAAGAATTGTTAGAGCAAGTTTTGTCATCGACCACCATGTCAAATCCTTCCTTCATATATTGTCTCTTACCAATACCTATGTAAGTCTTATGCTGTTTCTGCTCACTATTGCCATAAATGTTCAGAATTCATTGCTTTTTTTTTAAACTGACATTTCAGAGCCTAATTCACCTCCATCTAGGTCATGAGATGAGGAACTATTGGGCAATGCTATTGCTTAGAGGACTAACTCAATACTACAGCTGATAAGGAAGAAGGCTTAATAGACTACTAAACTTGCTCTAACAAATCTTACAACATAACAAATTGTAGGATTTATGTTAAATGCCTCTTAAAAAGGTTGATTTGCAATAGTTCTCAGGGTTGTACCAAATACGGTACCAGATTTTCTAATATTTTATGCATCAACTTTTAAAAGGTTTTTGTTCTGTTAATATTTCTGTTATATGTTTTTATAGCCATGCAGTTTTATTTACGTGTATGTGTGTGTATATATATATATATATATGTGTATATATATATATATATATGTATATATATATATATATATATGTGTATATATATATATATATATATATAACTGCATACATGTAATGATGCCTTGCCATCCTCCAGTGTTTGAGGTGACAGATGGACAGTGCTTTAAATATCTAATGGTGCAGTCGTCGTTCATCTCTTGCCAGGTCATGTTGCTTAGCATTTCTTTCAAGGTGCTTGAGTGATTGTTAACATAAGATAATTGTGCTTTGTGACTGTTTACTCATGTTTGATCAATCGCTCCGTGGTGTTGGTCTGTCTCACCCTACTTGTCTTTTTTATCATGGTTAATTTAAGGATTCGATTTGTTATTCATGGCCAACGTTGTTTTGCCCCATTCGTTTGGAAAATAGAATGTTCAGGATGCTTCACTAATTAATTTGTATGTCCATTTTAAAATGACACTAATGCTACTACCCTGTTCTCTTTCTGTGGTCTGAATAACAACACCATGTTTTTACACTCCTAGTTGTATGAGCGTAATCCAACAGAAAGTCTAAAACATTTGACATTTATATGGTTGAGCTTACAATATGAAGAACCACTCAAATTCACGCACAATAATATATTTTTCATATGAATTGTATTGGTGTGTGTTTGTGTAAATTATATATTGTATTTATGTTGATGTTCTGTTTTTATGTCTGTTTTAACACTCCCAAGTTCATCCATTGAGGACATCTACTCATTTTGAACTCTTTCAAACTCCCTTGAAGAGTTCAGTACTGCCGTTAAAAGATGTGCACAACCCATTGTTTTGAAGATGTCTTGGTGGTAAATTCATTATGTTGTATTGAACGTGGACATTTGTTTTTCATTTGATTTCAAATGTCAACTGTCCTTGTTTGTGACGTAGTCCTTGCCATTGAGTTCCCTTGAACCTTCTTAATGAAGACAGGGAAGTACACATCTCTACTCTTTATGTATTGCCAAAAATGTATCATTTGTAATATCACAATAGAAACACAGTATTCTTATAAAAACATGTTGAATTGTGTATGTGTACGTACATACATACATGTTTTAACCACAATACCTTTTAACACTGTATATTTTGTTGTGTTTGTCAAACTGAGTATCAAGGTAGCACTTTAGGAAAGCCCACTGATAAACTCTTAAGTAGATCTTCACAGATTGGCCACCTGTAGAATTGAACATTTTGTAAGTACTGTTTGACTGATACTACTTATATGCCATGAATGTTATTGACCTATAATAAACACATTAACCTCCATTTGACCATTTGAACATGATTTCAGAGGGGTTGGGTTAAATGCGGAAGACACATTTCAGTTGAATGCATTCACTGTACAACTGACTAGGTATCCCCTTTTCCTTTCCCATTCTTGTGTTTCCATATCCATCAGTGTTTGACACTAGTTGTGATACTATACCCACAGTGTACAACAATGAAATGTTGGTTAAATATTTGTTTCATATATTTTATATACCTGCATTTGTTCTGGGTATGAATTTCCTGTCCTTATATTTGAGATGAAGGTGCATTAGTTTTTATTCCCAACGAGGGCAATATGGGTCAGAGTATTTTCACATACGCTGAGTGTACAAAACATTAGTTGAGTTGCACCATCTTTTGCCCTCGAACAGCCTCCATTTGTCCGGGGCATGGACTGTACAAGGTGGCAAGCGTTCCGAAGGGATGCTGACCCATGTTGACTCCAATGCTTTCCACCGTTGTGTCAAGTTGGCTGGATGTCCTTTGGGTGGTGGACCATTCTTGATACACTCACATGATACTGTTGAGCATGGAAAAACCCAACAGCGTTGCCGTTCTTTATACACTTAAACTGGTGTGCCTGGCATATACTACCATACCCTGTTCAATGGCACTTAAATCTTTTGACCTGCCCACTCAACCTCTGAATGGCACATATACACAATCTGTCTCAATTGTCCCAAGGCTTAAATCGACTTCAATGAGTGTAGATGAAGGGGAGAAGACAGGTTAAATTATTTTTAACAGGTGACATCAATAAGGGATGTCTTTGGCTATGCCGGATTAAGTGATATGACATACTATTCTATAAAATAATTTATCCGTAATTAATATCACCTGATTGAGCTAATCATGTAAATGTAATTAACTAGAGAGTCGGGCACCACGAAATAATATTTATAGAGCTGTTATCTTCCGAATAAACTCTTTAAAAAAATAATTGTTGTTGAATTTTACCCCTTTTTCTCCCCAATTTCGTGGTATCCAATTGTTTTTAGTAGCTACTATCTTGTCTCATCGCTACAACTCCCGTACGGGCTCGGGAGAGACGAAGGTTGAAAGTCATGCGTCCTCCGGTACACAACCCAACCAAGCCGCACTGCTTCTTAACACAGCGTGCATCCAACCCGAAAGCCAGCCGCACCAATGTGTCGGAGGAAACACCGTGCACCTGGCATCCTTGGTTAGCGCGCACTGCGCCCAGCCAGCCACAGGAGTCGCTGGTGCATGATGAGACAAGGATATCCCTACCAGCCAAGCCCTCCCTAACCTGGACGACGCTAGGCCAATTGTGCGTCGCCCCACGGACCTCCCGGTCGCGGCAGAGCCTGGGCGCGAACCCAGAGTCTCTAATCATGTAAATGTAATTAACTAGAGAGTTGGGCACCACAAAATAATATTTATAGAGCTGTTATCTTCCGAATAAACTCTTAAAGACCTAGTAATATTTTACATCAATAGCAGTCAATATCAATCGTCATCTTAATTCAGTCTCATCTGAAAGTTGTAAATTCTTGGTTATCTGCACGAACCCTGGCTAACAATTTGAATCAGCAATACAAAATTAGGTTTAATTATTTATTTACTAAATACCTAACTAATCACACACAATTACACATACACATAATTAAATCATAACTTGATTACAAATTACCTCATAAAGGAAAACGTCCCTAGCGGGCGGAACAGATATGACAGCTTGTTACACAAAGGAAAAGGGCTGGGTTTGTGTGAAAGAGCGGGAAGACTGAGGGACACAGGGAGAAGCTGTGCTATCGTAAATACAGTATCTGATGCATTCTAAATTACCGCCCATTTGGAAAAGGAAAATGCAATAAATATTTACTCTGAGCTGCGCTTCGGTAGGTTGGTGGTAAATGGAAGGCCGTGTTGCCAAACCGAGTCCTTTGAAGAATGTCTCTGGTTGTCAATTGGATACGTTGTAGTAATGTCGTTTCCGGTTCCGGGTAGGAGCGAGTGAATAAGAGTTCGTTCAATACGCATCTACACTTCGGTCCGCAGGTAGTATAACTTTTCATTACATTTTCATTACATTTCATTATAGTACAACGGTTTGATTTGTCTAATCTTAGCAATTTCTTCTTAGCTAGCTACATAGCCGTCTTTGCATCAAAGATAATTGCGTAATTATCGTATTTCGTAACGTAGTCTACATTGCTATCTGCCCAGCAGCTAGCTAACGTCCACTAGCACTGTAGAAACTATTACACTCAACTGAACGACTCGATTAGTGTAGTGTTAGCTAGCTACATAGTTGTCTTTGCTGTCTTCGTATCCAAGATAATTGTGTAGTTTAGAGTGTGTAGACTTAGAGTGATTATCTTAATTTACCGAGGTTAGCTAGCCAGCTATTTGTCGTCCTTAACGTAGGAGATACTCTAGCTAGCCAACAGCTAGGTCTACCGAATTGAACCTAGCAACCCGGCCAACATTCCGCTTCGCTCCACAGGTAGTATCACATTTTCATTTCACTTCATTACAGTACAACTGTTTGATTTGTTTGATCATAGCTAGCTTACATAGCCGTCTTTGTTCTAAGACAATTGTGTAGTCTAGAGCGATTTTCTAGGTTAGCTAGCCAGCTATTGTCGTTCTTTTAACAACGTTACGTAATCAACACTGCTAGCTAGCCAGCTAGCCCCCGAATAGCAGCACTGTAGAAACTATTACACTCGACGGAACGACTTGATTAGTGTAGTGTCAACAGCGCAGCCACTCCCAGCTAGCCTACTCCAGCAGTACTGTATCATTTCAATCATTTTAGTCAATAAGATTCTTGCTACGTAAGCTTAACTTTCTGAACACTAGAGACGTGTAGTCCACTTGTCATTCCAATCTCCTTTGCATTAGCGTAGCCTCTTCTGTAGCCTGTCAACTATGTGTCTATCTATCCCTGTTCTCTCCTCTCTGCACAGACCATACAAACGATCCACACCGCGTGGCCGCGGCCACCCTAATCTGGTGGTCCCAGCGCGCACGACCCACGTGGAGTTCCAGGTCTCTGGTAGCCTCTGGAACTGCCGATCAGCGGCCAACAAGGCAGAGTTCATCTCAGCCTATGCCTCCCTCCAGTCCCTCGACTTCTTGGCACTGACGGAAACATGGATCACCACAGATAACACTGCTACTCCTACTGCCCTCTCTTCGTCCGCCCACGTGTTCTCACACACCCGAGAGCTTCTGGTCAGCGGGGTGGTGGCACCGGGATCCTCATCTCTCCCAAGTGGTCATTCTCTCTTTCTCCCCTTACCCATCTGTCTATCGCCTCCTTTGAATTCCATGCTGTCACAGTTACCAGCCCTTTCAAGCTTAACATCCTTATCATTTATCGCCCTCCAGGTTCCCTCGGAGAGTTCATCAATGAATGCCTTGATAAGCTCCTTTCCTGAGGACGGCTCACCTCTCACAGTCCTGGGCGACTTTAACCTCCCCACGTCTACCTTTGACTCATTCCTCTCTGCCTCCTTCTTTCCAACCTCACCCTCTCACCTTCCCCCTACTCACAAGGCAGGCAATACGCTCGACCTCATCTTTACTAGATGCTGTTCTTCCACTAACCTCATTGCAACTCCCCTCCAAGTCTCCGACCACTACCTTGTATCCTTTTCCCTCTCGCTCTCATCCAACACTTCCCACACTGTCCCTACTCGGATGGTATCGCGCCGTCCCAACCTTCGCTCTCTCTCCCCCGCTACTCTCTCTTCTCCTCTTCCATCTGCTCATACCTTCTCCAACCTATCTCCTGATTCTGCCTCCTCAACCCTCCTCTCTTCCCTTTCTGCATCCTTTGACTCTCTATGTCCCCTATCCTCCAGGCCGGCTCGGTCCTCCCCTCCCGCTCCGTGGCTCGAAGCTCACAGAACAGAGCTCCGGGCAGCCGAGCGGAAATGGAGGAAAACTCGCCTCCCTGCGGACCTGGCATCCTTTCACTCCCTCCTCTCTACATTTTCCTCCTCTGTCTCTGCTGCTAAAGCCACTTTCTACCACTCTAAATTCCAAACATCTGCCTCTAACCCTAGGAAGCTCTTTGCCACCTTCTCCTCCTCCTGAATCCTCCTCCCCCTCCCCCCCTCCTCCCTCTCTGCAGATGACTTCGTCAACCATTTTGAAAAGAAGGTCGACGACATCCGATCCTCGTTTGCTAAGTCAAACGACACCGCTGGTTCTGCTCACACTGCCCTACCCTGTGCTCTGACCTCTTTCTCCCCTCTCTCTCCAGATGAAATCTTGCTTCTTGTGACGGCCGGCCGCCCAACAACCTGCCCGCTTGACCCTATCCCCTCCTCTCTTCTCCAGACCATTTCCGGAGACCTTCTCCCTTACCTCACCTCGCTCATCAACTCATCCCTGACCGCTGGCTACGTCCCTTCCGTCTTCAAGAGAGCGAGAGTTGCACCCCTTCTGAAAAAACCTACACTCGATCCCTCCGATGTCAACAACTACAGACCAGTATCCCTTCTTTCTTTTCTCTCCAAAACTCTTGAACGTGCCGTCCTTGGCCAGCTCTCCCGCTATCTCTCTCAGAATGACCTTCTTGATCCAAATCAGTCAGGTTTCAAGACTAGTCATTCAACTGAGACTGCTCTTCTCTGTATCACGGAGGCGCTCCGCACTGCTAAAGCTAACTCTCTCCTCTGCTCTCATCCTTCTAGACCTATCGGCTGCCTTCGATACTGTGAACCATCAGATCCTCCTCTCCACCCTCTCCGAGTTGGGCATCTCCAGTGCGGCCCACGCTTGGATTGCGTCCTACCTGACAGGTCGCTCCTACCAGGTGGCGTGGCGAGAATCTGTCTCCTCGCCACGCGCTCTCACCACTGGTGTCCCCCAGGGCTCTGTTCTAGGCCCTCTCCTATTCTCGCTATACACCAAGTCACTTGGCTCTGTCATAACCTCACATGGTCTCTCCTATCATTGCTATGCAGACGACACACAATTAATCTTCTCCTTTCCCCTTCTGATGACCAGGTGGCGAATCGCATCTCTGCATGTCTGGCAGACATATCAGTGTGGATGACGGATCACCACCTCAAGCTGAACCTCGGCAAGACGGAGCTGCTCTTCCTCCCGGGGAAGGACTGCCCGTTCCATGATCTCGCCATCACGGTTGACAACTTCATTGTGTCCTCCTCCCAGAGCGCTAAGAACCTTGGCGTGATCCTGGACAACACCCTGTCGTTCTCAACCAACATCATGGCGGTGGCCCGTTCCTGTAGGTTCATGCTCTACAACATCCGCAGAGTACGACCCTGCCTCACACAGGAAGCGGCGCAGGTCCTAATCCAGGCACTTGTCATCTCCCGTCTGGATTACTGCAACTCGCTGTTGGCTGGGCTCCCTGCCTGTGCCATTAAACCCCTACAACTCATCCAGAACGCCGCAGCCCGTCTGGTGTTCAACCTTCCCAAGTTCTCTCACGTCACCCCGCTCCTCCGCTCTCTCCACTGGCTTCCAGTTGAAGCTCGCATCCGCTACAAGACCATGGTGCTTGCCTACGGAGCTGTGAGGGGAACGGCACCGCAGTACCTCCAGGCTCTGATCAGGCCCTACACCCAAACAAGGGCACTGCGTTCATCCACCTCTGGCCTGCTCGCCTCCCTACCACTGAGGAAGTACAGTTCCCGCTCAGCCCAGTCAAAACTGTTCGCTGCTCTGGCCCCCCAATGGTGGAACAAACTCCCTCACAACGCCAGGACAGCGGAGTCAATCACCACCTTCCGGAGACACCTGAAACCCCACCTCTTCAAGGAATACCTAGGATAGGATAAGTAATCCTTCTCACCCCCCCCCCCCTTAAATGATTTAGATGCACTATTGTAAAGTGGCTGTTCCACTGGATGTCAGAAGGTGTATTCACCAATTTGTAAGTCGCTCTGGATAAGAGCGTCTGCTAAATGACTTAAATGTAATGTAAATGTAAATGTTGGGTGATAGACAGGATACTCTGTCTGTTCCTTCCTAACCCTTGTTGCATCTGCTGTTGCTAACACAACGGCTAGGAGGTATCACTTCTGTAGTGAATAAGAGTTCAAAGTTCATACCATTCGCAACCAAAGCTCACGCTGATTATGGCTTCATTCTGTAGTTATTATCTGAACCATTCTGACATCGGACCGTCTTCCTACATCCTCGTAACGAATTTATATTGTCGTCAAGGGCTTATATAGGAAGGGAGAGGAGGGCGTGTTTGAAAAGTTTTATAGCCCATGTCCCTTCACAGGGGCAGGCCACTGATTGAGCAGCCCTATCTTATGAAAACCCAAATCTTACATTTTAGAAGCTAAAATCACATTTCATCCCATCACGAATAATTTCACATTCAAACATTTCAATTGAACAACAATTTCATGTGAATCCGATAACTCTGATGTGTAGACTTTCCACTGTAGAGTTTGTCATCTTATCATTGATGAGAATGTCTCAGATGACAACCGAACTGACATCATATTCATTAAGTACCACCGCATATGTTCAATTGTTCGGATTACCAGAATATAGTTCATTTCCCCCCACCTTCTGATGTTCCCAGAATCTCTATGTTAACCAAGGGTTTTGCAAATGTAACCTCAGTATGGTAGAGAGAGGAAAAAGGGGGGAAGAGGTATTTATGACTGTCATAAACCTACCCCCCAGGCCAACGTCATGACAGGATCATACCTTTCATCTAGAATCACCAGGTCAGTCTGTCATGGAAACAGCAGGTGTTCCGAATGTTTTATACACTTCTACAACCAATCTCAGTCCTCTTTAAAGTGAACTCTAAAAAAGGAAAATAACTGTTCTTTTAGTATTCACACTGCCTTTGAGGACCAGTTCACTTCAACCATTTTGTGGTCCTTTTTGCATTTACATTGCTATGTTTAGAAAGGAACCAAGATCTTTTTCCAAAATTCACTGAATGCACTGGGTTTTTCCAAAGTGCAGGACAAGCCATTCCATCAGTTTGTCATCGGACAGCTAGATAAACCTACTTACATTTTGGAAGCTAATATATTCCATTTAGTTAAAAGATTAGGCATAATAATTGTAATCAAAATATACTATTAACATGTAGATATTATTGGTAACAAATAGCAGAATAATAACTGCAGATTAAATAATGTTGTAATTATAAATTGTACACCCCAGGTAGGCTACTGCCCCTTTACGACCTAGAATAGATTTTGTACCCTATGTTGTGATTCTCACCAAATACACTGCTCAAAAAAATAAAGGGAACACTAAAATAACACATCCTAGATCTGAATGAATGAAATATTCTTATTAAATATTTTTTTCTTTACATAGTTGAATGTGCTGACAGCAAAATCACACAAAAATTATCAATGGAAATCAAATTTATCAACCCATGGAGTTCTGGATTTGGAGTCACACTCAAAATTAAGTGGAAAACCACACTACAGAATGATCCAACTTTGATTTAATGTCCTTGAAACAAGTCAAAATGAGGCTCAGTAGTGTGTGTGGCCTCCACGTGCCTTTATTACCTCCCTACAACGCCTGGGCATGCTCCTGAGGAGAGTCTGTGGTGCAACGTGGCGTTGGTGGATGGAGCGAGACATGATGTCCCAGATGTGCTCAATTGGATTCAGGTCTGGGGAACGGGCGGGCCAGTCCATAGCATCAATGCTTTCCTCTTGCAGGAACTGCTGACACACTCCAGCCACATGAGGTCTAGCATTATCTTGCATTAGGAGGAACCCTTGGCCAACCGCACCAGCATATGGTCTCACAAGGGGTCTGAGGATCTCATCTCGGTACCTAATGGCAGTCAGGCTACCTCTGGCGAGCAAATGGAGGGCTGTGCGGCCCCCCAAAGAAATGCCACCCCACACCATAACTGACCCACCGCCAAACCGGTCATGCTGGAGGATGTTGCAGGCAGCAGAACGTTCTCCACGGCGTCTCCAGACTCTGTCACATGTGCTCAGTATGAACCTGCTTTCATCTGTGAAGAGCACAGGGCGCCAGTGGCGAATTTGCCAATCTTGGTGTTCTCTGGCAATTACCAAACGTCCTGCACGGTGTTGGGCTGTAAGCACAACCCCCACCTGTGGACGTTGGGCCCTCATACCACCATCATGGAGTCTGTTTCTGACCGTTTGAGCAGACACATGCACATTTGTGGCCTGCTGGAGGTCATTTTGCGGGCTCTGGCAGTTACATTGTGTTGTTTAAGTGTTCCCTTTACTTTTTGAGCAGTGTATATTTTGATTTGTTTTACACTTTTTTTGGTTACTACATGAACCCAGAAGTGTTATTTCATAGTGTTGATGTATATTGTCTTCTTCTAATCAAAGCCCACAATCAATAAACAGCTTATGAGCCTCTCTAATTTATAGATCACATGTTGCAAACAAATCATCTGAACTAAACTCCACATATGTTTGAATTTCTGTGCATCTTTAATCAATATCCAAAACTAGCAGAAGTTTTTTCCACGGACATGCACATCAACTTCTTTTTTTTGTGGCACCAAAATGTTGTGGAGGGTTGTGGCAGGGACAACAGCATTGCAGTAGTCTCGTGCAGGGTTTCCCAAACTGTGGTAAATGGATGGTGGTGTATTGTATTTGTTGTGGTAAATGGATGGTGGTGTATTGTATTTGTTGTGGTAAATGGATGGTGGTGTATTGTATTTGTTGTGGTAAATGGATGGTGGTGTATTGTATTTGTTGTGGTAAATGGATGGTGGTGTATTGTATTTGTTGTACTTCTCAATCAGGGACATCACAAATACAATACACCACCATCCATAGAAACATAGAATGCCCACCCCACATCACACCCTGACCAAACCAAATAGAGAAATAAAACGTCTCTCGAAGGTCAGGGCGTGACAGGTGGTGTAATGTATTTGTTGTGGTGTATTGTATTTGTTGTGGTATATGTATGGTGGTGTAATGTATTTGTTGTGGTGTATTGTATTTGTTGTGGTATATGTATGGTGGTGTATTGTATTTGTTGTGGTAAATGGATGGTGATGTATTGTATTTATTGTGGTAATGAGGTTTCATTGATTCAAAAACTCCATTGCTTCAACCTTTCTTAATTGAAGTAGTGCCTAAATGTAATGCCGTACAGTATATGCGACAAGAATACTATATCAAATAAGGGTAGTACAGATAGTATTTGTACAATGTGGGGCCCCTGAACAACGCAGTTCACTGTTACTAAGAATTTGTTCTTAACTGACTTGCCTAGTTAAAGGTTAAATAAATGAATGTGCGTATATAGTGCATTGGAAAAGCCAATTGTGTCAGCTACATTAGGCTTTCCCCTTGTACTATGATAGGACTATTACGAAGTATTAAAACCCAATTTGGATGGTTTGTAGATGTTCACAATAACTGTCAACATTTCAACTAACTATCCACTCGCCCTAAACCTAACCTTAGCAAGCAGTTGCTTACCAACAGATTTGTTGATAGTATGACCATCTAAATAAAGTGTGACTGTTACGGATCCCTTTTGGCCCGACAGTCTAGGGGGGGGGGATGGTAATGAGACCCGTAACATAACTCATGCAAATTATAATTGTGACAAAGTAAAAGTGAGAACGAAATAACCAGGACAACTGAAATCTACCGTCAAACTCGAGGTTTATTTGAAAACACACAGTAAATGGGGGGAGCAGGAAAAGGGGCTGAGCTGGACCCAAGGAAAGAAACAATAAGTATTCAAAAACACCCCTAAACTAGACTAGCCTACTTTAACAGCTAACTAACCAACCAAAAATACAGTGGGTGGTCCGCCCAGTTCTAACTAGTGTATTTAACAAAGTCTACCTACGGGTAGTGTATGCCCATGGGCGACTTGTCTTGGTTTCCCCTTTTCCCACCAGCAAACACAAACACCATAACCAAAACAATACTCACAGGTGATGACAAAGTGCTATGGAGGTGCTCAAACAAAAGCGAGATTAATACACAACGAGAGCGTGAAACACAGAGACCTACAGACATGGCATTACAGAGAGCGATTGAGCTCTAGAGCAAACAACTGACAGGGTTTTTAAACCAAGGGAAAGGAACTGTGATAGGGTAGGAAAACAGGAGGAGGTGTGTCTTCTGATTGATGATTGATTGGGGAGTGATGATTTTCATCTGTGAGGGGAGAAGGAGAGAAAAGAAACACAGGATACACACACAGGATACTTGTATCCGTAACACTCCCACCCTTAAAAGAGCAACCCCAGGGATTGCGACCACAGTATTACAATGAATACTCACAACAACAACAAAGTCAACCTTGCAAAACATACAAAAATCATTTACACACGAGACAAAGCATCTGCCAATACATTATCAGAACCCTTTTTGTGGCGGATCTCCAAATTATAATTCTGTACAATCAGCGCCCAACGCATAAGGCGCTGGTTCTGGTTGTACATCCGGTGGAGAAAAACTAAGGGGTTATGGTCAGTATATACAATCACTGGTAGGGCACTGGCACCAATATATACTTCAAAGTACTGCAGAGCCAACAAAGCAAGAGCTTCTTGTTCTATTGTCGCATAGTTTGTTTGACATTTATTAAATTTACGGGATAAATAACCAACAGGATGATCCACTCCACTCTTGTCCTGCTGCAGTAGAACAGCACCAGCACCTCTGGCACTAGCATCTACCTCAAGTTTGAACGGTTGTTCAAAATCAGGAGCAGCAAGTACAGGGGTACTACATAAGAGTGCTTTCGCAGATTCAAAAGCTCTCTTACAATCAGGGGACCACACAAATGATCTAGCCGGACTACGCAAATCGGTCAATGGAGCAACTACCGCAGAGAAATCTTTACAGAAGCTAAGGTAGTAGCCAACCATCCCTAAAAAGCTGCGTAGCTCTCGACTGGTTGTAGGTGCAGGAAATGCAGTTATAGCCAAGACCTTGGCATCAACAGGGCGCACCTGTCCATGGCCAACCTCTTTACCGAGATTGGGAAGGCTACTGTTACCTAACTCGCACTTTGCCAAGTTCAGGGTTAGAGAAGCAGCTGCCAACCGTTCACATACTACCCTTAGAGAGTCAACATGATCTGACCACTCAGACGAATAAATCACTAGGTCATCAAGGTATGCACTACAATTAGGAACGCCAGCTAATACGAAGTTAACCAGTCGTTGGAAAGTGTCTGGTGCATTTCGCATCCCAAAAGCCATGACTGAGTACTGTAGGAAGTTGACTGGGGTCACAAAAGCAGAAATCTCAGAAGCACGTGAAGTTAACAGAACCTGCCAGTAACCTTAAGAGGTCCAACTTAGTTACATACTTAGCAGCACCAATAGTGTCGATACAGTCGTCCAGTCTGGGTAACGGGTACGAATCTGGCATTGTGACAGAATTTACCTTTCGATAATCCGTACATAACCTGGACGTACCATCAGGTTTAGGAACCAAAATGCAAGGAGAACTCCAAGGGCTTGAACTTGGCTTAGCCAGGTCATTCTCCAACAAATATTTCACCTCATCCCTCATTATCTTCCTCTTGGAAGCATTGATACGATATGGGTGTTGCTTGATAGGTGTAGCATTTCCAACATTAATGTCATGTTACAACACGTTTGTGCGAGTAGGAATGTCATTAAAGAGACATGGAAAATTGTGTCGTAGCCTCACAATATCATTGGCCTGTCCATCCGTTAAATGAACCAGACCGGATTGGATAGACAGCAGCATTTCTGAGTTGGGCAATCTAACACACTGCTGCTGAGTATTGCGCAACTCCAATCCATCAACATCATCAATATGACAGTCCACTATCATCGCAGTAGTAGCGGAGGAGACAGCAGTACCTTCCTCTGTTTTTGAACTCTCTAACTGTGTGATGGGTCGGGTGTGGTAAGCTTTCAACATGTTAATGTGACACACATGAGATTGGCGGTGTCTATCAGGAGTTTGAAGCACATAGTTTCACTTATTTTCTTTTAAATTAAATAAGGACCAGAGAAACGAGCTGACAGTGAAGATCCTGGAACAGGTAATAACACCAGTACTTGGTCACCTGGCTGTTGTGGACGAGAAACAGCCTCTTTATCAGTGTCTTTTCATGCTCCTCTGTGAGGAAGACAGAGCTTCCTTTGCAAGAGCACAAGCTTGGTGTAGGCGCTCACAAAAGCGACTAACGTAGTCCAACACATTCTCGTCTCCTGTACACAACTCTTGGGACAAGAACTGTTCTTTAAGGACTTTCATTGGTCCTCTCACTGTGTGACCAAACACTAGTTCAGCTGGGCTGAATCCTAGGGACTCCTGCACAGTTTCACGAGCAGCAAACAAAACTAGAGGAACTCCCTCATCCCAATCTTTCTCAGATTCCAAACAATATTTATGTAGCATAGACTTCAGTGTCTGATGCCATCTTTCAAGCGCACCCTGAGTCTCTGGGTGATAGGCGCTTGACACACGGTGCGTAATTGACAAGGATTTTAACACCTGCTTGAAGAGCTTGGATAGGAAATTGGTACCTTGATCGCTTTGTACCACCTTAGGTAACCCGAATGTCGTGAAGAATTTTATTAAGGCTTTACTCACTACCGGGGCTGTAATCCTTCGCAGAGGAATGGCCTCGGGGTATCTTGTAGCCATACACACAATCGTTAACAAAAACTGGTTACCCGATTTGGTCTTCGGTAACGGTCCGACACAATCAACAACCACATGCTCGAATGGTTCACCTATGACAGGTATGGGACAGAGGAATAACCTGATTTGGTTTTCCTGTTATCTGACATGTGTGGCATGTCCGACAGAACTGAGCCACATCTTGTTTTAAACCCGGCCAAAAGAAATGTCGAAGGATCCGATCATAAGTCTTTGTGATTCCTAAATGACCAGACCACTGGTGATCATGAGCAAGGGATAATACAGTTTGTTGAAAGGCTGTAGGAATCACTATTTAGTAAACAGCATTCCAATCTCCACCCGCGTCAACATGGGGTTTCCATTTACGCATGAGGAGATTACCATCAATGAAGTAAGCCACGGTCTTCTTCTTCACATCTTCTAATGAGACAACACTAGAAAAACATTTAGCAAGCTTGTTGTCAACCTTTTGGTTAGCAATCAGCTGCTCACGAGTGACTGGTAACTGTATTGCATCAGCAATAAGTTCAACGTTCGGATTCTTTCCTGGGCTGTTTGTCAGAGGTGATCAGCTTCTCAGAGGTATCACACAATCCATCCTCTTGATCAACCTCTTTGAACAGAACAGTGTTCGACAAATCTATCACGTCACCCTCTTGTCGTGCCTGAGCACGAGTGACAGCACAAGCGGGGAACACATGTGGATAACTCTGTGCCAGCTCATTGGAGAGAGAGTGGTCACTTTTATCCAATACTTCCAATACGGGTACTACCTTTCCTCCGGCAATATCGTTACCCATTATAAAGGTCACACCTTTCACTGGCAACATAGGACGTACCCCCACTCTGAATATTCCACTGATTAACCAGTTAAGTTGCCATGGTGAACGGTCACCTGACCTGAGTCACATGTGAGTGATCTATTACATTTGGTCACAAGACCGAGATTATTAGCTTGATGATCTCTCACTCCTGATTTATAATCTAGCTGTGATAAAAAACATACCTCCACTCCACAATTAAATGGATTGGAAACCACTGTATAGGCTCAGGATAGACCTACTGGTTGTAACATGCAGAAGGAAGAGGCAACATGATGCTACAGCTGAGTCATGGAAATTCTCCATTAAATGTCCTTAGAATATTTGAAGAGTAGGCTTTCTACTGTAGGACCCAAATGAATACACACACTTGAGATTGGACAGAGATTGAAATCCTTATGGCCTTGAGCAATTTCTCATTTATAGGCCATCATATGATTTTGGGAGAATACTTAGGTCACTGTTACGGATACAAGTATCCTGTGTGTGTATCCTGTGTGTGTTTCTTTTCTCTCCTTCTCCCCTCACAGATGAAAATCATCACTCCCCAATCAATCATCAATCAGAAGACACACCTCCTCCTGTTTTCCTACCCTATCACAGTTCCTTTCCCTTGGTTTAAAAACCCTGTCAGTTGTTTGCTCTAGAGCTCAATCTCTCTGTGTAATGCCATGTCTGTAGGTCTCTGTGTTTCACGCTCTCGTTGTGTATTAATCTCGCTTTTGTTTGAGCACCTCCATAGCACTTTGTCATCACCTGTGAGTATTGTTTTGGTTATGGTGTTTGATTGCTGGTGGGAAAAGGGGAAACCAAGACAAGTCGCCCATGGGCATACACTACCCGTAGGTAGACTTTGTTAAATACACTAGTTAGAACTGGGCGGACCACCCACTGTATTTTTGGTTAGTTAGTTAGCTGTTAAAGTAGGCTAGTCTAGCTTAGGGGTGTTTTTGAATACTTATTGTTTATTTCCTTGGGTCCAGCTTAGCCCCTTTTCCTGCTCCCCCCATTACTGTGTGTTTTCAAATAAACCTTGAGTTTGACGGTAGATTTCAGTTGTCCTGGTTATTTCGTTCTCACTTTTACTTTGTCACAATTATAATTTGCATGAGTTATGTTACGGGTCTCATTACCATCCCCCCTAGACTATCGGGCCAAAAGGGATCCATAACATAAGTGGGGTCTCATCCGGGATCTGTCATAACTGACACCCATGCCGCTCATGTAGATTGTGATAGTGGTATAGTTCAGTGTTGAGCGTCATAGCTGAAGTAGCATTAGTGTTTGCTATTTTCTTTGGCACTTGTGAAGTAGTGTAAAATGACTACTTTTGATTTGAAATCCTTTTTGGATAACCCTTCGTGGGAGGTTTTTGATAAATGTCGTAGAGTTGATTTAATGACCTTGGATGACCATTATTCAGTATCGATTCCACAGAATGTAGGTAAGTCTGAGGTTAAAAAGCTGGTGTTAAATGTATTGTTGGAAGAGCAGGTGCTTGTGTTACCGCTGCCTGAGCCTACTACCCCTGTAGCGGATGTTGCTGCTCCTGTAAGCCCATTGGTGTCTGATAATGAGGGCGAGGCTAAAACACCAGCCACATTGTCCCGTTTTGATCCACTCTCCCCACTGTCAAACGGTGATGCCAGGAGGGATGTCCATTTAGCACAGTTACAACTGGAGGCGGAATAGAGCCCAAATTAGGCAAGAGACTCTCCAGTTGTAGATGTGTAAAATTGAGGCAGAAAGAGAACAACGGCATTTGGAGATGTGTAAAATTGAGGCAGACAGAGAACAAAGGCAGTTGGAGTTCAAAATGCGCCAGATGGAACTGGAGGCAGAGACAGCAAGGCTAGCCTTTGTTCCTACTGTGCCTGTTTGGGAGCCTTCCTCACCAGCTGTGTCCTCAAACACGTTTGACATTAGTAGGCAGATTGCCTTAGTACCTTTGTTCAGAGAGTCTGAGGTTGACTCCTATTTTTGTGTATTTGAGCATATAGCCGTAGCATTGAAATGGCCTGAAGAGGTATGGTGTCTATTACTTCAGTGTAAATTAACTGGTAAAGCCCAAGAGGTTTTGTCAGCTCTACCTCTGGAAGACAGTTTGAATTATGAAGTGGTCAAAGCTACTGTTCTTCGTGTCTAGGAGCTTGTGCCTGAGGCATACCGACAGAGATTTAGGCCTCATAGAAAGTCTTCTAGTAAGACTTATATGGAATTTGCTAGAGACAAGGGAAATCTGTTTGATAAATGGCATGCTGCTAGTAAGGTAACTGATTTCAATTCTCTCCGGGAGTTAATCTTGTTGGAAGAGTGTAAAAATTGCTTACCCGACTGCATTGTAGTTTACGTAAATGAACAGAAAGTATCCTCCCTGGCAGAAGCGTCTGTGTTGGCAGACGAGTTTGTGTTGACGCACAAGAGTGTCCACAGAGATCCACAGAGTTGCCTACTTTTAGCCCTAGTCGGCCAGCAGTAGTATATCAAGCACGCCAGAAGAATGAGCGTCCCTGTTTCTATTGTCATAAAGTGGGACATATGATGATTGTTTCCTGCTAAAACGCAAACAAGGGATGCCTCTTCGTGCCAAGCCACCAACAGGTGTTGCTCTAATTCGTACGGTTGTAAGGTCTGCAACAAAACAGGTGCCTCCGGGTAACTGTAGTTTGAAAGTCTCAGTCCCCGACCGCAGTTATGAACCAGTCATTACTGAGGGGTGTGTCCCTAACGAATGACGACGCGTCTCAGCGTCCGGTTAAAATTCTTAGAGATACTGGTGTGGCGCAGTCGTTTATATTGTCTGATGTGTTGCCCTTGTCTGACAATACATACTGTGGTTCCAGTGTGTTAGTGCAGGGTATTGAAATGGGTTTTGTCCCAGTGCCATTGCACTTTGTGAAAGTACACTCTGAGTTAAAACCTCTTAGAGATCGGGCTACTTTTTTTAACATTCTGTTAAAAATCGCGCAACATTTCAACGTCCTGCTACTCATGCCAGGAATATAGTATATGCATATGATTAGTATGTGTGCATAGAAAACACTCTGAAGTTTCTAGAACTGGTTCAATGGTGTCTGTGACTATAACAGAACGAGTTCCGTGGTCAAAATCGGCAGAAAACCTGGTCACTAAATCGACGAAGAAAAAATCAATCCGCCAGCCCATGTTTTGTCTATTGGAAGGAAAAATAATTAAGGGTGAGATTACAATTCCTACAGCTTCCACACGATGTTGCCAGTGTTGTGATCTCGATTCAACTAAATCCTTGGTCATCTGAGTAATAGCCACATCCGGTTGTCAAGTCCACAGCTGTAAACAATGGAACCGGAAAAGTTAGTTATGTTTCCCAAACTCGTGCTTATTGAATACAGATCGCTCTGTGATCAATTTGATCGTTTATTAACGTTTAGTAATACCTAAAGTTGGATTACAGAAGTAGTTTGAAGTGTTTTGTCAAAGTTTATAGGCAACTTTTTTAATTTAAAAAAATAACTTTGCATTTAAAAAATGTGTTTTTACTGGATCTGACGGTGTTCATAAATTGACATTTTGGGTACACAAGGACCGATTTAATCGAAAAAAAGACCCAATTGTGATGTTTATGGGACATAGGAGTGCCAACAAAGAATCTCGTCAAAGGTAATGAATATTTTATATTTTATTTCTGCGTTTTGTGTAGCGCCGGCTACGCTAATTCCTTTGTTTACGTCCCTTCTGGTATTTCGGCGTGTTGCCTGCTATCAGATAATATCTACTCATGCTTTCGCCGAAAAGCATTTTACAAATCTGACTCGTTGGCTTGATTCACAACGAGTGTAGCTTGAATTGACTACCCTGCATGTGAATTTTAATGAACGTTTGAGTTTTAACGAGTGCTATTAGCATTTGGCGTAGCGCATTTGCATTTATTGTTGGCAGGGGGTGCGGTTGCGTCCCGGGTGGGCCAGACAGGTTAAAGGCTACTGTATATGCTATCTGGTGTAATGCTTACTCTTTGAGAGGAATACTGTCTACTGTACATAGACTGTAGTCATGAATCATGTGGGGATGAGGTTCTGGTTTAAGAGCATCTGGTATACAGAGTAGCCTACAATTACGCATTGGCTTGGCAGCACAGTCTTGTGTTATCCAGAGTTCTCAGTGTCATACAAGGCAATACATGAGTCAAATACCTTTTTGAAGGGAGATACAGTTTTTATTGTTACAAGCTGAGGGTAAAGCGCGTGTGTGAACATTACTGAACCTGGACAGCATGAGTATCTCACCCCTTTCCTTTTCAGATTCCTAAAAAGCAGTGGTGGGCCGTCAGGGCCAGCAAGGCCTTCTCTGCTGGCCTAAACATCATCAGCATATATATATATATATATTTTAAATATATTTTCCCACAAATATGTATTAAATTATTCCCCAGAGTAAGAGTTACTCTTCATTTCATAGCGTTCCTCTTGGTTGCACTGCTTCCAGCCCCAGGTTGAGATTTGGAGGGCTGGTCTTTGTTAGATATTTTAGCCAATCATATTCAGCCATCATGTGTTGCCAGGGGTCTAAAATCTGCCTTCAGAATCAACAGTGCGGGCGCTTGTAGCTTAAAGTGAATGGAAATTAAAATTTAGTGTCAACCAATCAGCTTTAGAGTTGGCTATTGTACGCCTGCTGGCTGGCTCCAGTGTTACACAGGAGCCAGCTAGCAGGCGTAGTGCGTGCACGTCTTTTGATTGGATTACCAATATTGAGAGGCAGGTCCTATATGGGCAGGTCTCAGAACTAGGAAACTGAAATTGATCAACGAATTAATTTGCGTATTACTAAGCTGTTTTTTCAACCCACAATGGCGGAAGGAGAATATATCGATTTGGTCGAGGATTTAATTATAACGCCATTCTCAAGACAAACTTTTCAAGAAAAGTTAGACATTGTCAGGAGAGGTAGACGCCGACGCTACAAAGCCTGTCACAGGCGGGAAAGGGGTTCGTTCGCCACTTTCAACTATGGGCGCTATCAATGACTCACAGGCTCCGAGAAGCACTGCAAACTGTACTGCTGGGAATGCCTATTATTTGCAAGTGATCGATTTGGTGTTTGGAGCCACACTGGCTTTGCAAACCTGAGTTGTCTAACCAAGGCAGCAACGAGACACCAAAGTACGGCTGGGCACTTACAAGCAATGGTGCGTTTGAAAACTTTTGGGGACACCCGAGTGGATCTACAGCTCAACGAACAAGCGCGCAGGGCAACGAAGCTGCACAATGAAAAGGTATTGTACTCTTCCCTTGCAATTCTCTGAATAAAAATTTCAATTTCAAGGTGACGCAACGCCTGGTTACACTGCGTTTCTGTCTAAATGTATAGTGTCTAGAGCCATGGCATCATAATGATGGTAATAAGAGGTGGATTAATTCGGGTGGGACTGTGTAGGACTTCACTGAAGGCCCAGGCCCCAGAACCACGGCACGCTACTGCTAAAAAGTATGTTATATTCACTCACTGTAATACACTTTGGATGACAGTTCAATTATATTATATCCCTTCAATTGAAAAATAGTTAACATTTTCTCTATGTAGCCTACATAATATCCTGAAATGCACTTTTCACCTCCTGAAATGCACTTTTCATGTCATCAGAGACATGCCGTCATCAGCAGATCTATGCGTTGAAAGCCCAATCTTCTTTCAACAATGTCTCAAAACGGGCTGCACCCACTCCACACCTGTTGTCACCTTAGGATGCCACCATAGAGAAGAAACTGAGTTTTGGATTGAAGGAGATGATTCAGGAGAGTGAAAAAGAGGTGGAAAAGGGAAGGAGGAAATGGAAAAGAAAAAGAGGGAGAGAGAAAGGAAGTACATGGAGAAGAGGGTGAAAAAGGAAATGGAGCAGATGAGAGAGTGAGAAGGATAATGGAAGGCGGGAAGTAGAAAACAAAGGAAGAGCAGAAAGTATATGAGGAGGCATTAATGGAGCTGGAGAAAGACCAAAAAAGACTGGAAAGTGTAATACAGAATCTGGGGGACGTGATGGACAGCGTAGCGATGGCAAGGGATTCCCTCAAAGAGCAGAGAGAGAGAGCAGGAGGACGATGAGAGGACGATAAAATAAATGCAGGATGAGAGGAGGGAGTTGAAGACTTCAAGAAAAAGTGCAAGAAAACAGGATGGAAAATACAGGTACAGACACTTCACATAAGGAGAGTGAACTAACTTCTGTAATTACCTCAACGGTAGTCTATAAGAGAATGATATTGACACCCTTGTTTGTGTACTGCACAACACCAGCATCATATGAATAGAATACTATACAAGTACCTACAGTTGAAATGGAAGGTTTACGTACACTTAGGTTAGTCATTAAAACTTGTTTTCAACCACTCCACAAATTTCTTGTTAACAAACTGTAGTTTTGGTAAGTCGGTTAGGTTGGGACATCTACATTGTGCATGACACAAGTCATTTTTCTGACAATTGTTTAGACAGATTATGTCACTTATAATTCACTGTATCACAATTCCAGTGGGTCAGAAGTTTACATACACTAAGTTGACTGTGCCTTTAAACAGCTTGGAAAATTCCAGAAAAATATGTCATGGCTTTAGAAGAGTCAATTGGAGGTGTACCTGTGGATGTATTTCAAAGGCCTACCTTCAAACTCAGTGCCTCTTTGCTTGACATCATGGGAAAATCAAAAGAAATCAGGCAAATTGTAGACCTCCACGAGTCTGGTTCATCCTTGGGAACAATTTCCAAATGCCTGAAGGTACCACGTTCATCTGTACAAACAATAAAACGCAAGTATAAACACCATGGGACCACGCAGCCATCATACCGCTCAGGAAGGAGACGTGTTCTGTCTCCTAGAGATGAACGTACTTTGGTGCGAAAAGTACAAATCAACCCCAGAACAACAGTGAAGGACCTTGTGAAGATGCTGGAGGAAACGGGTACAAAAGTATCTATATCCACAGTAAAACGAGTCCTATACCGACATAACCTGAAAGGCCGCTCAGCAAGGAAGAAGCCACTGCTCCACAACCGCCATAAAAAAGCCAGACTACGGTCTGCAACTGCACATGGGGACACGGATCGTACTTTTTGGAGAAATGTCCTCTGATCTGATGAAACAAAAATATAACTGTCTGGCCATAATGACCATCTGGAGGAAAAGGGGGAGGCTTGCAAGCCGAAGAACACCATCCTAGCCCTGAAGCACGTGGGTGGCAGCATCATGTTGTGGGGGTGCTTTGCTGCAGGAGGGACTGGTGCAATTCACAAAATAGATGGCATTGAGGCAGGAAAATGATGTGGACATATTGAAGCAGCATCTCAAGACATCAGTCAGGAAGTTAAAGCTTGGTCGCAAATGATTCTTCCAAATAGACAATAACCCCAAGCATACTTCCAAAGTTGTGGCAAAATGGCTTAAGGACAACAAAGTCAAGGTATTGGAGTAGCCTCAATGACCTCAATCCTATAGAAAATGTGGGCAGAACTGAAAAAGTGTGTGCAAGGAGGCCTACAAACCTGACTCAGTTACACCAGCTCTGTCAGGAGGAATGGGCCTCAAATCACCCAACTTATTGTGGGAAGCTTGTGGAAGGCTACCCGAAACGTTTGACTCAAGTTAAACAATTTAAAGGCAATAATACCAAATACAAATTGAGTGTATGTAAACTTCTGATCCACTGGGAATGTGATGAAAGACATAAAACCTTAAATAAATTCTCCACTATTATTCTGACATTTCACATTCTTAAAATAAAGTGGTGATCCTAAGACAGGGAATTTTTACTAGGATTAAACGTCAGAAATGGTGAAAAACGGAGTTTAAATGTATTTGGCTAAGGTGTATGTAAACTTCTGACTTCATCTGTATATGGCCACCGCAGATGTCATTCACTATCTAACATTAGCTTGTATTCATAGCCAGAGCCACTATTCAGTTGCGAATGAATGGTAGCATGGTCTTGTCTGAATGCAGAAACCACATCATGATGCTGTAACTATAAAACTGTTTCTTTCACTTTCAGATTTCAGATTTCCAGAGATTTCCTGACCTCATCAAAGGGGAGTAGGATGGAGGAGTGTACACACACACACACACACACACACACTAGTACTTTTCTAAAATGTCTTAGTGAAAAACTCAAATTCAAATAAAGTCATTTATTTGTTTTGGTCCTTAGTGTAATGCCACCTTAGCTTTAGAGGTTATAATGAGGTAAGAAACACAGCAAAATCCTCTAGGTATTTGAAATGATATCCGTTTAATTTTGATTGTGATATTATGGAATCTGGTTGGTTTCAATCCGTATCGCAGAAGATCTGCATTATAGCTTGATTGAAATTTAAAGGCAATTGTTACGGTAAACTCTGCATATGACGGCTCAATTGGAAATGACCTTTACATTTTAACACGGCTCTTCTGGGATACGGATTGAATCCAGTCCTTAAACAGCATATGCTGAGGAGAGGACTGAGGCCTTCTGCACCTTACAGTACATATGTTATGCAGCACTTACTGTAGGCAAAAGCAAGAGTCAAAACAGTCAATCTACCGTTACTGACAACACAGATTCAAAGGCATTGGGCGCTAAAAGCTAAATAACAATGCATTTCATTTACTATTCCACTGATGCAAAATAAAGCAATGCTTTCTTGTTGTTAGGGCAGACATTTGTGCAGACTCAGTGTTCTCACATTATTACACTGTACAATCAAGACCCTGAAAACCTAGATGAGATGATGGATTCAAAAATATATAATACATTGTAATGGTTTCAAAATGGTTGTTTTCGTAAATGAATAGGCACATCTGCAAGGCAATAATAAAGAAACAATTTAAAACACTAAAACAACCCCCAAAATGGCACCAAATATAACAGAATGTCAATGATTTAGAATTTTAAAACTATTGACAACAAAGGCCTATTGACAACAAATGATTGGAATGTGTGTGGATGGAAGGAGAATGTTCCCCCAGGGTTCCATCTCAGAACGTGGCTGATCTATCTGGAACACAAACATCTGTGGTAGGAATCTGGGTTATGGTTGAGTGGGAATGAGCTGTAATGAACCCAATGCGACCTCTTGCACCCACCCAATCCCTACAGTACTTTAATGTTAACACTGTAGCGCATTGGCTTACTATTTAGTACATAACACTGCACAGTATAACAGCAACGGTCTCAAACACAAAGACGCATTAGTCAACATTCAACGTTCAATAAATACATCGATAAAGACTCTGATCAATATATTATGAATCAGTATATTATTTACATGTTTTCTCTTCTCGGTCAGAATATATTACTCTATGCATACTTCTCACTTGGGGAAAACGCTGTTAGCCAGCCCAAAAGGGTGAGTTGTGTTACAGTAGAACTGTAACAATAATTAGGTTTGTCACAATTTGGCAGCTTGCTACTGGAGGGCTTGGCATCTGGAACAGAGTAAAACAAACTCTGCAATTAAACTTGTATTATTCTAATCATAAGTATTATATAAATGTCATATCACACTTAAAATAATTGCATTAAAGGCTTGGTCATAAATTATCAAAAGGAAAACCTTTTTCATTGGGTGGTATAAGTTTCAACTCATGTAGCTGTTACTGTTACTGTAGCTAGACCCTCAGGCCAAGGCAGAACCACTATGCTTTAACTCAGAATGACAGGGCACCCACTACAGAGTGGTAGTAGGCTCATTTGTCCGGTCCTGTCTGGCCCAGAGAGGTCAGAGGCTCCAGCTGCACCCCCTCACTCCGTCTTCCAGACCGTGTTGAGAACCTTGACCACCTCCTCATAGATGATGAAGACGATGGCCACATCCAGACACACACGGCCCAGCCGAGGAACTGTCCCCTTATAAAACCTAGAGAACATAGAACAAGGAGAGTAGAACATAGAATTGCATATAGAACACATGATCTCTGGAGTAGAACCTCAAGAATCCTTATGCTCCTGAAGGGTCTCATGAATAAAGTTTGATTGTATAGAAGAGTATAGTGGTGCACTTACGCTCGTACACCCTCGTGTCTCATGATCTTGACGGCACAGTCCAGTGTACTCTTATACTTATGAGCCTCCAGACCCTTAGAAAGAAAAAAACAGGGTTATTCCCTTAGACAGGTAGAGTTAAGTCAAACATATATTTTTAACACAGTCAATCCTTTCAGATCTAAACAAGTGCATGTAGATGCTACCCTATGCTGTACCTGCATCCTGGTCTTAATGACATCCAGTGGGGTGTTCCCGAACACACTAGCTGCTCCTGCAATGGCTCCAAACGTTCCCGTCACCACGGGGTTAATAGCCTTATTGGGGTTATCCCCTGGGAAAAGGAGACACAGACAGAATGCTGTTTAACACTCACCCAAGTGACATACTCTCTTTTGACGCTTGTCAAAGAGAGTACCTTTTTCCAATTGACCACTAGAGGTCAGTGGTTTTCTGTGTGGTGTAGACCTGTACTCAAGCTTTCTGATGATGATGGCTCAGGGTGCTTTTGACCAAAGCCCTATATAGGGAACAGGATATCATCTGCCACACAACTTAAAAGTCTCATACCTTTGTACCAGTTCCTGAGGGAGGTCATGACATAGAATCGGATGGCTTGGTTGGAGCCCTGCTTCAGAACGGTGGCTGTCAGGCCTTGGTAGGTCCCCCTAATACCTTGGGGACAAAAGCAGACAGCAGCACTTAGCAGCAGTTAGCATCACTGGATGTAGTAGCAGCATATGCATTACCCTCTTTAAACAGTGGATGTCAGTGTGAATCCACATGTAAGGCCTTTGTTGACCGGTCCAGTTTAGGGTGGTAGGACAAAGATTAACCTCCCTAAACCCTAACCTTACCATGGAGGAATGCAAAAGTGACCGATGATCAGTGTCTATGGGTAACCTCCCCCTATACTTTTCTTACCTTGGGTTCTGATGATCTCCCTGACTCCATGGTAGAAGCCTCTGTATTTGGGGTTGGCTGAAGACTGGTCATGGATGAACTTAACCTTGAGAAAGAACACAAGGACAGTGTGATCGCCACACACACTTTTATTAACGATCCCAAGCCTGCTCCAGGAAAACAGCATTATCACTTTTATTAACGATCCCAAGCCTGCTCCAGGAAAACAGCATTATCACTTTTATTAACGATCCCAAGCCTGCTCCAGGAAAACAGCATTATCACTTTTTCCCACTGTTCCTTATTATTTTATTATCAGTTTCACAGAGAGCAGACAAGACAGCCTTGGGCTTTACTTCAGAGAATATCGAAGTACACTCCTTCAACTCACCCTCACACAGCTGTTGGATTAGACAGTTAACAAATCTAGGGACTGATTTGGGATCAGCTCTTTCTACCCATCTCCATCTAAAACAGATAGCCTAGCGGTTAGAGTATTGGGCCAGTAACCATGGGTCGCTAGTGCATATCCCCAAGCTGACAAGGTGAAAATATGTCGATGTGCCCTTGAGCAAGGCACAACCCAAATTTCTCCAGGGTCGCCGCTGATAATGCCAGACCCTGGCCGTGACCTCAATCTCTGAGGGTGTCTCATGGAGAGTGGGATATGCACAAAAAAACATATCTCCAATTCACATGTGTGAAATAGGAAAAATATAAGCACCAACCAAATTATTATTAAATATTATTATCATCATCTGAACAGCCAATCTGACCTCAGATCAGTGGGTAGGGGATATAGGTGACACTGAATCTGAGAGGAGAGGAGTGGAAGATAAAGACAAGAAAGATGAGGGGGAGTGAGAGGTGGGCATGGAGGAGAGAAAGAGATACAGGAAAAGAAAGGGAGGAGGAGAGAGACAGGAGGAGGAGAGCAATAGGAAGAGGAGAGGGGTATAGAGGAGAGGAAGGGGAGAGAGACAGGAAGAGGAGAGGAGGAGAGCGATGGGGAAGGGGAGAGAGACGAGGAGGAGGAGAGCGATAGGAAGAGGAGAGGAAGGGGAGAGAGACAGGAAGAGGAGAGGAGGAGAGCAATGGGGAAGGGGAGAGAGACGAGGAGGAGGAGAGCAATAGGAAGAGGAGAGGAAGGGGAGAGAGACAGGAAGAGGAGAGGAGGAGAGCAATGGGGAAGGGGAGAGAGAGGAGGAGAGCGATAGGAAGAGGAGAGAGGGGTATAGGGGAGAGATACAGGAAGAGGAGAGGAGGAGGAGGAGAGCGACAGGAAGGGGAGAAAGACAGGGAGAGGGGTATACAGGAGAGGAAGGGGAGAGAGACAGGAAGAGGAAGGGGTATAGAGGAGAGGAAGCTCTTTCTCAGACGCACCTTGACAGTCTCCATTGGGCAGACTATGAATACAGCCTCCATGACTCCAGCCCCCAGCCCACATAGCAGACCCCTGGTGCTGTTCAACTTCCCTGCCTCGTCACGGGCATGGTTACTGAGATACTCAAACACACCAAACCTGAGGGAGGGGAGGGGAGGAGAGGAGAGAGAGAGAGAAAAAAAGAGAGATGGAGAGAGAGAACAGGTTAATATACAGTCCATTCCAGTCAGTTTGACCAGTTCAATCAATGTAGTTCTTCTGGGTTAGAGTCATCGATAACAAGCAGATCTGCTGCTCAGGTTTGAGTGTGGTACAGTGATATCAGGAAGGGGAGTTTAACATTAGTCTATCTCTAAGAATATCAGACGAGAACCGAAATCTAAAATGTTTTAGAATCATATTAGAATCTCATTAGAATCTCCCTCTAGCCTGCGTCCTCTTCAGCTGAGTGGCTGAGCTTGTTACCTTGGTGACAGTAAAACACAGAAACTGATACTGTATAACTGTGAAGATGAGGAAGGTCAGAGTTACTGATATCTCTGGATGAGCTACAGAAACAATGAAAAGTCTTCAAAGAGTTCTAACCCCACTGGACACCTTAGAGGAAGCCATTTTGGGTTTAATCAGTTAAACTACAGATGAGCAGAATTTCACACCGGTTTTATCTCTGAACCCATAGTAAAGAACTGCTTAGCAATCACAGTAGAAGTCTTGCCTCAGTCCTATGGAAGTGGATACATAGATACACCTCAAGGCAAGAGGCAAATGACTTCCTTCGATGCCCAGGTGAAGTGAAACAAACTGCTAGTGAACTCATTTTTTTTTACAACCCAGCACAAGGCGCTTCCATGTTAAAAAATGTAGCAATAAAGTCTGATGCCTCAGCAAGCAACGGATGCCCAGCAACTGCAACCATGGAAGTGAGCTGAGAGTTCCGTTTCACCTCAGGAAGCAAGTGTGTGTGTGTGTGTGTGTGTGTGTGTGTGTGTGTGTGTGTGTGTGTGTGTGTGTGTGTGTGTATAATCAGTTAGGAGATGCTGTTCCATAGAGTCCTTCACTGGGAAGGTTATTTATAGCAGGAATTGGATTGTGGTGATATCAGGGACAAACTGAACATGGTGGAAGATAGGAGGAGAGGGGGAGGAGGAGAGGGGGAGGAGGAGAGGGGGAAGAAAGACACTTTGCCACTTAGTGTTGATGAACAGTATGTTTTCATGGAGCCTATTAGAGCAGTACACTCACAGAATGTGAACTACTGCAAGATCAGGTTGGTTTCACAAGACTAGAGTTCTTGTGCATCTGCCCTCTCACCCGAGAGTGTCTGGTCTGAGCGATGTCTTCATGTCTGTCTCAGACAGTGATGATCTGTCTCCATCTCTGGGTTTGTTTTGCTGTTCTATTTCCTCATCTCTTCTCCCTCTACCCCTCCTTTTGCTCTCACTATCTTTCTTCCTCTTTTTTTTACCTCATATTTCTTTGTTCTTTCAAATTCAGCATATGTTTATCTGTCTCTATTCAAGACTTGTGTTTGTTTGTTTGAGTGACAGCCGCTTCATGACTCACATACTCTCTCTGCCGTGCAGGAACACACACACTCTGACTGGCAAACAGAAGGCAATGATACCTCTATACCGTGAAAGGAGTTTCAAAACAGGTGTCTCTCATTTCCCTCTCTCTTGGTCTCTCTCTGTCTCTTACTCTCTCCCATCCACCTTACTTGGACTACTAGGAAGTGGCAAAATACTGTTTTGAACTACACTTTAGATTATCACATTAAAATGACTAAATGGACAAGAACTACTCTTTAGCCAATTCAAGCAGAAGAGAAAAAAGTGTATTGTTACAACATGACGGATGACAGCTGGGCCTTCATCCATAGTCCAGGATAAGTCAGAAGCACTTTGGTTGTCACAGAGACCATTGAGAGTCTCCTAAACCCCATCAGGGCTCTATCTGCAAGGTCAGTCGCTCTTTGCCAAGAGATGGGGGGCAGGAGGGAGGAGGCAGGTACATGGAGAATGGGGGGGGGGTGTATGGGGATGAAAGGACGGGAAAGAGGATGAGGAGGGGAGGCAGGTGGAGTTAGGTGGGTGGATGAAAAAGATCAGTCTCTCTACATTAAAGCCCATGGCCTCTATCTGCCCCCCCCCCACACACACACACACACAGTGCATAAAAGCAATCAGCTAATGGGATGGGGAGATGGTAGGAAAGGAGAGAAAGGGATGGATTGGTAGGGGAAGGAGGGAAAGGAGGGAGATGGGGAGAAGACAGGGGATGAAAAATACCCCCCCCCCCTTACACACACACAACTGTCACTGAGAGTGTAGACAGATGATGTGGCCTACTCTTGTTGCCCTGTCCACCTCTATGCCCTGTTTGCCTAATGTCCCCCTCCCCTATCTGACTGACACACACAAACACACATCCACAGGTTTTCCTCTCTGAATCCCCACTGACAGACTGAGTGGCAGCTCTGTCCAGTCTACATACAGGCTCTGCCCTTTAAGACACACATACACACACACACACATAAACACACACACATCCACAGGTTTTCCTCTCTGTATCTCCACTGAGACACTGAGTGGCAGCTCTGTCCAGTCTACAGACAGGCTCTGCCCTTTAAGACACAGAGAAAGATGATAAATGCCCCGGTCTCAGACGTTCCTTAAGCCACACTACAGAGAAAGATGATAAATGCCCCGGTCTCAGACGTTCCTTAAGCCACACTACAGAGAAAGATGATAAATGCCCCGGTCTCAGACGTTCCTTAAGCCACACTACAGAGAAAGATGATAAATGCCCCGGTCTCAGACGTTCCTTAAGCCACACTACAGAGAAAGATGATAAATGCCCCGGTCTCAGACGTTCCTTAAGCCACACTACAGAGAAAGATGATAAATGCCCCGGTCTCAGACGTTCCTTAAGCCACACTACAGAGACCAGTGTGACATTTGAGCTATGCATTGTGGGTATGTGAATGAGTGTGCATGTGTTTGTGTGGGGTTAGGTGCCTTCTACATACCTGACAGCTGATTTGGGTATGGATCCGTAGAGCAGTGAGCTGAGTCCTCTATACAGTCCCCTCACCCCATGACCCTGTACTGTCTGCTTCACACAATCACCTACACACACACAATTAACACACAACCTAAAATTAACATACAACCAGCTATAGACACACAGTGAGCATTAATCACATATTCATATTCACACACACTAGCTAGTATGAGATAGCGACATCTGTCTGCAGGTCTCATTAAGATGATCTCAGATCCTCAGAGCTCCAGCCAAGAGAAACCAGACTGACACTGTGTGTGTGTGTGTGTGCGTTTACAGTCATACAAACAAGCACAGTGACAGCCTGCCATAATCACTAATGCACCTGAGGATGATGGGTAATTTGATCATTAGATCCTGAGAGGGCCAGAGAGAAAGAGAGAGAGAAAGAGAGAAAGCATGCGCGAGAGAGATGAAGGTTGATTGGTTTGGTAAACACAATGACGACCTTGTATCTTTTGAGGGTTAGGGTTAGGGTTAGGGTTAGGGTAACGGTTGGGGTAAGGGTTAGGGTTAGGGTAACGGTTGGGATTGTTGTTTCAAGTTTTATTAGTCGTATGCAGGGGCGCAACATTCACTAGGGACGGAGGGGACATGTCCCTTTCCCACATTCTGAAATTGCATTTTTGTAACCCCCAGTTTTATCATTGGAATGTGATACAAAACGAGACAACCATGTGCTTTAGGACCATGGGGACGCCTCCGAGTGGTACAGTAGGCTGTTTGGAGTGTTTATCAGACTGGATTTAAAAAATGTATATATACAGTACCAGTTCAAATGTTGGGAAACACCTACTCATTCAACGTTTTTGATTTATTTTTACAATTTTCTACATTGTAGAATAATGGTGAAGACATCAAAACTATGAAATAACACATATGGCTAGCTAGTTAGCTGTGGTGCGCGCTAATAGCATTTCAATCGGTGACGTCACTTGCTCTGAGACCTTGAAGTAGTGGTTCCTCTTGCTCTGCAGGCGATGGGGAACGATGCTTCGAGGGTGACTGTTGATGTGTGCAGAGCGTCCCAGGTTCGAGCCCAGGTTGGGGCGAGGGGACGGATTAAAGTTATACTGTTACACCTACAGCCGTGGTGTCGTCAGCAAACTTGATGATGGAGTTGATGTCTTGCAAAGCCACGCAGTTGTGGGAGAACAGGGCTGAGGACACACCACTGGGAGGCCCTGTGTTAAGAATCAGTGGTGGAGGAGGTGTTGTTGCCAATCCTCACAGCCGGTGGTCTGCCAGTCAGGAAGTCCAGGATCCAGTTGCAGAGGGTGGTGTCCAGACCCAGGGCTCTGAGTTTGGTATCGAGCTTGAAGGGAACAATAGTGTTGAATCCTGAACTGTAGTCAATTAACAGAATTCTCACATCGGTGTTCCTCTTGTCCAGATGTGTTACGGCCAGCTGGTCAGCACACACTCTGAGGACACGGCCAAGGCCTGCGGCTTTGTGAGTATTCACGAGAGTTTTCCTTACGTCAGCCTTGGAGAGTGAGAGCATCTTGTCATCCGGAGCAGCGAGAGTCTTCCTTATACACAGGCAGATACGAGACATCAGGGTTTGTTCTTCTGACATAGAATGCTGCAATACGGGCTCTCAGCATTGCACAGATATCTCTGTTCATCCAGGGTTTTTGGTTGGGGTATGTACGTACTGTTATTGTGGGTACAACATCATCAACACATTTCCTAATGAAGCCTGTGACTTCATTAGGAGAATGAAGCTGAGCACGCCCCATTCTCATCGACGGGGCTGCAGTGGAGCAGGTTGAGAGCTTCAAGTTCCTTGGTGTCCACATCACCAACAAACTAACATGGTCCAAGCACACCAAGACATTTGTGAAGAGGGCACGACAAAACCTATTCCCCCTCAGGAGAATGAAAAGATTTGGCATGGGTCCTCAGATCCTCTCGCACCATCGAGAGCATCCTGACTGGTTGCACCACTGCCTGGTATGGCAACTGCTCGGTCTCTGACCGCAAGACGCTACAGAGGGTAGTACGAATGGCCCAGTATATCACCGGGGCCAAGCTTCCTGCCATCCAGGACATCTATACCAGGCGGTGTCAGAGGAAGGCCCTAGAAATGATGGACTGTTCTCTCTGCCACCGCATGGCAAGCGGTACCGGAGCGCCGAGTCAAGGTCCAAGAGGCTTCTGAATAGCTTCTACCCCCAAGCCATAAGACTCCTGAACATGTGCATTTGCCCCCCCCCCCCCATCACCACTGCTACTCTCTGTTGTCATCTATGCATAGTCACTTTAATAACTCTACTTACATGTACATACTACCTGAATTACTTGTTACTTGTATGTTGGTTAGAGGCTCGTAAGTAAGCATTTCACTAAGGTCTACACCTGCTGTATTCAGCGCGTGTGACTAATAAAATCTGATTTGATTTGACTAACGATAAATATTATTCAATGTTGATGGATTAGTCCTGGGTGGATGAATCTTTGAACATATTCCAATTAGTATTCTCAAAACAGTCCTGCTGCATTGAGTCTGCCTCTGTCCACTATTCTCTGTGTTGGTGGCTCCACATTGAAATGCTGCTTGTAGGCGAAGAGTAGGAACAGAAAGATGTGATCTGATTGACCGAAGTGGGGCTGGGGGATGACTTTGTATGCATCAGGGATCTTTGTATAGAATGCATTCAGAAAGTATTCAGAACCCTTGACTTTTTCCACATTTTGTTACGTTACAGCCTAATTCTAAAATTGATTACATTGGTGAGGGGAAAAAACAATCTACAACAAAACCCCATAATGACAAAGCAAAAACTGTTTAGACATCTTTGCAAATGTATTACAAATAAAAAGTGGAAATATAACATTTATATAAGCATTCAGACCCTTTACTCAGTACTTTGTTGAAGCACCTTTGCCAGCAATTACAGCCTCGAGTCTTCTTGGGTATGACAGTACAAGCATGGCACACCTGTATTTAGGGAGTTTCTCCCATTCTTCTCTGCAGATCCTCTCAAGCTCTGTCAGGTTGGATGGGGAGCATCGCTGCACAGCTATTTTCAGGTCTCTCCAGAGATGTTTGATCGGGTTCAAGTCCGGCGTCTGGCTGGGCCACTCAAGGACATTCAGAGACTTGTCCTGAAGCCACTGCTGCGTTGTCTTGGCTGTGTGCTTAAGGTCTTTGTTCTGTTGGAAAGTAGACCTTCACCCCAGTCTGAGGTCCTGAGTGCTCTGGAGCAGGTTTTCATCAAGGATATCTCTGTACTTTGCTCCGTTCACCTTTCCCTCGATCCTGACTAGTCTCCCAGTCCCTGCCGCTGAAAAACATCCACACAGCATGATGCTGCCACCACCATGCTTCACCATAAGGATGGTGCCAGGTTTCCTCCAGATGTGACGCTTGGCATTCAGAACAAAGAGTTCATTCTTGGTTCCATCAGACCAGAAAATCTTGTTTCTCATGGTTTGAGAGTCTTTATGTGCCTTTTGGCAAACTCCAAGCGGGCTGTCATGTGCCTTTTACTGAGGAGTGGCTTTCGTCTTGCCACTCCACCATAAAGGCCTGATTGATGGAGTGCTGCAGAGATGGTTGTCCTTCTAGAAAATTCTCCCATCTCCACAGAGGAACTCTGGAGCTCTGTCAGACTGACCATCGGGTTCTCATTCACCTCCTTGACCAAGGCCCTTCTCCCCCAATTGCTCAGTTTGGCCAGGCGGCCAGCTCTAGGAAGAGTCTTGGTGGTTCCAAACTTCTTCCAGTTAAGAATGATGAAGGCCACTGTATTCTTGGGGACCTTCAATGCTGCAGAAATGTTTTGGTACCCTTCCCCAGATCTGTGCCTCGACACAATCCTGTCTCGGAGCTCTACGGAGAATTCCTTCGACCTCATAGCCTGGTTTTTGCACTGACATTTTTGCTCTGGGACCTTATTTAGACAAGGGTAGTGTCTTTCCAAATCATGTCCAATCAATTGAATTTCCCACAGGTGGACTCCAATCAAGTTGTAGAAACATCTCAAGGATGATCAATGGAAACAGGATGCACCTGAGCTTAATTTTGAGTTTCATAGCAAAGGTCTGAATACTTATGTAAATAAGGTATCTATTTTTATTTTGAATACATTTACAAAAAATTCTAAAAACCTGTTTTCACTTTGTCATTATGGGGTATTGTGTGTCGATTGATGAAGAACACACACACAAAAAAAGATTTAATGCATTTTAGAATAAGACTGTAACGTGTAACAAATGTGGAAAAAGTCAAGGGGTCTGAATACTTTCCGAATGCACTGTACAGTCGTGGCCAAAAGTTTTGAGAATGACACAAACATTAATTTTCACAAAGTCTGCTGCCTCAGTTTGTATGATGGCAATATGCATATACTCCAGAATGTTATGAAGAGTGATCAGATGAATTGCAGTTAATCGCAAAGTCCCTCTTTGCCATGCAAATGAACTGAATCCCCCAAAAACATTTCCACTGCATTTCAGCCCTGCCACAAAAGGACCAGCTGACATCATGTCAGTGATTCTCTCGTTAACACAGGAGTGTTGACGAGGACAAGGCTGGAGATCACTCTGTCATGCTGATCGAGTTCGAATAACAGACTGTAAGCTTCAAAAGGAGGGTGGTGCTTGGAATCATTGTTCTTCCTCTGTCAACCATGGTTACCTGCAAGGAAAAACATGCTGTCATCATTGCTTTGCACATAAAGGGCTTCACAGGCAAGGATTTTGGTGCCAGTAAGATTGCACCTAAATCAACCATTTATATGATCATCAAGAACTTCAAGGAGATCAGTTCAATTGTTGTGAAGAAGGCTTCAGGGCGCCCAAGAAAGTCCAGCAAGCGCCAGGACCATCTCCTAAAGTTGATTCAGCTGCGGGAACGGGGCACCACCAGTACAGAGCTTGCTCAGGAATGGCAGCAGGCAGGTGTGAGTGCATCTGCATGCACAGTGAGGCGAAGACTTTTGGAGGATGGCCTGGTGTCAAGAAGGGCAGCAAAGAAGCCACTTCTCTCCAGGAAAAACATCAGGGACAGACTGATATTCTGCAAAAGGTACAGGGATTGGACTGCTGAGGACTGGGGTAAAGTCATTTTCTCTGATGAATCCCCTTTCCGATTTTTTTGGGGCATCCGGAAAAAAGCTTGTCCGGAAAAGACAAGGTGAGCGCTACCATCAGTCCTGAGTCATGCCAACAGTAACGCATCCTGAGACCATTCATGTGTGGGGTTGCTTCTCAGCCAAGGGACTGGGCTCACTCACAATTTTGCCTAAGAACACAGCCATGAATAAAGAACGGTTCCAATACATCCTCTGAGAGCAACTTCTCCCAACCATCCAGGAACAGTTTGGTGACGAACAATGCCTTTTCCAGCATGATGGAGCACCTTGCCATAAGGCAAAAGTGATAACTAAGTGGGTCGGGGAACAAAACATCGATATTTTGGGTCCATGGCCAGGAAACTCCCCAGACCTTAATCCCATTGAGAACTTGTGGTCAATTCTCAAGAGGCGGGTGGACAAACAAAAACCCACAAATTTTGACAAACTCCAAGCATTGATTATGCAAGAATGGGCTGCCATCAGTCAGGATGTGGCCCAGAAGTTAATTGACAGCATGCCAGGGCGGATTGCAGAGGTCTTGAAAAAGAAGGGTCAACACTGCAAATATTGACTCTTTGCATCAACTTCATGTAATTGTCAATAAAAGCCTTTTGACACTTATGAAATGCTTGTAATTATACTTCAGTATTCCATAGTAACATCTGACATAAATATCTAAAGACACTGAGGCAGTAGACTTTGTGAAAATTCATATTTGTGTCATTCTCAAAACTTTTGACCAAGACTGTATGTGTTGTGTGTTGTAGGGTGGGAGGACACACGCATACACACAACCATACAGTCAGAAACTCACCGATGCCCCTGTATTTGGGAGGGTTGGCCTTCTCGTCCAGTTGTAGCTGAGTCTTCACATACTCTGTAGGGAAGGTGATACAGATTTCTATACCCCCTGCTATACCACCTGTAGAAAACACAGAGAGCAGAGGTCAGATAAAGCTATACCACCTGTAGAATAGATAGCCTAATTTATTTACTGTCAACCTGGCACTGCTAAAGATTCAGGGATGAACCAAACGTTGTAAATGTATTCAGAACCATATGTGCTTACTGTCATTACAGTGTATTACAAATGTATTACAAATTCCTTCGAACTGGGCTGAACAGAGAGCAATGGTCAGATAAAGCTTATCAAGCAGAAGATTTATTTTGGGAATCTTCAGGTAGCTAGCCTTGGTACCAGACTGCTTCTGCTTTTAATAAAGTACACAATGACAGGCTGGCTGAAGCAGGCTTCACTTTGGGTAAAGTCATTATATCAAGATAAATAACAATAACCCTACAAATAGCTGTTATCCATAAACCTTAAAAGCTCAGAGAGTGTGAGAGGAATGTTATGGGGAGATGCGGCCATTTTCTGTATGTATGAACGTGTAGCTGTTAGATCGAACAAACAAAGGAACAAACAAACAAACGAATGAATCGATTAATTAATAAATTATGTTGGACAGCTCTATATTGTGGATGAATTCAGAGGATGGGTATGAGTGTCAAGAGCAGAACTATGCAGATGAGTCACTTGGGAAGAAGGGAGGATGAGAGAGAGGCAGGGAGGGAGAGAGAGAGGGAGGACGAGGAAGCTGACATTAATTAAATTATCTGCTCTGCCCAGAGGGAGGGGCTCCCTTACACAGCCCAAGACCCTCCATTAGCTCAATAACACACACAAACACCCCCCCCCTCTCTCTCTCCCTCTCTCACACACTCACATTCTAACCCCAGAGGCCCTCTCTCTCTCTCCCTCTCTCCCTCTCACACACACACACACATTCTAATCCCAGAGGCCCTCTCTCTCTCTCTCTCTCTCCCGCTCATACACACTCACATTCTAATCCCAGAGGCCCTCTCTCTCTCCCTCTCACACACACACACAATTCTAATCCCAGAGGCCCTCTCTCTCTCTCTCCCTCTCACACACACACACATTCTAATCCCAGAGGCCCTCTCTCTCCCTCTCTCCCACACACATTCTAATCCCAGAGGCCCTCTCTCTCTCTCCCTCTCCCACACACACACACACACACACACACACATTCTAATCCCAGAGGCCTTCTCTCTCCCTCTCTCCCTCTCACACCCACACATTCTAATCCCAGAGGCCCTCTCTCTCTCTCTCACACACACACATTCTAATCCCAGAGGCCCTTTCTCTCTCCCTCTCCCTCTCACACACACACACACACACACACACACACACACACACACATTCTAATCCCAGAGGCCCTCTCTCTCTACCTCACTCCCTGTCCCACACACACTCACATTCTAATCCCAGAGGCCCTCTCTCTCTCTCTCTTTCTCTCTCTCACACACACATTCTAATCCCAGAGGCCCTCTCTCTCTCCCTCTCCCCCTGTCACACACACACTCACATTCTAATCCCAGAGGCCCTCTCTCTCTCTCTCTCTCTTCTCTCTCTCTCTCTCTCTCTCTCTCTCTCTCTCACACACATTCTAATCCCAGAGGCCCTCTCTCTCTCCTCTCTCCCCTGTCACACACACACACATTCTAATCCCAGAGGCCCTTCTAATCCACATTCTAATCCCAGAGGCGCACATCTCCCAGAGGCGCTCTCTCTCTCTCTCTCTCTCTCTCTCTCACACACACACACACACACACACACACACACACACACACACACACACACATTCTAATCCCAGAGGCCCTCTCCCTCTCACACACGCACATTCTAATCCCAGAGGCCCTCTCTCTCTACCTCTCTCCCTGTCCCACACACACTCACATTCTAATCCCAGAGGCTCTCTCTCTCTCTCTCTCTCTCTCTCTCTCTCTCTCATCCCAGAGGCCCTCTCTCTCTACCTCTCTATCTCTCTCATCCCAGAGGCCCTCCCATCCCAGAGGCCCTCTCTCTCTACCTCTCTCTCTCTCATCCCAGAGGCCCTCTCTCTCTCTCTCTCTCTCTCTCTCTCATTCTAATCCCAGAGGCCCTCTCCCTCTCACACACACACACACATTCTAATCCCAGAGGCCCTCTCTCTGTACCTCTACCTTCTAATCCCAGAGGCCCTCCCTGTCACACACACACTCACATTCTAATCCCAGAGGCCCTCTCTCTCTCTCTCTCTCTCTGTCTCACACACATTCTAATCCCAGAGGCCCTCTCTCTCTCCCTCTCCCCCTGTCACACACACACTCACATTCTAATCCCAGAGGCTCTCTCTCTCTCTCTCTCTCTCACACACACACACACACACACACACACACACACACACACACACACACACACACACACACACACACACACACACACACACACACACACACACACACACTGTAATCCCAGAGGCCTTCTCTGTATAAAGAAATAATGGGAAGTATACAGATATGTCATCCAACTGTGTGACAGCTTGGCATCCATCCCACTGCTGCCATTATTTTAGGCCAAGGCTCTCAATCTCTTCTCTACAGCACATAGCATTTTATCATTCTGGAGGTGGTAGGTATATTTAACCTATGACACATATAATACATGTACAGTAGATATAGAAGGATTTTAAGAGGTTGGTGGTCAATTACACATTGATATATGGTTGAGTGAGAGTATTCAGCAAAGCAAATTGCCCTAACAAGGCAAAGCCCTGTATACAGTAGCTGATACATAATGCATTTGTACAGTATTTTCCACAGGCAAGATGAGGTTGTACAACAGTCTAGAAAGCTGTGTCATGATGCTGCATTATTTTTTATTGCATTACAACCTGTAATTTAAAATGATTTTTATTTGCATTTCATGTAATGGACATACACAAAATTGTCCAAATTGGTTAAGTAAATTGAAAAAAAAAATACTTGTTTCAAAAAATTCTAAAAAATAAAAAACGGAAAAGTGGTGTATTCACGCCCTTTTCTATGAAGCCGCTAAATAAGATCTGGTGCAACCAATTACCTTCAGAAGTCACATAATTAGTTAAATAAAGTCCACCTGTGTGCAATGTAAGTGTCACATGATCTCAATATATAAACACCTATTCTGAAAGGTCCCAGAGTCTACAACACCACCAAGCAAGCGGCACAATGAAGACCAAGGTGAGGGACAAAGTTGTGGAGAAGTGCAGATCAGGGTTGGGTTATAAAAAAATATCAGAAACATCCCACGGAGCACCATTAAATCCGTTATAAAAAATGAAAAGTATATGGCACCACAACAAACCTGCCAAGAGAGGGCCGCCCACCAAAACTCACGGACCAGGCAAGGACCACTTAGGACCACTTTAAGCCATACACTCCACAGAGCTGGGCTTTATGGAAGAGTGGCCAGAAAAAAGCCATTGCTTAAAGAAAAAAATAAGCAAAAACGTTTGGTGTTCGCCAAAAGGCATGTGAGAGACTCCCCAAAAATATGGAAGAAGGTACTCTAGTCAGATGAGACTAAAATATAGCTTTTTGGCCATCAAGAAAAACGTTATGTCTGGCGCAAACCCTACACCTCTCATCACCCCGAGAACACCATCCACACAGTGAAGCATGGTGGTGGCAGTATCATGCTGTGGAGATGTTTTTCATCGGCAGGGACTGGGAAACTGGTCAGAATTGAAGGATGACTCTAAATACAGGGAAATTCTTGAGGGAAACCTGTTTCAGTCTTCCAGAGATTTGAGACTGGGATGGAGGTTCACCTTCCAGCAGGACAATGACCCTAAGCATACTGCTAAAGCAACAATCGCATGGTTTAAGGGGAAATATTTAAATGTCTTGGAATGGCCTAGTCAAAGCCCAGACCTAAATCCAATTGAGAATACTGTGGTATGACTTAAAAATGACTGTACACCAGCAGAACCCATCCAACTTGAAGGAGCTGGAGCAGTTTTGCCTTGAAGAATGGGCAAAAATCCCAGTTAGATGTGCCAAGCTTTATAGAGACATACCTCAAGATACTCGCAGCTGTAATTGCTGCAAAAGGTGGCTCTACAAAGTATTGACTTTGGGGGGGGGGGGGGTGAATAGTTATGCATGCTCAAGTTTTCAGTTAAAAAAAAAATCTTATTTCTTGTTTGTTTCACAATAAAAAATATTTTGCATCTTCAAAGTTGTCACTGGTGGGTGTAGCTGGTGCATGGAAGTCAGGCGCAGGAGAGCAGAGATGAATGGACAAAGCACTTTACTAGGCAATCACAATACAGAACGCAACTGCGTGACAAAACAAATGCCCACAGAACAAGTGAGGCAGCAAAAGTACAAAACCCAAGTACAAAGTACCGGCTGCCACAAAGCACGGGTATAAAACAAAACCTGGCGTAAACCAGCCGGAAGCGTGCCAACCTTGACAATAAACAATACCTCACACAGACATGGAGGGAATAGAGGGCTAATACACATGTTAATTAGTAGGAGATGTAAACCAGGTGTGCAGGAAGACAAGACAACACAAATGGAAAATGAAAGGTGGATTGGCGATGGCTAGAAGACCGGCAACGTCGACCGCCGAACGCCGCCCGGACAAGGAGAGGAACCGACTTCAGTGGAAGTCGTGACAAAAGTGGTCGGCATGTTGTGTATATCAAATGATACACAACCCCAAAAATCTATTTTAATTCCAGGTTGTAAGGCAAGAAAATAAGAAAAATGCCAAGGAGGGTGAAAACTTTCATAAGCCACTGTACATAATATTAAAAATAAAAACAGAAAAAAACGTATTTACATAAGTATTCAGACCCTTTGCTATGAGACTAAATTGAGCTCAGGTGCATCCTGTTTCCATTGATCATCTTTGAGATGTTTCTACAACTTGATTGGAGTTCACCTGTGGTAAATTCAATTGATTGGACATTATTGTAAAAGGCACACACCTGTCTATATAAAGACCCACAGTTGATAGTGCATGTCAGAGCAAAAACCAAGCCGTGAGGTCGAAGGAATTGTTCGTAGAGCTCCGAGTCAGGGTTAAGCACAGACCTGGGGAAGGATACCAAATCATGTCTGCAGCATTGAAGGTCCCCAAGAAGACTGAGGTCTTCATCATTCTTAAGTGGAAGAAGGTTGGAACCACCAAGACTCTTCCTAGACCTGGCTGTCCGGCCAAACTGAGCAATTGGGGGAGCAGGGCCTTGGTCAAGGAGGTGACCAAGAACCCAATGGTTTCTCTGACAGAGCACCAGAGTTCCTCTGTAGAGAGGGGAGAGCCTTCCAGAAGGACAAACATCTCTGCAGCACTCCACCAATCATTCCTTAATAGTAGAGTGGCCAGATGGAAGCCACTCCTCAGTAAAAGGCACATGACAGCCCGCTTGGAGTTTGCTAAAAGGCACCTAAAGACTCTCAGACCATGAGAAACAAGATTCTCTGATCTGATGAAGGTAAGATTGAGCTCTTTGGCCTGAATGCCAAGTGTCACGTCTGGAGGAAACCAGGCACCATCCCTATGGTGAAGCATCGTGGTGGCAGTATCATGCTGTGGGGATGTTATTAGTACAGAGAAATCCTTGATGAAAACCTGCTCCATAGTGCTTAGGACCTCAGACTGGGGGTGAAGGTTCACCTTCCAACAGGACAACAGCCCTAAGCACACAGCCAAGACAACGCAGCAGTGACTTCGGGACAAGTCTCTGAATGTCCTTGAGTGGCCCTGCCTGAGCCAGAACCCAATCGATCTCTGGAGAAACCTGAAAGTAGCTGTGCTGTGACGCTCCCCATCCAACCTGACAAGAGCTTGAGAAGATCTGCAGATAATGGGAGAAACTCCCGAAATATAGGTGTGCCAAGCTTGTAGCGTCATACCCAAGAAGACTTGAGGCTGTAATCGCTGCCAAAGGTGCTTCAACAAAATACTGAGTAAAGGGTCAGAATACCTATGTAAATATGATATTTCAGTTTGTCATTATGGGGTATTGTGTGTAGATTGATAAAGAAAAAAAACTATTTCATCAATTTTAGAATAAGGCTGTCACGAAACAAAATGTGGAACAGTCAAGGGGTCTGAATACTTTCCGAATGCACTGTATGTCTACATTAGACTTCATTCATGCCAGACAGTACTACTACAGTTTTACATGTGAAGGCTTTGGGGAAGCAGTGTTTCCATCACAAACACATATGCATGCTCACTCAGATTCAGAACACAACTCAGATTATTAATTCTCATCAGACATGCAGGAACGTGTTTGCCATCCAACCCGTAACACACACACACACGCACACGCACGCGAGCCCTTGAATGACTCCAGTAGTACTTGATATATTCCTGAATCAGACACAGAAAACAGAACATTCTCCTTCTCTCTCTCCATCAGTTTCCCCCCTCTCTCATTCTCTCTCTCCGCCAGTTCCCCCCTCTCTCTCTCTCACCTTCCCTCTCTGCTTCTCTCTCTCCGCCAGTTCCCCCCTCTCTCTCACCTTCCCTCTCTGCTTCTCTCTCTCTGCCAGGTCCCCCTCTCTCTTACCTTCCCTCTCTGCTTCTCTCTCTGCCAGTCCCCCCCTCTCTATATACCTCTTCCCTAAGCTGTGCTCTCTCTCACCCTCCCTCCTTTTCTCTCTCTGCCAGTTCCCCCCTCTCTCACCCTCCCTCTCTTCTCTCTCTCCGCCAGCCCACCCTCTCTCTCACCCTCTCTCTCTCTCTCTCTATACCTCTTCCCTTAGGCTGTGCTCTCACTCTCACCCTCCCTCTCTCTCCCTGCCAGTTCTCCCCTCTCTCACCCTCCCTCTCTCCTTCTCTCTCTCCACCAGCCCCCTCTCTCTCTATACCTCTTCCCTAGGCTGTGCTCTCTCTCTCTCTCTCTCTCTGCCAGCCCCCCCTTTCTCAACCTCTCTCTCTCTATACCTCTTACCTAGGCTGTGCTCTCTCTCTATACCTCTTCCCTAGGCTGTGCTCTCTCTCTCTATACCTCTTCCCTAGGCTGTGCTCTCTCTCTCTATACCTCTTCCCTAGGCTGTGCTCTCTCTCTCTCTATATACCTCTTCCCTAGGCTGTGCTCTCTCTCTCTATACCTCTTCCCTAGGCTGTGCTCTCTCTCTTTACCTCTTCCCTAGGCTGTGCTCTCTCTCTCTATACCTCTTCCCTAGTCTGTGCTCTCTCTCTCTATACCTCTTCCCTAGGCTGTGCTCTCTCTTTACCTCTTCCCTAGGCTGTACTCTCTCTCTCTCTATACCTCTTCCCTAGGCTGTGCTCTCTCTCTCTATACCTCTTCCCTAGGCTGTACTCTCTCTCTCTATACCTCTTCCCTAGGCTGTGCTCTCCCTCTGCCTTTCAGTGTCAGTTCACAAAATCAATGTGTTTTCAAATGACACTGACACTTGTTATTAGTGGGAATTGATATACCTAGAAACCAGTTTACCATTTCCTACCCAGCAGTCACTGGGAGAGAGGCTCTGCAGGGACAGACAGAGGAGCTGTCAAATACAGAGCATGCACAGCATGTAAACCAATCAGACAACTAGGATATACAGTTGAAGTCGGAAGTGTACATACACTTAGGTTGGAGTCATTAAAACTCATTTTTCAAGCACTTCACAAATTTCTTGTTAACAAACTATAGTTTTTGCACGTTGGTTAGGACATCTACTTTGTGAATGACACAAGTAATTTTTCCAACAATTGTTCACAGACAGATTATTTCACATATAATTCACTGTATCACAATTCCAGTGGGTCAAAACTTTACATACACTACGTTGACTGTGCCTTTAAACAGCTTGGAAAATTCCAGAAAATGTTCATCTGTACAAACAATAGTACGCAAGTATAAACACCATGGGACCACGCAGCCGTCATACTGCTCAGGAAGGAGACGCGTTCTGTCTCCTAGAGATGAACGTACTTTGGTGCGAAAAGTGCAAATAAATCCCAGAACAACAGCAAAGGACCTTGTGAAGATGCTGGAGGAAACAGGTACAAAAGTATCTATATCCACAGTAAAACGAGTCCTATAGACACAACCTGAAAGGCCGCTCAGCAAGAAAGAAGCCACTGCTCCAAAACCGCCATAAAAAAGCCAGACTACGGTTTGCAACTGCACATTGGAACAAAGGTTGTGGTTTTTGGAGAAATGTCCTCTGGCCTGATGAACCAGAAATAGAACTGATTGGCCATAATGACCATCATTATGTTTGGAGGAAAAAGGGGGAGGCTTGCAAGCCGAAGAACACCATCCCAACTGTGAAGCACGGGGGTGGCAGCATCATGTTGTGGGGGTGCTTTGCTGCAGGAGCAACTGCTGCACTTCACAAAATAGATGGCATCATGAGGGAGGAAAATTATGTGGATATATTGAAAAAAGACATCAGTCAGGAAGTTAAAGCTTGGTTGCAAAAGGGTCTTCCAAATGGACAATGACCCCAAGCATACTTCCAAAGTTGTGGCAAAATAGTTTAAGGACAACAAAGTCAAGGTATTGGAGTGGCCATCACAAAGCCCTGACCTCAATCATATAGAAAATCTGTGGGCAGAACTGAATAAGCGTGTGCGGGCAAGGAGGCCTACAAACCTGACTCAGTTACACCAGCACCAGCTATTTTCATCAGTACATTTTGATAGAGGAACTAGTGAGTTTATTTGCAGGAGTGTATTAAACACAAGGTAACAGTGAAGGAGTGTATTAAACACAAGGTAACAGTGAAGGAGTGTATTAAACACAAGGTAACAGTGAAGGAGTGTATTAAACACAAGGTAACAGTGAAGGAGTGTATTAAACACAAGGTAACAGTGAAGGAGTGTACCACCCCATATAAATAACACTTTCCTAAATAGAGCCCGACCCAACCCTGTCCACCCTTACCCTTAATATAACCCATCCACCATACAGGACACCAGAGTTACAGCAAATGTTTCTATGTTTTAAAAGTCAACTCGGTGATCGCATGATTGTTGATGACTACAGGCTAGCACACTTGGCAAATGATGACACGGCCAGAATGAAAACAAAAACAGCAAAAAAGAAGAAGAGAAAGGGAACAATGTGAACATTACCATCTCTCTCACGCACACACACACACACACACACACACACACACACACACACACACACACACACGCAAACACACACGCAAACACACATGCAAACACGTGCACACACACACACGCAAATACGTGCACACACACGCAAACACGTGCACACACACACACACACACGTGCACACACACGCACACACGCACGCAAACACGTGCACACACACGCACACACACGCGCACACCACTGAGGCTGATCATCAGTCCAGAGCATGTACAGTGCCTTCAGAAAGTATTCATACGCCTTGGTTTATTCCACATTTTGTTCCAGCCTGAATTTAAAATGGATATATATTGTTTAAGAATCTCACCCATCTACACACAATACCCCATAATGACAAAGTGAAAAAATATTTGTAGAAATGTTTATTGAAAATGAAATACAGAAATATCTAATTGTCATAAGTATAACAACCTTTGGAATAAGTCAAGGGGTATGACTACTTTCTAAAGACACTGTATAACTGTGGACCTGGTTGAGTGGATAGGCTGCAGCCCAGCAGTAGACACATATCCCAGACAAGCCACCCAAAGGCACTTTTCACACACTATTAGATCAAACATGGAGGAGAGACAGAGGTAAGATTTATATTTATTTATTTATATATATATATATATATATAGAGAAAGAGAGAGAGAGAGAGAGAGGGAGAGGGAGAGAGAGAGAGATGGAGAGGGAAAGAGTTGGATTAAAATTAGGAGAGAAAGGGGATGGCAACAGATGGAGAGCGATCAAGAGATAGCACTTCAGAGGTCTTCTCTATCTGTCTGCCTGCTGTTGAGGTAAATCTAATGAGTGTTTTCCACATCTGCTCCTGATGAGAACTTCCAGTTTTTCACTGAGAAAAACAAAACTTTCAAATCACACAACCTGGCAACCAATAAACATAAACAAATCTGGCAACCCCACAGTTTATGGACCAGAACACAGTTTATGGACCATAACATGCAAGAACCAAAACACAAAAAATACCAAACAGGGGGGGAAATCATTTGCACTTTAAATGTATTCTTATTTATCCAGACCAGTCACATTAAAATGAAATATGTTCTTCAACAACAGAGTGTGAGAGAGAGAGAGAGAGAGAGAGAGAGAGAGAGAGAGAGAGAGAGAGAGAGAGAGAGAGAGAGAGAGATTAAACTACAAGTTGTTTTCAGGCCAACTCATACATTTAATCATATACATATATGGACCAGAACACTATAATGTGCAAAAGCCAGGACACCAAATTACCCGAAAACCCTCTCTATACCTTTAGTTATCCAGGCTCATCTCATTTATGTAAAATATGTTTATCAGGGACTTGGTGTGAAGAGAGATGAGAATACAGGGGAGAGTGTAGAAAGATGGTGCCACATGTCCCTATTCCTCAACCCCAATGTAGACCGTAGCCAGCGGTCTTAACATCAAACACGATGTATTAATACAGTCTTAATATTTCTGTTTGCCTCATCTGAAAGATGAAAGGAATTATTCATCTATCATCTTCCTTTTTAGGCTTTGCCTGTTCAAAACACTGCTCCCAAACCCTACACTAATGTTTAATTACACATGTCTATAAATTTTACATGGAAAATCTTTTGAACTGCTTCTAACCCTCCAGTAGGCTGTTCCCTGCAGACTGGATGGACGGAGTCTGATGTTGTTCTGGCAATGTTGTTGTGTTTTCCTAAAACAGTAAATAGTTTGTCTCTCATGAGGATGAGTGGGATGTTATTGTCACTTTCTTAGACAGCAATGAATACATCTGTCAGGGAGAGAGTGAGAGAGAGAGAGAGAGAGAGAGAGAGGTGAGAGAGGTGAGAGAGAGGTGAGAGATGTGAGAGAGAGGTGAGAGAGAGGTGAGAGAGAGGTGAGAGAGAGAGAGGTGAGAGAGAGAGGTGAGCGATGTGAGAGAGGTGAGAGAGAGGTGAGAGATGTGAGAGGAGAGAGAGAGAGGTGAGAGAGAGGTAAGAGAGAGAGAGTGAGAGAGAGAGGTGAGAGAGAGAGAGGTGAGAGAGAGAGAGGTGAGAGAGAGAGAGAGAGAGGTGAGAGAGAGAGAGGTGAGAGAGAGAGAGAGAGAGAGGTGAGAGAGAGAGAGGTGAGAGAGGTGAGAGAGGAGAGAGAGAGGTGAGAGAGGAGAGAGAGAGGTGAGAGAGAGAGGTGAGAGACAGAGAGGTGAGAGATGTGAGAGAGGAGAGAGAGAGAGAGGAGAGAGAGGTGAGAGAGGAGAAAGAGAGAGAGAGAGAGGTGAGAGATGTGAGAGAGAGAGAGGTGAGAGAGAGAGAGAGAGAGAGAGAGAGAGAGAGAGAGAGGTGAGAGAGAGAGGTGAGAGAGAGGTGAGAGGTGAGAGAGAGAGGTGAGAGAGAGAGGTGAGAGAGAGAGGTGAGAGAGGGGAAAGAGAGAGAGAGGTGAGATATGTGAGAGAGAGAGGTGAGAGAGAGAGAGGTGAGAGATAGGTGAGAGAGAGAGAGGTGAGAGAGGAAAAAAGAGGCAGGGAGAGAGTGTGTATGTGTCTGACAGAAAGGACAACAGGGGTTTCATGATTTGATGTCTTGCCCCTCAAGGCGCTGGTTGGTCATGAGTCATAGATTCAGAGTGTATTGCCTAGTGCATAGTGCATAGTGTGCAGAGTTCAGTGGGGTATGAATGAGCAGGGGGTGAGTGCACACTTTGACAAGCCCTCTGAGTCTAAGAGGAGACAGCCACTCAAAGAACTTAACCGGCTGCCCTGCGGCAAGAGTGAGAGAGAGAGAGAAAGTTTCAAACACAGAGCAATACAGTGCTCTCTCAGACCTCACACACATTCACAGATGCACACAAAACCAACACACACACACATTGTATGACAATAAAAACCTCTACTACAAAGGAACACACAAATACAAAGACAATCAGGACCAGAAACCCATTTAAAGTTCTCAGCCCCAGGCCAATCCTGTCTCATATCATAGCCTCCACCTCTCAACATCGGCCATCACCATTGGCTGCTGAGCCCAGGAGAGGGAGTATAAAGAGCTCATACACCCTTCATGTAGAAATGTGCCTCATTGCCATTGTCTGGGTTTGTAAGAGATGCAAGATTTTTCTTCCATTAAGCTATGACTCTCAATGTTCTGTCCATATAACTTCCTCCCAGTGCCTCCAGGCCGATACAAGAGACCAATACAACCACACACACACACACACACACACACACAGTGGGTTACTGTAAGGGTGAGACAGCACCATTAGCTAAGACTAAACAATGTTTCTTTTACAACGCCAGATGTCATCTAAGAAGACAAGCTCTCTCTCCTCTCACTCTCCCCCTCTCTCTCTCACTAACTCACTCCATCCGGTAGGCCATCATTGTAAATAAGAATTTGTTATTAACTGACTTGCCTAGTTAAATTAAGGTAAAAAAAATAAATTAAAAAAATCCTCTCATCCCATCTTGCATTACAATCAGTCCCAAAAGTGTAATATTTCTCACAAGCTAAGCTAGGTCCGTTATGGCACCAGACACATGGAGTCATACTAGAGGCATCCAGGCTATGGTCTGCATCTACAGCCCTGAGTTCAAACAACCAGGTGTATGTCATTGGCACAGAAAGATAATGTCTTGCTGTGGTCCGAGGGCCAACAAGGATACTCTCAAGGATATGTACTTTGGAACTCAACCAGTTACTGAGAAAAGACTGCAGGCAAAGGAGAGAGGGCTCTCACAAGCAGCACACACTCACAATGTCTCGCATACACACACACTCATTACCAGTCCGAGTGCAGGGTTAAGTAACCAGATATAGCTGTGGTTCCATGTCTAGGCACTGAGAGAAGTGCTTGTCGGATTCATTAACTGTCAAACCGGGTGTCAGGAGGATTCTGTATAGTAAAGCAGAGTAAATCATTGGCTCGGCTGTTGATTGAGTAATATCTCAGGTCAGAGTTATAGACAAGAGCATTTTACCTGATTGCTTTTATCTCACCGAGTCATAGCGACTCCTTCTCTGAGATTAGATCAGTTCCTAGGGTACCACAGTGTGATTTCAACACACACTCATCTACTATACATACATACAAGCCATTAATCAAAATAACTAAATATTCTTGGACTCCCCCTAAATTTGCACCCATAGATTCAGACAGGAAGAAAAACAGAGAAAGAGAGAGAAATATATTCTATAGATAAGGAGTAATCAACTGGCTTTAAAGAGTGGAGTGTACAACTACACAAACTGGTTAAATAAGAGTTGGGCTGACAGAGAGAGAGAAGAAAGATGGAGCCTGTTTCGGCTGTTAGCGTTCCCAGCCAGCTTGTCTGGTTAGTCTGGTTGAAAGGAAAGGAAGGGAGGGAAGAGGCCAAGCGGGTTTCTCCAATCTAACATCTAGATGGATGGCCTCATTTAAATGTACCAATAGCTGAGAGGAGGAGAGTCTGGAGAGAGAGATGGCACCATATGTTGTTAGGATTGTGAAAGGATATCTACAGAGGAAAAAAAGGTTGCACAAACCTGCAGTACCAAAGAGTACTGTATGAAACTGTGCATGCTGGCCGGTTTTACAGCTGGAACAACATTACTACAGTACAAGGTTTGTCAGGGTCACTGGTCTCTTGTCAAGGCTGTAATCAATAGAGCGGTGTCCTCTCCATGAGGGTGTCTCTCAAGGCCTTGAAATGCACCAGCCTGCCCTGCCTCACTCTAATCACACACAAAGGGGGGGGGGGGGGGGTTCATGAGTTTCAAATGCAACCAGGTTCAGTCTGAGGTTAATTTGACAAACCAATATGCGTAATATCCTATGGAAGAGTATGTATGGGATATGAGCCTATGTTATAACTGCATACTGCAGCATTACTAAGAGTCTGTATGAGTTTGTATATTACTACTGCATTATTCAACCTAGTCCTCCACTATAACAGACCTGATTCTGCCCTTTTATACATTTTGGCAATTTTGTAATCAAACTACTGAAACCAAATGGCATATCAATGGCATATCAATGGTTTATGTATAGTACAAGCACAACCCCAGATTCCTGAAGCCTTAATTGAACTTAATAGCATTATCGAATGACAGCATCTCTCTCCTTCAGCATGGTCTACATTTAAATATATCCAGTGTGATGTGGTTGAAGGTAACTAGCAGTGATCACTAGACTAGATCAGAGTAATAGAATGTCAGTGCACTGATCCGACCGTAGCAGTTTGGGGCTACGGAGAGAGACCCTGCCAGCCAGGCAGGATAAGGACACAAGTAGAAAACAGATTATTTCATTCAGTGCTTGAGAATGTCTTAAGTCCTCGCTCTACCAGTATCCCTCACAGCAGTGGAGGTTTTAGAGATGAAGGCTACTAGCCTACTACTACCAATGGGGAGATGTCTGAGCTACTCAATACTCATTTTAGATACATTCTCCTTCTCAGTCCACAGTGCTTGGGTTTCTATATTTGATCCTCATCCAATGTTTGTTATGGTCTTTCTTAAGAGACAGAGGTGGTGGTTTTACTTCAAAGACATTCCAGTCCAATTTCAGGGTTATTCGTTTTAATTTCACTGTGTGGAGGGAGCAGTCCAGAGGAGAAACATGTAATTTTAGAGAAGGATACACCCGAGAAAGATGACTGTCTGCTGCCTAACAGAACAGGGCTGCAGAGTGAGGACTACATGCCTTGGCCTGCTGAGAGTCTGCCTGTTAATTCCTCTGAACCAGATGGAGATGCAACAGATGCTCTTTGTCATCACAGGTAAATTGCACAGTAACATGAATGAAGGATCTGTATTTCCTAACATATGCAGGTAAACATTTCAGCATTCCCCAGTCCTTCTACCTGAGTAACTACTGTCTGCCGCTAAGGGGGGGGTGAGGGGTGTTGGCTTTGTGGTGTCCATTCATAACCCGGCAGTTGTTTTGCAATACAGTATTAGAAGGCTAGTGTTACAACAGTCAGTTACAGAAAAGATAAGATCATTTCATAATCACCCATTTTCAAGTATATTCGAAATCGTATTCATTAGAATCTAAATAATATTAAGTTAATAATAATAATAACGCCTACAATTCAACAGTTCCATGTAGCCTACTAGTATAAAAAGAGTTCACTATTTTGTCATGCGCTCTACGGGCAGCTAAGCAAATCGCCTCTTTATTGAAATGCAAACATACAGCGCATGTTAAACTGACAATAATAACACCGAAGACTAGCATATTCCAACTTTTGCTGTGAATTAACTGTTGAACACAATACAACACATTACAGTTGTAACTTATTCTAATGGACGCTCTCGCTTCGTGCACGGCTTCCAATGAAACACCGTCAGTACATCATTTACAACAACCCCTGGCTGTCAAGTGAAAGTGACATGATCAGAAACAATGTTACTTTACTCTACAGGCTAATGCTTTCTCTCCACGACGATGCGCTAAACAGCAAAGTCACTTTAGTGTGTATCTGAAAAATGTTAAGTCATCTCTATTGGCAATAGATGGTGTCTGAACAAAGGATGACAAAACTTACCTGCAAGAATTGCCTTCCCTGGGTGAGTTAATTTCGCTTTTCCTCCAGGTGCCGCCGCCGCCAGACACCTGGGTCTGTGAAAGAGGCTGGTGAATTTACTGTTTCCTTCCATTGTCAAGAAATAATTAAACCAATATCTATCTAGCTATAAACTAAGTCTACGAAAGTCCTTAAACTAGTTTCTCGTTGATATAACGTTCAGTGCATACCATGGCTATGTCAGACATCCGCTGTATGTGGACAGTAAGCTACTACACAGCTCGCAGTTGCGGGGAGAAAGCCTATCTATCCCTGGGGCGGAGGGAGGAGAGACGGGGCATTTTCGTTCCACACCAGGAGAAGGGCGGGGCTCTGTCTCTCTCTCTAGTCTAGGCGCGTCACATCCTTGTACGCGTCAACTCGCAAAAATGAATACATTAGCAAACATACATTTCTCAGTTCAGAAAACAAACACACAGCGATGTAAATTAAAGTATCAGCCCCAGTAGAGAGCGTAATGTTGAAATAGCACCTTCCTCCACCCTGCTCCCATCAGAGCAAGAGAGAGTCGTGGTACAAAGGCGCTTCAGACACAAAACACCATCAATCAAGTGGTGTGACTCAGTGCCATCCGTCCCCTTATAGGCTACATCCATGAGAAGACTGCATCCACAACAATATTCATACAGATATCGGTCTTGCTATGAATAGAAAAATCATATCAAAATAAAGTTTAAACCATCAACCATTTTCTTTTGTTCCTAACCTCACTTACAAATAAGACCTATGCTTACATATTATTTTTTTTTTACCATAACCAATTTTTCACTTATCTATTCTGATTATCAAGTTGAATAGATGCTGCTTTGCATTGATGTAGCCGGTACAGAAGGCCTAGTACAACAGGTGTACAAAAAGGCAGTTTCTCCATCAGTAGCAGTTCCCAGGATGAGGACAACGTGCAGCAGTACATTTAAACTCAACTGATCCAGGGACAGTTTTGCTCCTCAGCTTCAGCTGGTGATCCTCAGGACTGTGGCATCAGAAGTTGAGGGCACAAGTCACAACACTCTCTCCACTATTTATTGTAAATCCAAAGTTAAAAACATAGACTGACGTATCGGTCAGAGACCTTCATCAAACAGACCCTCAGGACTGGTCCTGGAACAGCTCTAGTAGAGTGAAGTCTTGCCATGGAGTAGTCTGGCCTGGTTACAGAACTATATGTGCTTTTACAAACTCCTCTGACTTGTCATGTCAAAGGAGTAGCTAGGCTGCTAGAGGATTTCGGCAGTGCAAGACAAAGAACATTTGGATAGAACAAACAGATACATTCTGGAGATATACAGTCCATTGTATAGTATTGATTGCATTGAAGTGGCAAAAACCGCTCAACACCAAACCTAATCTCAGACGTTTGTTAATGACCTATGCTCCCCAAGGCAGGAAGTCAGATTTCATTGTCAACTTACTCCATACAATTTGCTTGAACTATTCATCATAAGGGCCACACAACATATCAATGACATAACACTTCATGAACAGCTGGGAGGGACAGTGTCATAAGCTGAGATGAACCATTGTCTGTGCCAGTGTTATGTAGGCCGTATGACCAAAGGTTCTTAGGAAAAGCCGGGGTTAATAGTATGACAATGCAAACATATGGTATTAGCACAAACATCCAAGTTCCCTCTGGGGTTACTACTAGGAGCATTGTGAAATGATCACAGCCAGATAATGTGTGTGTAAACTTTATTATCCTTGAGAACGCTCGTCTTGAACAGAGAGTAATGGGTGTACACAGGTCAGATTTCAGTGTTTTCTACAAACCTCAAGCCAACATTTGTACAATATCATGGCACAGCTCCGGATGCATGAGGCCAGATTTACACATAAACCATGGCGGTAGTTTTCTAGAATATTCTCACTAGACATGTGCTACTTGAACAGGAAGAAAACAAACCCTAGAATGATGGCTGCTGCAAGCAATCGTTCTGAAGAGTTTGTTTGTATTCTGCTCTTTTTGTATATTGTCATTTTTATTTTATTTTTAAGTATCATGTTTATGACCAACTACAACAATACACTATATACAATGCATACTGTATGGTATTCTATCATACTGAACTTCTTTCTTTAAGTATCACAACATATCATCAATTCTACAATGTTTCTTCAGTACATTAAATAACTCTGGACCACTGGCACAGGGATATACAGGAGTTCTATTCCCTCTTATGTTTTTATTCTCCTTTGTGTAATATTGGACTTCCTTCACCCCCCTGTTAGTTGGTGTCCGTGGTGGGACAGTAAAGGCTTCAAAATACAAGTGTTCAGCCTTGAACACAACATAGGTAATACTTGTTATTAAATGCATAACATGGACATTGTGCTCCTGGTTGCATTGTTACAGCATTATATATTTGGCAGCACATGCACAGACATCAGCATATAGCAGTTATGTTTCACATCATCATCAACTCCAGAGCTGTGGGATCGTGTACCATATATCACAGTGTTAAGTGGAGAGACCCAAACATCCATGTTAACCTAGATATTATCTGCAAGCACATGAGCATTTGGAGAGGAGAATCAATGCAAACCTTCCCAGTCTTGGTGTTGTCAACATATCCCTACATGCTTGATAAACTACACACAGTAAAAGTACACCATAATTCCAATAACTGGTGTTCCTAGTCCATAGTACTGTATAGTGTTGCGTCTTCAACACATAGTACCTGTTCAGATGGACAAACAAAAACCATTGAACAAACAGTCAAGAACCAAACGTAGGAGAGAGTGGTGAACCAAACACAGGAGAGAGTGGTGAACCAAACATAGGAGAGAGTCGTGAACCAAACGTAGGAGAGAGAGTCGTGAACCAAACGTAGGAGAGAGAGTCGTGAACCAAACGTAGGAGAGAGAGTCGTGAACCAAACGTAGGAGAGAGAGTCGTGAACCAAACGTAGGAGAGAGAGTCGTGAACCAAACGTAGGAGAGAGAGTCGTGAACCAAACGTAGGAGAGAGTCGTGAACCAAACGTAGGAGAGAGTCGTGAACCAAACGTAGGAGAGAGTCGTGAACCAAACGTAGGAGTCGTGAAACAAACGTAGGAGAGAGTCGTGAAACAAACTTGAAAAATGACTCAAAGTTGACACCTCCTGTACAAGGCCAAGCTGTGCTCAGAGGGCAGGGGCACTCCGTGATGAGCCCTTCACCCACTCCCTCTCTGGCTCCTCAGTAAAAGTCTTCACTACCAGTACTCTATTATCATCTCTAGAAAAACAAATATTTTAAAAAGCTGCTCTATGGTTGATACAGTCTATGGAACAGTGATAGAATATACCTGGACAGAGTGGTGTACTGTACGTTAGCTTTTACCTGTTAGCTATTTTCTCTAGGAGCTAAGAGCTGTCGCCATGCTGTGCAGTGGTGAATGGGGGGGGGGGAGCTGGTCAGGCCAGCCTAAGTAGAGGGGTCAGTTAGCCTTGCTCTAGTCCATTGGAGAGGGAGAGGGAGAGGGAGCAAGAGGTGGGGAGTGAGAGGAGATGGGAGCAAAGAGGAGGTCTTTTTGGTTGAGTTGGGTGTGGTGGTGGTGGGGTTGAGGTTTGGAGTGTCCAGAGGTGGACTAGGTGTCTCACAGAGTAGAGAGATTGTGTATTAGGGGTTTCAAGGCAGGGAATCCATATTGAATCCATAAGCAAGCTGCATCTAATGTATTTGATCCTCGTGTAGGGTAAGTGTGATTCAGGTTGGATAAGAGGGGTTGGGATGTGGGGTTACTGGGGCCTCATGCTCTACATGATCTGCAACCCCAATGGACACCTTAAAGCCTATATAGGACACTACTTCTGACTGGAACACTACATGTTGGCCCTGGGGGGCTGGTGGGGTATTGGCCCTGGTCAAAAGTAGTGGGTGGGGTACACAAAACAGGGGGTGGGGTACAGGTGGTCTAATAGCCGTGTGTCATTTGTTGTAGATGCATGGACCCATGTGGGGTGGTGGTCTAGTTGTAGCCGTAGGGGGCTGGGTGGGGTACAGGTGGTCTACATGTTGTAGCCGTAGGGGGCTGGGTGGGGTACAGGTGGTCTACATGTTGTAGCCGTAGGGGGGCTGGGTGGGGTACAGGTGGTCTACATGTTGTAGCCGTAGGGGGGCTGGGTGGGGTAGAGGTGGTCTACATGTTGTAGCTGTAGGGGGGCGGGGTGGGGTAGAGGTGGTCTACATGTTGTAGCTGTAGGGGGGCTGGGTGGGGTAGAGGTGGTCTACATGTTGTAGCCGTAGGGGGGCTGGGTGGGGTACAGGTGGTCTGGGGTACATGTTGTAGCCGTAGGGGGCTGGGTGGGGTGGGTCTACATGTTGTAGCAGGGGGCTGGTCTGGTCTACATGTTGTAGCTGTAGGGGGCTGGGTGGGGTAGAGGTGGTCTACATGTTGTAGCTGTAGGGGGGCGGGGTGGGGTAGAGGTGGTCTACATGTTGTAGCTGTAGGGGGGCGGGGTGGGGTACAGGTGGTCTACATGTTGTAGCTGTAGGGGGCTGGGTGGGGTAGAGGTGGTCTACATGTTGTAGCCGTAGGGGGTCTACATGTTGTAGCTGGGTGGGTGGGGTACAGGTGGTCTACATGTTGTAGCTGTAGGGGGGGGGTGGGGTAGCTACATGTTGTAGCTGTAGGGGGCTGGGTGGGGTAGAGGTGGTCTACATGTTGTAGCTGTAGGGGGGCGTGGGGTAGAGGTGGGTTGTAGCTGGGGGGGCTGGGTGGGGTAGAGGTGGTCTACATGTTGTAGCTGTAGGGGGCTGGGTGGGGTACAGGTGGTCTACATGTTGTAGCTGTAGGGGGGGTGGGGTGGTCTACATGTTGTAGCTGTAGGGGGGCGGGGTGGGATAGCCTGGAGCAGCATATCCATAGCCTCCTGGATATCCTGGCTGGGGAGCCACTGGAGCAGAACCTGCTGTCAACATCAGCTGTTGACCTGTATGTGTACACACAAACACACACAGTTATACATACAGGGTTGTCTACATTTCATCCTTAACACACAGCCGGCTTTCTAGCGTTACATTCAGATTCCATGACTCATTCCCCACCACAGAGGATTCCTTTAACAGGCTCGAAGGAACCGGAGCAGAAGGACTGGAGCCAGTTTGGGATTTTAAAAGCATCATAGACTGCACTACCAAACCTACCAAACACTATGGGGGTGGGTTCTGGGACTTTTTCCTCATTCTTCCTTTGGCTTTCTGACTCCTCCAGTTTGTCCACCTGAGAACAGAGGGTAAGACAGGAGTCAGAGAGAGGAGCCAGTCAGTCGCCTAATGGGTGAGCTCACTAGACAACAACAAAATATTCAACAAAAAAAAAAAACTACAAATCTTAATGTTCTGCAGACAGAAATTAATTTATCGGTGTTAACTTTTGTCATGAAGACAACACTACACACAATATTATACACTACACCTTTCAATATCATACTTTATAGACTAGTATATAGCTCTACAGTGAGGATGCCTTAGAGAAGATGTCATGCGGAACTGGTGAGAAACTTCACTACAGCTTTCCTTACAGGTGAGGAAGCGTCTTTAAAACTACTCTAAAACTACTCTTTATTAGCATTTCATTGCGTCTGCTGTTGAGGAGAAGCTCAGTCCATGCCAAGATACTGACAGTCCACTTTTATCCAATCTTAGAAAACACAAACATCTCAGTCCAGGAGCAAAACAGACAAACCTAAATCATAACTTAGCATGCTTCTACTACAGGCCACTCCTTACCTAGCAAAATGCTACATTTCATCAATTAATCTAGAGCTGTTTATCAAAGGTATTTTGCTTGGTTAAGAGCATGCATCTTTATTTTCCTTTTTACTGTAAGCGGTACATTTAACTGCTATCTTATCCAAGGCTAGTTTGTGGTCATTTTGTTAAAGTAAAATGTGCAGCAATCTTCCCAGGCAATGCTTCAGAAGTGTGAGAAGCACAAGGTCAAATAAAGGCTAAATAAAACATAAATCAAGCAAGGATTGATGTATTCAAGACTCAAACAGAAATGTTTAATTTACGTCATGTAATACTCCTTGTAAACGTCTTAGAAATCACTCCATCTACAGGTAGTTCAAAATGCTGCAGCTCGACTTTTAACAGGCAGCAGGAAATGTAACCATATCGCACCGGTTTTTAGCTTTTCTATAGTGGCTACCAGTCACTTTTACAATCGATTTTCAAATTGTATTAATCACGTTTAAGGCTAGGAGTGGTTTAGCCCAATCCTATATCTCAGATCATTTATCTCCCTTTCGAGCCAGGACACAGCATGAGATCCTCTGGCAGGGCAAAATTGACCATTCCAAAGTCTAGGTTGAAAATAAAAGAACACTGGGCATTTGCCATTAGGGCCCTTAGACTTTGGAATGGATTTGCAGATTCAGTGCCTCTTTAAATCCCCACTGAGGACCCTTTCATGTATGATTTATTAGCGTTTTTGTTTCATTGTCCTTCCTCCAGTCTTTGTTAGTACTTTTTATTGTATAATTTTATGATGGGAAGGACTTTGTTGCCTCTATTGAAAAGTGCTATACAAATAAAAGTATTATTAATAATCATAAATTCATGCAATTAAATCATTTTGAAGTTATTCCAAACGGCAAAGGCCATTTGTAATGTCTTATGAGTAATAGCTCCAAGTGACAGAGATGTGCCCGGTCTGTACAGCCAATTAAATAAAACCAACTGAACAATTACAATGGAATAACTACAACATAAACTGGCAGTGTAATGGTAAGAATTTCAGCAGCAGAGGGGAAAGAGACTATAAGGGAGTACAGGCCTCCTCTTATGATTCAAATCATTAAAGTGTAGAAAGCTAGTAGGGAATATGGTGCCATTTGGGACACACAGACAGTGTGTGGGAGAGGTGCATTTGGTTGTCTGTGGCTGTATACCTAGGGAATATTCTCACCATGTGGTACTGTGCACTATGCTGTTGTTAAAGCTATATGAGAATAGTACAACAGATCTGTATCTGCAGCAGGGGTCTGCGACTCCAGTAATCCAGGAAGCGTCACTGTCTGCGACAATTCATCTGCTGCCCAGCTAACCAGGTGAGTACAGAGGAAACCAGCAGACCCTGCAGCCCTGGAGCTGCTGACTACTAGCCTGGTCCCAGATCTGTTAGTACTATTGCCAACTCCATTGCTGTCATTGTCAGGCCAATATGTGACAAGGAGTTGGCATAATAGAACAAACAGATTGACACTCAGGCGAGCTGACTACTGATGTGGAGGATTACAGCACAGCACCTTCCAGAGTTGTGTACTGGAGTCACATAATGTGGACTCGAGTAACAAATTTGATGACTCAAGACTTGAGAGAAAATAAAAATAACTTGACTCAAGACTCGACCTTGACTTGGAACTTATCTGGCCAGATTTCGTAATGTTTTGTCTGTCACTCATTTTGTGGAAGAGTTTATGTGGATTATTCTACACAGCCAGAGGCAGTAGCTTCACACTTGCAAAAAAAAATCTGCAAAAGATTGGCTAGTGAAATGTACACTGATTGGAGCTAGTGAACAGACTGCTGATTTGCTGTATAAATGCGCAAATGTCAAATTGTGGAGAGAGAGGATTGCCATATTAAAGAAAAAAAATATGTATCTTCAACAATGGTTTGGTGATTGTTACGTTCCCCAGTTTATGTGTTGTAGTTTGTATGTTTGCATGTGTTTATTTCAGGAAATGGCTTCCTGAAATCCCTCAAGCAGCTGATTGGTCGACTCCAGGGCTAATTGGAGAGCTGACCCCGCCCCCTCGTCAAGACAGCTGTCTCCAATTACCCATTCAATCTGAAGCTATATAAATGCCAGTGTTCTGTTCAGGAGGGAGAGATTTGTTGGGAGGTCATTGCAGAGAATTTTGCTAGAGGTAGATTTGCTAGAGGTAGATTTGCTAGAGGTAGATTTGCTAGAGGTAGATTTGCTAGAGGTAGATTTGCTAGAGGTAGATTTGCTAGAGGTAGATTTGCTGGGAGGTCATTGCAGATATTTTGCTAGAGATTTTGCTAGACATTTTGCTGGGAGTTCATTGCTGAGAGTTGGTATGTTTAGTGAGTTTGTTGCTCAAATAGAGCTTATTAGGTAAGACCTGGGCGGACCACCCCCTTGTATTTTGGTTAGGGCACCAGGTGGTGCTAAATTAGGTAAGTAGTGGGTAGGCAGGTAAGATAGGAGAGGGGGGGCTTTGAGATTTACTTTCTTTGCTTTGGTTCCGTCCAGCCCCTTTTCCCCATATTACCGTGTGAAGGAATAAAGTCCTGGTAAACGGTACCACATTCTGCCTGTTGTCATTCTTTCTTGCACCTACAGTCCATACCTTTTTCACTTCACGGAGAGTTTAGTTGTAGCAGGGTGTTGCGTTCCCAACATAATGGGGGCTCATCCGGAATTTTTCCATTAAACCCACCGGACCCTGCTGCTCTGAGCTCTCTGTGGTTAGTGATTGAGGTGTGATGGTAGGTTGTGAGTTTGGATGACTTGTTTAGTTAGTGTTCAGGAGACTGCATTGTATAAGATGGCTGCCTCAGCCATCTCCAAGTTTTGTGAAGCGCCCTCTATTGATTGTTTGGTGGGGTTTCGTAAAGTAGACCTTATAGCTATAGCTGACCATTATGGATTTGTTGTCCCTGAGAAAGTCCTAAAGGCTGAGCTTTTGGTGCTAGTCAGGGAGGGTTCAGTGAGAGAACGGATTCTCTCATTGCAAGGAGAGGAGACGGGTAGACCATCTGATGCCAAGGCGGAGGAAGGGGTTCCTCGTACGCCTTTTACATTGCCCCCTTTTACATTGATCCTTTATCTTCTGCTTCGGGTCGTTCAGATGGGACTGCTAGGCTGAAGGTGAGGCTGGCTCGGTTAGAAATGGAGCAAAAAGATAGAGAGAATTGAATTTTGAACTTGAAATAAGGAAAATAGAAGCTGCCTCCAGTGCGACTCCACAAGCTGCTCATCATCAAGCCCACTTCGATGTGAGTAAAAACATAGCTTTAGTCCCTCCATTCCGAGAGTCGGAAGTTGATTCTTATTTCTCTGCGTTTGAGCGTGTGGCCGCTGCGCTGCATTGGCCACTTGAGGTTTGGCCGCTCCTGTTACAATGTAAATTGTCTGGGAAAGCCCAGGAATTAGTAGCTGCTCTCTCCCTGGAAGACAGTTTACACTACGATACAGTTAAAACTACCGTGTTGCGGGCTTATGAGTTGGTGCCTGAAGCTTATAGGCAGCGCTTCAGGAACCACAAAAAAACATCTCACCGTACATTTGTTGAATTTGCTAGGGACAAAGAGTCTCTGTTTAGTCGCTGGTGTTCAGCCAGCAAAGCTAACACCTTTGCTGATATTCGGGAGTTGGTGCTGTTGGAGGACTTTAAAAGCAACCTCCCAGATAGAATTGTAGTTCATTTAAATGAACAGAAAGTGGCGACATTGGCCCAAGCAGCAGTGTTGGCAGATGAGTACGCTTTGACACACAAGACAGTCTTTGATGCACCACGTTTTGAAGGCCGGACGATTACGTCATCAGTTCCTCGTTCAGGTCGCTTTTCCTCTAACAACCCTAAGCCTTTTCATGAAATCCGTGAATGTTTTTACTGTCACCAAAAGGGTCACGTGATTGCGGACTGCCCAGTTTTGAAAAATAAACCGAAACAATCCCTGTCACCGTCCCCAAAAATGAAAAGTTTGGGTTTAGTCGAGTCTTTGGCTCATCCATTGGATCGAGTTATTGATTCAGCATTTGAGAAAACGGATCCTGTCTATGCTCCGTTTATCTCTGCCGGTTGTGTTTCCTTAACAGGAGAACAAGCTGATCAAAAGTCTATCCAAATCCTACGAGACACCGGGGCGGCGCAGTCAGTAATCATTACTGATGCTTTACCCTGGTCTCCTGAAACGTATTGTGGCTCGCATGTCATATTACAGGGGATAGAGACAAACCGTACCTGTACCATTACACTGGGTCCACTTAGTGTCAGACTTGGTATCAGGACGTTTCTGTGTTGGTGTAGTGGCTACACTGCCAGTATCAGGAGTCACATTGCTACTAGGGAATGATATTGCTGGTGGTAATGTCACTCCTGTGTTAGAGGTAGTAGACAACCCAGAAATCAGAACTACAGATGAGAAATTGGTTCAAGCATTTCCACATGTTTTTCCTGCTTGTGTGTTAACGAGGGCACAATCTCGCAAGCTACCCCACCGTTCAACCACGCGTTACCGGTCTACCCCACCGTTCAACCACGCGTTACCGGTCTACCCCACCGTTCAACCACGCGTTACCGGTCTACCCCACCGTTCAACCACGCGTTACCGGTCTACCCCACCGTTCAACCACGCGTTACCGGTCTACCCCACCGTTCAACCACGCGTTACCGGTGTATGTTCTATCATGCGTTACTGTTAACTAGGAGCAAGCAGTCAGGGATTAGCAGTTAGAGGAGACCCGGGGGTGGCCAACCTTGGTCCCAGAGCACAGGAGGTTGGTGGCACCTTAATTGGGGAGGACAGGCCCATGGTAATGACTGGAGTGGAATGATAAACACATGGTTTCTATGTGCTTGATGCCTAGAGGTTTTTGTTTCAGCCCTGCACTTACACACCTGATTCAGACTTCAATCTCGAAACACAATTTGCTGAATCAGGTGTGTTGGTGCTGGGCTGGAACATAACTTCACAGGAGGTGCAGGGTTCTCTAGGACCAGGGCTGGCCAGCACTTCCTCCAATATCACACTGTTCTACCATGGTAGGTTACAACAGAAAACAGACAGAACAAAAAAAGAAAGAAATAAAGATCCAGAGACCGTCACCCTCTCCGCAACCTCATCAACCTGGAAGAGAACCAAAAGTTCTTTGACCTCACATGGCTTGGGGTCAAAGGTTACAGGAAGTGGTGTCATGAGAGATTGCTTTAACTCTAGAGGAATGCTAGGGTTCCCCAACTTAGTGGCTCATGTTTTTAACTTAGTGGAAAAATACAAAATAATCAAGTTGTATAATTGTACAGAATCATTCTAGCCTTTGAAAAGAAACCGAGTGAAAGCATTCCCTAGCAGCATTATCACATCTTTAAGTAAACTTTCCACTACTTTCCTCTTCATTTGTATTGCCAAAAGTTTGCTTCATTTCTAAACCCTGTCTGTTAGCAGGAAGAGATTCATTATTTATCTTATATTTTACAACATTTTCACCCACTGAAAACAAATGTGAGGTGTGTCCCAAATGGCACCCTATTCTCTATATAGTGCACCAATTTGACCAGGGCTCATAGGGTTCTGTTCAAAAGCAGTGGCAGGGTGCCATTTGGGACACATCCTGTGCTTGCTGTGTTTACAGCAGGACAGACCTTGGTGAGGTACTCCCTCATGACCTGGATGAAGTATGGCATGGCAAAGTCCATGATGTTGTGTCTCCAGGCCAGCTCCAGCACCACATCAGGGTGCAGCAGGTCATAGGAGGCAAACAGACAGGCAGCGAAACACTCCTTCCTACCCTCCTCCAGGAACCACTGCAGCAGGGTCTCAGCCAACTCTGCATCCATAGACTCGGCAGCATACAGCATTGCATCCTGACGAACACACACAGGAAGAGGGGGCTTTATTGACTGATTGGTGGATTGATTTGGGATCGATTAAAAGATTGATTTGAAACTACAGCAGGGTGTCTAGAGCATCCAGCATCCCATCCTGAGACAGGCTGACAGAGGAAGGTACGGATATTTTTTATTTTAAACTTTATTTAACTAGGCAAGTCAGTTAAGAACAAATTCTTATTTACAATGACGGTCTACCCCGGCCAAACCGTAACACGGACGATGCTGGGACAATTGTGCGACGCCCTATGGGACATCGAACCAGTCTGTAGTGACGCCTCTAGAACTGCGATGCAGTACCCGCTGCACCACTCGGGAACATTTTGATTCTCATAGATGTTGCTCCAGTGGTTACATACTATTGCAAAGCTGAAAAGCTACCGAGGAGAAAACTGAAGACACTTATTTCAACAGGTTGCAGTTGGCCAAATGTATTCACTAGAATTCCCCTCCTACGAAGCGAAACAGTGTCCGCATCAGGCTATAGTCAGAGAAATGTTAAAGGGTCCAACAACAAAAATGTTCAGTGCAAAAAGCCTGTGCACAGCAGTGTGTCTGCATCCAGACGCTGGTTTGGCAGGAACAGCTAGTATCTAAAATGTTTACCTTGTATAATTTGTCCTTCTTGCAGAGTTCCACGCTCTGTCTCCAGCGGTTGTTGCCTTTGTAGAGGTATGCTGCTATGCGTCTGAACTCAATCAGCTCATGCTTCTCCAGTCTCTGGGCCAGAACAATGGTGTCAAAGTTACCATACGCATCGATCGATGCCCTCAGACCCTATAGACAACACAGGCAGACAAATCAGGCTCAGAGTCTATGGACAAAAACACACACACACACACACACACACACCTGGTAGTCCTCCTCCTCTGTCAGTAGGTTATTGAGGGCCTCGTTGACTCCCTTGTTGTTGTGACTCTGGACTGACCGCAGGTAAGGCTTTACCAACTTCAACTGGTTCATCTGGAGACAGACGTCACATTATTTGGACTTTGGCTAAATTGAAAGTGTTCTATTGTGCGATTCCATTTTTTATTTACATTCATTCAATTCCTGGTTTAAATGACTTTTTTTGATTGATTACCTTGGTGAAGTATGTGACTGCCCGGCTGTGATCTAACCGTGGTGACAGTATGGTCAGAAGGTCGTTTGTCAGCAGAGGTTTGTAATCCAGGTAAAAGGAAAGGGATTTGTAGTACAGCTCCACATTGGCCACCTAGAAAGAGTCATACAACACAATGAAGTTCCTTGTGAAGAGAGGTGAAAGAACTAGAAAATGAGAGCGATTGGCTACAGTTGTGGTTAGTATACTTTTAGTCCTTCAGTGAGGTTCTCAACTGTTTTGTGAGAGAGGGCTGCGGAGGTCATGTTACCTTGGCGATGATGTCCTTGAACTGCACCTCCTTCCATGCGTCAGTAGGGTGTGACATCATCGTGAGGACAGCATTGTCATACTCCTCGTATTTATCATACAGAAACACTAGCTCCGCCCACAGGTGGGACTGCTCCGCCGCTCGCAGCACCTGATTGGAAAACCGCAGGAAGTGAGGTAACAGACATGACCGATATGGGAGAGAGAAATATTTACTTCCAATAAATATTTTCAGAGCCACACATACATCACACCTTAGGGATGTTGACACGGGACCAGAAGAGTTCCAGATGTTCTCTCATCTTCTGGGGTTTGAATTTGGAGTAGAGGATGGCCAGCTCTGTGAACATGCCCATGTGAGCGCGCTCCAAACCCAATGCTGCCTCCAACAGGGCTATCAGCTCCTCATAATAGCCCCGGTCCTGATGCACAGAGACAAACGTGAGTTAACCACAAAACATAGATACTTCAGGTGTCTGTAAAGTATCTGAAAACAGTAAACACCTGACAGTAAACTATGGAGGGCCTCATCAGGCGAATGATAAAGTGTATTTACCTGATAGTCACTGATGAGCTCCTCCAGTTCATCAGCGTGGATGACGATGTGAAGACCACAGATCTGAGCCAACCGAAACTCCTCCCCAGCCACACACGCAAAACACACCTGGGGGGGAGAAACAAGTCATGATACACAGCCCAACAAATGGAGCTTCCATCTATCTCTTCCCCATAGAGCAGAATGTGTGTAGAAATGTCAAGGTGCACCTCCTTCCAGGTGCGTGTGCTGTTGGCTTTCCTGGCGCTGTCTACAGCAGCCTGGTACTCTCCTAGGTGGACCAGCGTGGACGCCAGGCGGGCAAAGTTGGACACATTATTATACAGCAGCTTGGCAGCATCATACATGCCCTCCTCAAAACACCTATCTCCCACCTGGATGAGGAGAAGAACAGGAAGAAAGAGAAAGGGAGGAATGAGTGGAGAGGGAGAAAGAGGAGTTGAGACAAAGGGTCTCAGTGACCAAACGTTGCATGTTAATATACAGTGCCTTCGGAAAGTGTTCAGAACACTTGACTTTTTCTACATTGTTACTTGAGAGCCTTATTCTAAAATTGATTACATAAAAAATGTCAAAATAACTCAGCAATATACACAAACACAATAATGACAAAGCAAAAACAAGTTTAGACATTTTTGCAAATTTATCAAAAGTTCAAAACAAATACTTTATTTACATAAGAATTCAGACCCTTTGCTATGAGACTAAATTGAGCTCAGGTGCATCCTGTTTCCATTGATCATCCTTGAGATGTTCCTACAACTTCATTCTTATTTGTGTCCACCTACGGGAAATTCAATTGATTGGACATGATTTGGAAAGGCACACACCTGTCAATATAAAAAGGTCACACAGTTGAGAGTGCATGTCAGAGCAAAAACCAAGCCATGTGGTCGAAGGAATTGTCCGTAGAGCTCCGAGATAGGATTGTGTCAAGGCACAAATCTGGGGAAGGGTACCAAAACATTTCTGCAGCATTGAAGGTCCCCAATAACACAGTGGCCTCCATCATTCTTAAAATGGAAGAGGTTTGGAACCACCAAGACTCTTCCTAGAGCTGGCCGCCCATCCAAACTGATCAATCGGGGGAGAATGGCCTTGGTCAAGGAGGTGAATGAGAACCCGATGGTCACACTGACAGTGCTCCAGAGGTCCTCTGTGGAGATGGGAGAACCTTCCAGAAGGACAACCATCTCTGCAACACTCCACCATCAGGCCTTTATGGTAGTGGCCAGATGGAAGCCACGCCTCAGTAAAAGGGCACATGACAGTCCGCTTGGAGTTTTCCAAAAATGAACCTAAAGGACTCAAGATTCTCTGGTCTGATGAAACCAAGATTGAACTCTTTGGCCTGAATGCCAAGTGTCACGTCTGGAGGAAACATGACACCATCCCAACGGTGAAGCATGGTGGTGGCAGCATCATGTGGGGGGAGGAGGTTCAGCTGCAGGGACTGTGAGACAAGTCAGGATCAAGGCAAAGATTAACGAAGCCAAGAACTGCAAGATTATTGATGAAGTCCTGAGCGACCTGGAGCAGGTTCTCAGACTGGGGCGAAGGTTCACCTTCCAACAGGACAACGACCCAAACCACACAGCCTCTGAATGTCCTTAAGTGGCCCAGCTTCAGCCCGGACTTGAACCCGATCACACGTCCCTGGAGAGACCTGAAAATAGCTATGCAGCAACGCTTGAGAGGCATATATATACACATCACACAGTGGGGCAAAAAAGCAATTTTCATCATAGGTACACTTCAACTATGACAGACAAAATGAGAAAAAAAAAAAACCAAAATCACATTGTAGGATTTTTAATTAATTTATTTGCAAATTATGGTGGAAAATAAGTATTTGGTCAATAACAAAAGTTTCTCAATACTTTGTTATATACCCTTTGTTGGCAATGACAGAGGTCAAGCGTTTTCTGTAAGTCTTCACAAGGTTTTCACACACTGTTGCTGGTATTTTGGCCCATTCCTCCATGCAGATCTCCTCTAGAGCAATGATGTTTTGGGGCTGTTGCTGGGCAACACAGACTTTCAACTCCCTCCAAAGATTTTCTATGGGGTTGAGATCTGGAGACTGGCTAGGCCACTCCAGGACCTTGAAATGCTTCTTATGAAGCCACTCCTTCGTTGCCCGGGCGGTGTGTTTGCGATCATTGTCATGCTAAAAGACCCAGCCACGTTTCATCTTCCATGCCCTTGCTGATGGAAGGAGGTTTTCACTCAATCTCACGATACATGGCCCCATTCATTCTTTCCTTTACACAGATCAGTCGTTCTGGTCCCTTTGCAGAAAAGCAGCCCCAAAGCATGATGTTTCCACCCCCATGCTTCACAGTAGGTATGGTGTTCTTTGGATGCAACTCAGCATTCTTTGTCCTCCAAACACAACGAGTTGAGTTTACCAAAAAAATCTATTTTGGTTTCATCTGACCATATGACATTCTCCCAATCTTTTTCTGGATCATCCAAATGCTCTCTAGCAAACTTCAGACGGGCCTGGACATGTACTGGCTTAAGCAGGGGGACACGTCTGGCACTGCAGGATTTGAGTCCCCGGCGGCGTAGTGTGTTACTGATGGTAGGCTTTGTTACTTTGGTCCCAGCTCTCTGCAGGTCATTCACTAGGTCCCCCCGTGTGGTTCTGGGATTTTTGCTCACCGTTCTTGTGATCATTTTGACCCCACGGGGTGAGATCTTGCGTGGAGCCCCAGATCGAGGGAGATTATCAGTGGTCTTGTATGTCTTCCATTTCCTAATAATTGCTCCCACAGTTGATTTCTTCAAACCAAGCTGCTTACCTATTGCAGATTCAGTCTTCCCAGTCTGGTGCAGGTCTACAATTTTGTTTCTGGTGTCCTTTGACAGCTCTTTGGTCTTGGCCATAGTGGAGTTTGGAGTGTGACTGTTTGAGGTTGTGGACAGGTGTCTTTTATACTGATAACAAGTTCAAACAGATGACATTAATACAGATAATGAGTGGAGGACAGAGGAGCCTCTTAAAGAAGTTACAGGTCTGTGAGAGCCAGAAATCTTGTGTGTTTGTAGTTGGCCAAATACTTATTTTCCACCATAATTTGCAAATAAATTCATTAAAAATCCTACAATGTGATTTTTCTGGATTTTTTTTCTTCATTTTGTCTGCCTTAGTTGAAGTGTACCTATGATGAAAATTACAGGCCTCATCTTTTTAAGTGGGAGAACTTACACAATCGGTGGCTGACAAAATATTTTTTTGCCCCACTGTATATTCACCAAGCTTGTAGCATCATACCCAAGAAGACTCAATGCTGTAATCGCTGCCAAAGGTGCTTCAATAAAGTATTGAGTAAAGGGTCAGAATACTTATATAAATGTGATCAGTTTAAAAAAAAAAAACATTTTTTAAAATTTGCAAACATTTCTTTTTTTGGTTTGTCATTATGGGATATTATGTGTAGTTTGATGAGAAAAAAAATATTTGAATCTATTTTAAAATAAGGCTATAATGTAACAAAATGTGGAAAAGGTCAAGGGGTCTGAATACTTTCCGAAGGCACTGTATATCAGCATTTTATACGTATTTGACACCTTTACCTGTTGTATATGGGCATTGTTAGGGCCGTTAACAAACTCATCTAGTTCGGCCAGTCTGCCAGTTTTAGCCAGAGCAAAGATGAGTTCTGTCTCTACGTAGGACTCCCGGGACTTCTTACGAGCCATCTGAAGGAACTTCACCAGATCCTCCCAGTTATCTACAATGCACACATCATACATTACATACACACAAACATTATACACTACATGACCAAAAGTATGTGGACACTTGCTTATCGAACATCTCATTCCAAAATCATGGAGTTGGTCCCAACTTTGCTGCTATAACAGCCTCTACTCTTCTGGGAAAGCTTTCCAATAGATATAGATGTTGGGGGCTTGCTTCCATTCAGCCACAAGAACATTAGTGAGGTCGGGCACTGATGTTGAGCGATTAGGCCTAGCTCGCAGTGGGAGTTCCAATTCATCCGAAAGGTCTTCGATGGGGTCGAGGTCAGGGATCTGTGCAGGCCAGTCAAGTTCTTCCACACCGATCTCAACAAACCATTTCTGTATGGACCTCGCTTTATGCACAGAGGAATTGTCATGCTGAAACAGGAAAGGGCCTTCCCCAAACTGTTGCCACAAAGTTTGAAGCACAGAATCATCTAGAATTTTATTGCATGCTGTAGCGTTAACATTTCCCAAGCCCAAACCACAAAAAACAGCCCCAGATTACTATTCCTCATCCACCAAACTTTACCGTTGGCAATATGAACTCAGGCAGGTAGCGTTCTCCTAGCATCCTTCAAATCCAGATTAGTCCGACTGCCAGATGGTGAAGCGGATTAATCACTTCATAGAAGGCGTTTCCACTGCTCCAGAGTCCAATGGCGACGCTTAGCATTGCACATGGTGATCTAAGACTTGTGTGCAGCTGCTCGGTCACAGAAACTCATTTCATGAAGCTCCTGACGAACAGTTCTTGTGCTGACGTTGCTTCCAGAGGCAGTTTGGAACTCGTGGTGAGTGTAGCTTAGTTATGGTGATGTGTTGTCTTACCGTTCTTGCTGGCCGCGCTGACCACCTCCATGTAGGCTGACGGGTCGTCAGCTTTGATGTAGGAGTCGATGGACTCTTTAACCAGGTCTCTCTGGAGCTGGGCTCTGGCCAGCTGACTCCATACAGCAGCCTCATTACAACACTCTGCAAACTCATAGGCTCTGTCCAGGTTACTGATATGCTCGATCAGAACCTAGAGACACAGGTGGACGGTATGGTTACGCTGTGTGAATGAGTAAATAGCACAAAGAAAAGTATTATTGGTATTAAATAGAGGGTACCGTGATAAAATATTTGTAAGGAGCACAAAGAAAAGCAAAGCATTATTGGTGCATTGAAATAAAGCAGATACAATAATTAGCTAAATATTTGGATCATCTTCAGACTCGTTTACCTGAATGGCAGAGGTGTTGACGTCAAACTTTTTGAAGATGGCGAAGGCCTCCTCGAAGAGCTCGTTGCTGATGGCGATGTTAGCGATGTCTGGGGCGTCGTAGTTGTCTAGGCGGTTGATGTACTCCATCACACGTGTCCGGTCTGCCTTGATGGCCGTCAGGATCAACAGGTTCTGGAGGTTTCTGGAAGAGAAACAGAAGATAAAGACGCTAGATAAGATATCAACTACAGATATTAGTAGAACTTCTGAAATATTTTAGTCTTTTCATCCTCGAAGCTTAACTTTGGTGCCAAGTAGTGTGTGTGTGAGTGAGAGAGAGAAAACGTGTGGTGACTGACCGGTGCTCGCTGAAGACTGAGTTGTCCAATACAATCTTCTCCAGTAGTTCGATGAGCTCATTGGGCAGGTCAGCTGTCATAAAGGCCTTGACAGTCACCGATACCTCCTCTGGGTCCTGGGTCTCTGACAGAGCTGTCTGCACCACCTGGCCAACACAAGTTACCACAGGTCAGAACACAAGGAAGCAGGTAAAACACAGTATAACAACACAGGGTTATGAGAGGGTATTCTACTGACCTGGTCTATGAGTTGCCGTCTATAAGGGTTGTTCTCCTCTAGAACATTGGCCCATAGTTCTGGGTCTTTCCGTCTGACCAGGTAGCGAGCCTCACTCTTGAACAGGGAGTTCTCATTGCACACCTACAACAGAGCACAATGAAACCACATCAATCAATGGATCATAGTCATGTGTGTGTGTGTGTGGGAGAGTGTACGAGCGTGCGTGCGTGCTCAGACCTTGATAAGGTCCAGGTCACACTGGCCCCTCTCGTAGGCGACACAGGCGAGGTGGGGGTCTCTCTTCTCACAATACTTCCCCACTACAGTGCTGTCGTAGAAGGTGTTCTCCTTCAGGAAGCGCTCCGGGTTGTTGTTACTGTCTATGTAGATCTTAGCCAAGGCATTGTGAGTAGCCGGCTCCTCACAGCCCTCGTGGATACGAGACTCCAGCCACGGCAACAACAGCTTCAGTCTGGGGGACACACGCAAAATTTACTTCCGAGAGCCCCTTTCGAAAACCTAAGTCACACACAATACTTGGACTTTGAAGTATGGCCTCACAGGGGGGAAAAGAGGCCTGAAAGACTAAATGTTGAGGAAGTACAGGAGCAGACAGTGTTGGAGACCATGTGTGTAAGTGGTGTGTCTGTACCTGTTCCTCTTCTCCACCTCTGCCACCAGCTCGTCTGTGGAGAACTGTCCTCTCGCCACCAAGATCAGGTTCTTAATGACATCTTCAGCACAGTCTACATCCAACAGACCTCCTATCACCACCGGCAGCCGGCTAGGGTTCACCTATACACACACACATCAATGCGAGGCAATGACAGCAGAAAATATTTCTAGGATAGCTAATGCTATTGGTAAAACCAACAATAAGGTATCTTGACATGTTTCATCTTCCTTCCCTGCAGTGCTGTGTTCCTCCTCACTGTGCCTACTGCCAGACTGATGACTCTTACCTTCTGAACATAGATCTCAATGTACTTCTGCAGAGTGTTGCGGTAGAGGTAGAGAACCAGGTCATGGACAAAGTCAAAGCGGTCACACACTATGATCAGAGGCAGCTGGTCTGTCAGTTTAGCCTCCTGATGAGAGAGAAAGCGAGATTGTAGTCTGCTAGACTAACGACTGTGCTAAATGTTCCCCCAACCAACCCTGCTAGGGTCGCCCTGGTACCTTGAGGAAATTCTTGACCCTGTCCGGGTCGTAACAGTTGCTCTCTCTACAGATGCGTTCCACCTCCTTGATCTGTCCGGTCTTACAGGCCGCCTGGATGTATTTAAAATGAACGTCGGGGTCCTGGCTAAAGTTCACTATGGAACCCAGGAAGTAGAACACACCTAGGGGAGGAAGAACACTGTTTCACATTGGATTCCTAGTTTCCTTGTGAATGCCGCCCAGGTAAACCAACACGTAAAGAAAAAAAAGAAGGGGGTTGTGTGTCTTTTTTGGGCGATAGGACCATAAACAGAGGACAGCAAAGGTAGGAGATGTAAACCCATGGTATACCCCTTTTGTGTTAGCAAATTCATCAGGGACCACCTCATAATCAGACTCAAGTACAATAAAAATAACCTACAAGGAGTTTTACTTTGGATTCTGCAGTACTTGGCTGATAAACCAAGTCTCAGGCACGGGAAAATATCATTTTTAAAGGCCGCCTCTTGGCATCGGAGAGAAAATTTTGCAGTTTTCAAACTAATTTCCCGCAATTCTACACATTTTTGCCATGAGACAGATAACACTTTACAAGCTTAAATTACAGTGCATTCATGTAAAATAATTATTAAAAAAAAATGGGGAATAGTATTGAGTTTAACAATTTATAATTGGTGGAGTGCTGTGGATACCAATATCCCTGTGAGCCTCCCTGGCCCATGTTGCCCAGAGTTAAGAACATACATTGTAGATAATAATATTACATTGTATTGTATTACACACAGGCCATAAGCTGACATGTTTTAAAACATAATAGGCCTGATCCAGACATACCCTCAAAGCTCTTGAAGGACTCGAAGAGATCCACCAGGGCATTTGTTCCCAGCTGTTCGTGGTATTTCGATGCCACCTGGACACACAGCTGAAGGTTCTGTCGGATGTTAGCTGATAACATGGCCCGAAGACACTCTATAGAGTCCTCTACTGACAGGGCGCCAAAGAAGTTCACCAGCCACTGCAGGGAAAGAGGAGTGTTACAACAACACACCCCACACAGAGGATACATTTAAACACACCTACAGGTACATACCTCAGGGTTGAGCAGGTGTGTGTGTACGAGAGTCCTTTTGATGTCGAACAGGTCAGTGTAGTGCTCTAGAGCCCTCTGCAGCAGCCCAGCCTTCTCACACAGCTGGGCGATGTGGGCTCGGTCATAGTGACTAAACATCTGGTTTCCCAGGATTGCATCGGCCACCTGGATACACGCACAAGTTATAACACAACAGACCAATAGAAACACAACTGACATAATGAAAGGTGTGTGTGTTTACCTGGGGAGCATGGAGGAGGTTCATTTCCAGTAGGCGTGTCTGTAGGTGTCCCTCGGCTGGCTGGTTGTTCTTCAGAGCGTCCAATAGGAATGAGGTGCACTGCTGGATCAGACTGCCCTCCATGAACACATCCACTATCTACACCAATCAGGAGAGAAAGGGGACATCAGCAACCAATCACAGGAGAGAAAGAGGTAATCAAGTGTCATAGGGAGTACACGACTGGATCAGATTGCTCTCAACCCTAATACAACCTCTAGTGCCATAGACATATATCCCAAAACAATCGTTTAGGTATGATAAGTAATATGGTAATTGCACCACTTTATGATATGCTACGGTATACATTTTCAATCTCTCCAATCTGCTATACTTTAGTACCTAAGAGCTAAGGGTTAGAGGGGGATTTGCTCTCAAAGGAGCAGCTTATAAGGAACCAACAGGAAGACAGTATAATATTCATTTGAAAGAATTCCATTCAGAATGTGGGAATCATCAGGTAGCATGACATTACCTCTAAAATCCTGATTATAGGAGTGTGTCCAGAAAGGCATCTTATTATTATTATTATATAGAGAACTAAAGTTGACCAGGGCCCATAGGGCTTTGGTTGAAAGTAGTGCACCATGTTGGGAATAGGCAACCTAAATCTGTGGTTGTGGGCAACCAGAGCCAGTTCAGACAGGAGGAAGGGAAAGTTGATATGCCATTAAAAGGAGGAAGGCTCACTCAGTCAGAATTCCTGGCATTGCTCTCCCACATGGAATAACAAACCGGGAGGCTCCCACACTGGGCAGTGTGTGTGAGTGTCTGTTACCTGGTTGATGTTGGCCAGGGGCTCCTCATCTGCAACCAGCATCTGAGAGAACTGTAGACCCTGTTCTGGACTGACCCGCATCACATTCCTCAACAGAAACACCCAGTCTGGAGAGTAGCCCACCTACACCAGGGAGAGAGAGGGAGAGAGGGAGGCCACATCACAACACCGTCATCTGATGAAACAAGCAGGATCCCATGCCAAATCTGAATTCATAGAGGAAAATGCTATGTGATACTATGAGAGTTGTGCATCCCAAATGACACCATATTCCCTTCATAGTGCACTACTTTTGACCAGGGCACTATACTGGGAAAATGGTGCAATTTGCAACAAATCCAAAGAGATGTCCATCCACTCTGGAAGTGAATTGTACCTTCTTGGCGTAAAGCACTATCTTCTGGAACTGTCCGGTCTCAGCGAAGCACTGGATCACCTTGCTGGGTACGTTGGCCCTGAGGTAGACGCTGAGGGCCAGAGTAGGATCTACTGCCTTAACCAGGTCACCAAGCTCCTCACAACACTCCAGCTACACACACACAGTACAGCAACTGTAGCTATACAGCAATTTCAGAGTAAATATACAAAGGGAACAGGTTGAAAGTCTCAATGCACCCTGTTAAAGGACTCCTGTTTACATAGTGTGTGTGAGCATTGTACTAGCTCAGACTTTGCTGATAGTAAATACACTTTTTGTCAATAAAGTAGCTATGACAGATATGTGGTTGTCCCACCTAGCTATCTTAAGATGAATGCACCAACAGTAAGTCTCTCTGGATAAGAGCATCTGCTAAATGACTACCATGTCAATGTGGCAAAACTGTCTAGTCCACAGCTGAATCTCCAGTCAGTCCAACCTTATCCTCTTTCAGCCACTTCTCCAGCAGTTGCTTGCGTCCCTGCTGTAGCACGGGCCTGCACAGCTCCAGAGACTCAAACTTGTTGAGCTGGCCTTCGTCCAGCAGGATGCCAAAGTACTGAAGCAGGGGAGAGGCCTGGCCCGGCTGGCTTGGCACACTCTGGAACTTACGGATGGTCTCCGCTGTACGCAGGATACCCTGGAGGAGGGAGGGGGAGTATAGGAGAGGAAGAGGACAATATATAGTGTTATTGTAGCGAAGTGTATAACAAAGCTAAGGAGGATATATTCAAAGACAATTGTCTCCTCGTAGGTTTGCAAAATTCCAGTAACTTTCCCCAAATTCCCAGGTCTTCCAAAAATTCTGGTTGGGGGTTTCTGGATATCCTGCTTATTCCCTCCTTATTCTGGGAATCCCCCAACTGGAATTTCAGGAAAGTTACTGTAACCCTCCTCCAGACCGAACAGATCATCAGAACAGATCATCTCCTCTCCCCTGGCCCTGGGGTCCGACCTACCTTTGGTGTGGAGGCAGCCACCTTGGCAGCCTCGGAGTAGGAACCCTGGGCGAACAGCGTGTTGAACTTCCTGGCAAACAACTCATCTGCCCCGGCCAGGTTAGAACGCATGGCCATCCTCAGGCCCAGGTCTGGGTTCTGCAGCACGTTGGTGGCATAGTTAACTATGTTCTCCTCCTCCACACACACTGACAACACCTGAGGGGGGATGCATCAAATGAATTGTCTGCTACTGAACAAAGCCCCATTCCAAGTTCAGCACAACATAAGGAATAGGCTGCAATTTGGTACACAGCCCAAATCAAATCAATCAATAGATGATTAACTCTGAATAGCTTGTTATGTGTATATGCTTTCACATGTATCCACTAAAAAACAAAATAACTCTAGTGTTCCTGTAGTATACAGACGGTAAATCTGATGGGATTTAGAGGAGTTCTTACCTGTCCCTTCTTGTTAACCCCGATGATGCCGGAGGTGGGTTCGTGGGGGGCAGTGACGAAGATGGTCTCAGCGCTGATGCGGTTCATATAGATACACACTCCCGACTCCAGATCATACAGGTGGATGTAGCCATACTTAGTGATCAGGTAGATCACGCCATGCTTGGTGCCAATCTGAGTTCAGAATCATGGGGTACAGCTATTACACCCTGCGTATGGGCCAAAGACAACTATGGGTTCTCTTAGCAGTGTACAACACCAAGACAAATTCCTATCAACATTGTTGAACGGCAGTTAAGGTTTTTAATAGTTAAAGAAGCCTGAACCGAGAGGTGTGTGTGCAGGTTGCTGATATGCGAATAAGATAAAGGAAAACACAACCCGAGCACAAACAGCTTCAGTTGTATTGGTTAAATACACAGAAAGAAAACCTCCCAGCCAACAGAGTTAGTCTGACCCTTCTGATATACTGCACAACTCATTCATTTCATTCAGGCATTGTGAGAGCCACCCTAAGCCTTCCCTGCTGGGTCTTTAGGGGTCCTTACCTGCATGGCGACGGGGAAGTCTGTCTGCGCCTCAGGAGGGAAGAACACATCAACCGCCTTCTTGATAAATGGCTGGTTCCCTGTAGCCGGGTGACCCACCTCTATGATATGCAGCTGGAACACAACACGACCACACGTCAACATACTGACCGCATACTAACCACAGTAACATACTGACCGCATACTAACCACAGTAACATACTGACCGCATACTAACCACCCATAACCACAGTAACATACTGACCGCATACTAACCACAGTAACATACTGACCGCATACTAACCACAGTAACATATTGACCGCATACTAACCACAGTAACATACTGACCGCATACTAACCACCCATAACCACAGTAACATACTGACCGCATACTAACCACAGTAACATACTGACCGCATACTAACCACCCATAACCACAGTAACATACTGACCGCATACTAACCACAGTAACATACTGACCGCATACTAACCACCCATAACCACAGTAACATACTGACCGCATACTAACCACAGTAACATACTGACCGCATACTAACCACCCATAACCACAGTAACATACTGACCGCATACTAACCACAGTAACATACTGACCGCATACTAACCACAGTAACATACTGACCGCATACTAACCACCCATAACCACAGTAACATACTGACCGCATACTAACCACAGTAACATACTGACCGCATACTAACCACCCATAACCACAGTAACATACTGACCGCATACTAACCACAGTAACATACTGACCGCATACTAACCACCCATAACCACAGTAACATACTGACCGCATACTAACCACAGTAACATACTGACCGCATACTAATCACCCATAACCACAGTAACATACTGACCGCATACTAACCACAGTAACATACTGACCGCATACTAACCACAGTAACATACTGACCGCATACTAACCACAGTAACATACTGACCGCATACTAACCACCCATAACCACAGTAACATACTGACCGCATACTAACCACAGTAACATACTGACCGCATACTAACCACAGTAACATACTGACCGCATACTAACCACAGTAACATATTGACCGCATACTAACCACAGTAACATATTGACCGCATACTAACCACAGTAACATACTGACCGCATACTAACCACAGTAACATATTGACCTCATACTAACCACAGTAACATATTGACCTCATACTAACCACAGTAACATATTGACCTCATACTAACCACAGTAACATATGTAAGACACAGTAAGACACGTCAACATACTGACCACAGTAACATACATGTCAACATACTTACTGCATACTAACCACACATGACCACAGTAACACACCGACCACAGTAACACACCGACCACAGTAACACACCGACCACAGTAACACACCGACCACAGTAACACACCGACCACAGTAACACACCGACCACAGTAACACACCGACCACAGTAACACACCGACCACACACGACCGTATGCATTTTGCATTATTATAGTAACATACAGTAACCACAAAACAACAAGTCCGCACAAGTCTTAACAGTGATTGGCATTAATATTTCACAGGCATATAGGGTGAGTCCTGGTTTGAAATGAAACTAGGTTCACCATGCCTGTATATCCCCCAGTGTCCTCTTCTCACCTTGCCACCAGCCTGGCTGCGCACAGCAAAGCAGAAGAGAGTGGAGGCTTTGGTGTTGCCCTCCACCTTAAACTCTCCGAAGGCTGCAGCATGTCCCTCGATGGGCTGGGACACCTTCCTGTCCACAGAGTACAGCTGCATGGCCCCCACCACACGGTTTTGCTGCAGGATAGAGGAGAGAGAAGAGGGGATGTCATCACTGTCTGAACATGCTAGAAAAGGACCAAAGTACGGTGCTTTTAGAACACAAACCCTCCCTAACGTACACCGTATGTCTGATGTGTGTGCTGTGAACTACGGGTGTGTATAAGATGTGCGTGGGTGTGTGCATACCTGTGCCGAGATACCGATAAGCAGAAGCCACTTCTGCTGTTCGTCTGTTCTGTAGTTTATGATCTGGCAACCGGCCAGACTGACGTGCCGATCAAACACCTTGATTGGCTGAGAGTCCCCCTCCATGCTCCAATGGTAGACAGCCGCTTCAGTCACCAAGGCGACGGTGTTGACAGAGATCCACTTCCAGAACATGACTTCCTCTGTCATAGTGTGAGCCTTCATCTTACTCTTCATCTCAATGTTGAAGATCTGCAGGCACTTAGCAGCTGAGGACAAAGGGAGGGCAAGAGGAGAGACCAATATAACAATTCATAATATTGTTCTATATCTATGGGAGATACAGTGAGACAGTGAATGAAGCTAATGCTAAACTGTAGCTAGTGAACTGCATCTTTGGGTAGCTAGCTGACTATCCAGGACAATGGACTTCCTTTTAGGTCAACATGAGATTTGTACTTTGTTTGAACAATCCCTTTAAGTTCCCAGCAAACTGGATTTCCATGATGGGTCAAAAGTGTGCCATTTCCCTGTCCAGTGAAAGAGCGTGACCGTAGTGGGGATAAAGAGTGAGGCCGATAGGTAGATAATACACTCAATGACCTAATATATAGTATCTAGCAGACAGATCCTCCAGAACAACTGTGGAACTCTTCCCCAGGTTGTTTCTGTAAAGGAGAACATGTTCTGATTCTCTTAATTACATGGATGGTGAAATAAAAAAGTAAATAAATAGACATACATACATCAAATTCCAGGCCCAAGTACTCCAACAGAGACACCGTGGCGCAGCGGTCTAATGCACTGTATCGCAGTGCTAGAGGCATCACTACAGACCCTGGTTTGTTCCCGGGCTGTATCACAACTGGCCGTGATCGTGAGTCCCACAGGGCGGTGCACAATTGGACCAGTGTCGTCCGGGTTAGGGGGGGGGGGGGCTATACTTGGCTCATTGCGCTCTAGCGACTCCTTGTGGGGGGCCGGGTGCATGACCTTGGTCATCAGGTGAACGTTGTTTCCTCCGACACATTGGTGCAGCTGGCTTCCGGGTTAATGACTCGACATTCGCCTCCCGAGCTTGTTAGGGAGTTGCAGCGATGAGACAAGATCGAAATTGGAGAGAGAGAAAAATATTTGGGAGTGGCGGCAACATTTTAGCAGCGGCGGGACGACACTGCTAAATCAATATAGGGGAAACACTTGAACTAGCAGGCTATTTAAAGGATAGTGAGAGAGAACTACTATAATCAGTGTTGGCTACTATGGAACTGTTCTAGTCTCTGGCATGCTGGGAGAAATTAGTGAGGAAATAAAACTCCATCCTTTACTAACCTCGCATATGACAACCATTGTGAATGGAACTAAGCCCGAAGGACATCATTTAAAGATGAAACTAGACCGATACTGACAGCATGTCCTATAGCTTCAGGTTTAAACAGTGAGTGAGGAATAGATGCGGGTTTCAGAGACCACCACACGTAGGTGAAGAGGTACGACATACCTGGTACGCTGCAGAGAGAGATCTAGGGATGGAGAGGAATACCTCACACACACACACACAGTCAACCAGCATACAACAGGTCATGCCCGCATGTACGGTTCTCATAAAAGCATGTGTGGGTGTCTGTGTTTGTGGGGGGGACTGACAAACTGAAAAGTTCCACACTTGATGTCACAGTCAGGAGACAGTTACAAAGTGTGGATTCAAATGTACAGAATCGAATGCTCATCCAAACGATCTCATCGATTTGGTTACTTTTCAGAAGGAATCAGAATACAGTGCTTTCAAAGTATTTACACCCCTTGACTTTTTCAACATTTTGTGGCTACAGCACAAATTAAAAATTGATTAAATTGAGATTTTGTGTCACTGGCCTACACACAATACCCATAATGTCAGTTGGAATTATGTTTTTATAAATGTTTACAAATTAATTTAAAAAGTGAAACGCTGAAATGTTTAGAGTCAATAAGTATTTAACCCCTTTGTTAAGGGAAGCCTAAATAAGTTCAGGAGTACAAATGTGCTTAACAAGTCACATAATAAGTTGCATGGATTCACTTTGTGCAATAACAGTGTTAACTTGATTTTTGAATGACTACCCCATCTCTGTACCCCACACATACAGATAATTGTAAGGTCCCTCGGCCGAGCAGTGAATTACAGACACAAAGACCAAGGAGGTTTTCTAATGCCTCGCAAAAATGGGCACCTTTTGGTAGATGGGTAAAAAAAAAGCACACATTGAATACCACTTTGAGCATGGTGAAGTTATTAATTAGCCGACACTTTGGATTATGTATCAATACACCCAGTCACTACAAAGATACAGGCCTCCTACCGAACTCAGTTGCCGAAGAGGTAAGAAAACCTCTCAGGGATTTCACCATGATGTAAATCCGGACTTTAAAACAGTTCAAATAAATGGCTGTGATGGGAGAAAACTGAGGATGGATCGACAACATTCTAGTTACTCCACAATACTAAATTACAAAGTGAAAAGGAAGCACGCAAAAAAAACATTTAAAAATGAATTTGCATCCCGTTTGCAATAAGGCCCTAAACTAAAACTGCAAAAAAATGTGGCAAAGGAATTAACTTTATGTCCTGAATACAAAGTGTTATGTTTGAGGCAAGTCCAACATCACCGAGTAGCACTCTTCATATTCTCAAGCATAGTAATTGTTGTATCATGTTATGGATATGCTTGTCAATAGCAAAAGGACTAGAGAATTTGGGGGGGATAAAAACAAATGGAATAAAAATAAGCACAGGGCAAAATCCTAGAGAAAAACATGGTTCAATCTGCTTTCAACAGACACTGGGAGACAAATTCACCTTTCAGCAGGACAATAACCTAAAACACAAGGACAAATATGCACTGGAGTTGCTTACCAAGACAACATTGAATGTTCCTGCGTGGCTAGTAACGGTTTTGACTTACTTCTACTTGAAAATCTATGGCAATACTTGAAAATGGCTGTCTAGCAATGATCAACAGCCAACTTGACAGAGCTTGAAGAATTATTTTAAGTATAGTGTGCAAATATTGTACAGTACAGATGTGCAAAGCTCTTAGAGACTTACCCAGAAAGACTCACAGCTGTAATCGCTGCCAAAGGTGATTCTGACATGTATTGACTCAGGGGTGTGAATACTTTTGTAAATTAGATCATTTGTGTTTTTAATTTTCAATAAATTTGGTTAAGAAGGAAGGGAAGCTTTTATGAGAGACATGATGACCACAGACAGAAGAGACAGACCAGAGACCACAGACACAAAGACAGCGATAACACCACAGACAGAGAGTGACAGGCAGGAACTCACCGTCTGAGAGAAGGTGACAAGAAAGCAAGCAAGGGAAAGAAAGCCAAGAGTCAGTCTGAGAAAAATAGGTTGAGAGCAAAGCAGACATCTCAGAGATGAAGAGTGAGACGAGAGAGAGAGAGATGGAGAGGAACACTCACCCTCTGATAGATGACAGAAAGCAAGGGAAAGAAAGGTAAGAGTCAGTCAAAGAAAAAACGAGGGGGAAAGAGAGAGGTAAAAAGAGATGTGCAAAGCCTGAAGAGATGCATTAGAAGTAAGGCAAACCGATACCGACAGAAGACTAAATGCGCCTGTGTTTTGACAAAGGGGTAGAAGCAGTGGCGGAAAATCAATTTACATGACCAATTTAGTACATTTAGGCAATGTGTCTGAGTGCACTGTTTATACAGCACGGGAGGAAATAGTGCATTATAACAGATACACCCAACACTGCATTTGACAGCTATGTTAAAGTAGGAGTTACATAAACAGCAATCCTGTGTGCAATACTTAAGCAATAAGACACCTGGGGGTGTGGTATATGGCCAATATACCACAGCTAAGGGCTGTTCTTAGGCACGACGCATCGCAGAGTACCTGGACACAGCCCTTAGCCGTGGTATATTGGCCATATACCACAAAACTAAGAGGTAACTTATTGCTATTATAAAACTGGTTATCAGTAAAAAATAAACATTTTGTCACACGGTCTGATATTCAGGGCTCTAACCACCCAGTTTATAATGCTAAATAACACACTATTGCTTTTAGATAACTTTTTCAGAACAAACGTGATGTAGGTTTCCCATATAACCATGTAGTAATGTTTTTTTTTTTTTTTATACCTTTATTTAACGAGGCAAGTCAGTTAAGAACAAATTCTTATTTTCAATGATGGCCTAGGAACGGTGGGTTAACTGCCTGTTCAGGGGCAAAACGACAGATTTGTACCTTGTCAGCTCGGGGATTGGAACTTGCAAACTTTCTCTAACAATGCTCTAACCACTAGGCTACCCTGCCGCCCCAATGATAATGATTTAATTACTCTAGTAACAGCATTGGATTAACAAGTAACTACGTAGTAAGTGCATTGCAACAGAGCGTTTTTGTTGGTTGTATTACACCAGTGGAATAAGGAGCAGTGAGGGCAGGGGTGTCAGGGAGCAGGGGTGTCAGGGAGCAGGGGTGTCAGGGAGCAGGGGTGTCAGGGAGCAGGGGTGTCAGGGAGCAGGGGTGTCAGGGAGCAGGGGTGTCAGGGAGCAGGGGTGTCAGGGAGCAGGGGTGTCAGGGAGCAGGGGTGTCAGGGAGCAGGGGTGTCAGGGAGCAGGGGTGTCAGGGAGCAGGGGTGTCAGGGAGCAGGGGTGTCAGGGAGCAGGGGTGTCAGGGAGCAGGGGTGTCAGGGAGCAGGGGTGTCAGGGAGCGTCCCAAATAGCACCCTAATCCCTACACAGTGTGCCATGGGCCCTAGTCAAAAGTAGCTTGCTACATAGGGAATAGGATGCCATTTGGGACTCAAAAATGGCTCACATTTGGGACTCACAAATGTGGGGCCGTGGTGGTAGCCTACCTTTCAGGGCGATGACCTTGCTTGTAGGGTTCATAATGGCGCTGTCAGCGGAAATGGGTCGCCTGCTGGGGTTATTGGGGTCAGCCATGTCTATGATCACCACCTGGTTCTGCTCGCCCACCTTCTCCCGGATGCAGATGAATTTGTCAGACTCCATGGTCAGGTAGCTGAACCCGATGTTGGCCGGATTCACCCCTAGGTTCTGCAGCTGAAACACACCGCAAACACACAGCCGTTAAATGCAATCTAAGTATTTCAGAGGCAACTGCTATAGTCAACCAATAACCCTAGACACGTGTAGTACAGATCAATGGATTTGAAATTAGCAATGTGGGTATTTGACCTTTTTTGGGCTAGTTGAAATGTGTGCCATTATTGGTCATATCTAACCAATCCTTTAGGACTACACCAGCGCTTAGGTGTACAGTACAGACTAGGGGTCATTTGGAATTGGGCAGTGCAGTCAGTGGCACAATGTAAAGATCTGAATCTACAACTGATATTTTCTAGAGTATTACAAGGATGAAAAAAAAACTAAAGTTGCCAGTTGATAACATTTGCCTTGGGGTCAGGGAAAACAATTCTCTAAACACTCGCTCTATTAAAATAACTGCTGTTCTGGTCCAGTTTTCCAGAAGGATATTCTTAAAGGTTGTTTTACAAGGAGAAGGTTAGGTGGAGTTACATAAACAGCACAGTCAGGCCTGGGAAACATGGCATAGGGCAGGCAGACAACAACAGGGTATTAAGATGACTCTGGAAAGATTTGTGTGCTGTGACAGCTGCTATTAATCTGGCTTTTACTGAGGCATTATACCATAACATACAGTAACAGTCATTTTACGCAACTTATTTAATTCAAATAATCCAACACTCCCAAATACCAAACTCTACATAGTAGTGCTTGAGAGAATCTCAAACGCCAAACAGTAATTTCTATTTAATTACCATGCTATTATGTTATTTCTAAGTAAATACAATGTAAACAGCAGACTAAAATACAAATGCTGTGTAACCATAAACACTGGCTGATTCAGGTCAGGCCTCTGCTAGTGGTTTCAAGGACTCAGATGGGGGGCTTCCCGGGTAGGCCTAGAATGTGCCCTGATCTCCAGTGTCCCCCCCCCGAATGGCACCCTATTCCCTAGTGCATGTAGGGTCCTATGCCCTATAGAGAATAGGATGCCAATTGGGACATAGATCTGACCTCGAGTGAGATTAGATGTGATCTCTCCCAGCAGGTCAAAAAGAGATAGATCTCCAGATAGGAATGCGTGATCCTCAGTAGTAAATTATATCCATCATTGAGCTCATTGTTGTCCTAATGAGGAGATTACTCTTGATCTGAAGACGTAGCCAATATAATTGGGTACTGAACATTGTCAGTTATATACCGCAACAGTTAAAACTTGAAGTTAAAACCTTAAGGTTTTCAACCATTTTCAGTACTAGTATTCACTGATACTAGTTCCAGGTCAAATTTGTCCTTGACCATAGACACAGATCTAGAATCAGTTTGTCCTCCCCATATCATAACCTAAACCATTATGGTGGGAAACCACTGAACTGACTCGTGTCTATAAGTCTCCTCTAGCCCTATGACAGCACTGTGAGGTGATCAAGGGTTTGTCCGGGTGGAGCACCAATCAGCCGATAACATGAGGCCAAAGAGGAGATATCTTTACTGGCTGCAAGAAATCTCTGAGGAGGAAAGAGGGAGGTGAAGGAAAAGAAGGAGGTAATGTGAAAAGGACCAGGGGAGTAGCTGCCAGCTGGGCTGAGGATGGGAGGCAGTATGGCAGTCCTATGGAACCCTATTCCCTAAATGTAGTGCACTAGAGGGAATAGGATGTAATTTGTAACTTAGCCCAGAATGACAGAAAGATGGATTAAGATGGGGGGGAAGGTGGGTAAGCTAAGGCAATAGGGGAGGGAGGACATACCATGTATAGAGAGAGGAGTTCCTATAATACAGGGCTTGTGAAAGGCCTGGGGAGGGGTGGCTGGGTCACTGGAAGCATCTCCCCGCTGCCCTCCTTCATAGAACATTCTAAACTAAATCACTCGCAACCACAACCCAGTGTCTTCAGAACCCAATCTCTGTGCACACATTGACACGCACGCGTTTTGACCAATCATATCAGCGCTGAAAAAGACCTGATTGGTCAAAAGACCAATTAGTGGAAAAAAAGATCAGAATTAGGCTGCCTGTCTAAACGCAGCATCTGAGGCGGCAGGCCTGCCTAAATGTGTATGTACTCTAGTCCTAAGTGTATTGTATTTGCTAATAACACAGCTCAGATTTGTTCTCTGCATTCCTCTGGCTTTACATTTCCTAAAAACGATAATAATAATGAATATTAACTGAGACATTATCTGATTTAGTAGAGCCGGGAAGATACTCAATAGTATAGTGGCAAGGAAACAAAACATTAAGTGGATTTAACCTTTTTAGGAAAACAGCCCTAATGTTGGAAACAAACATTATGTTGTCATCTAGAGTTACATTAACAGAACACAATAGTTTACATACAGCAGGTTTTTAAAAAGGGACCAAAGAGTTTGGTCTGCTTTGTGTTCTAATATTTGCCAAAGAAAAAAAAAGTGCAATACTGTATCTTCACAGCCCTATTAGGCGTATCTAGTCTTTTGCAATAGTGCTATGTCTTTAAAAAATATTTCTCTCAAAACTGTGATTCCTAAAATATGTGTCCAGAAATGTGGTCAACAGTGTCAGATTTCTCTACAATCATAAATAAATCAGGAATGAACTACACCATAATGACTTCTTCATGTCTTCCTCACATGGAGTACAACAGGACTACTCACGGTCTGTCAAGTTATATCATTTTGAGAGATTTAAACAATATTGAAATCACCTTGGTCACAACCATAAACTGTCAATGTCATCTCCGTGATATGATATACATTTTGGTTCAAATATATTTATTTTAAATTAGGTTTTAGAGTCATAAAGCAACTGAGGTAAAACTACATTTCTACTTTGACGACCACTGGAATAAGGGGATTGTGTTTGTCAACTTTGACAAAAATATGACAGAGTTGATGTTTTACGAACGTCAATTCCGACAGAGTGCTGAAAGAGCTGATAGATTTTTTTAGGAGGATTTTCAAATGAATAATTTTCTACATTTGAAAATTATTGTTGAACTTCTATTTTTAAAGGCAAAAATAGGTCTGTTAGTATTTGTTGTCAAGTCCGTCAGTGACTTATCAACTCCATCACTGATGGCTAACCCCCTTAAGATCAATTGGTCAATATTGAGACAAATATATTTATATTACTGTTCTGCAACATACACTTAAACAATGCATTTGCTGTCTAAATGTAACAGATAATGTTTGTTTTATAAAATATTTTACGTGCTGAATCTAGAAAAACATGCCAAAATGCAAACGAAATGAGCGCTGGAGCATTATACAGCGTTATGAAATTAAAATAACTTGAGATCTATATGACATATTTGAATAATCTAATGTTAGAATTACACAATCGAGTCCTTTAAACGCCTGAAAACAAATGTGAAAATGTAAATGCAATTTAAATGGTGTCTGACAGAGTTGACATGGGCTTAAATCCAGTTCATTGCATTTTATGAAGAAATTCAAGAGTTAGGTTGTTCCTTTACACGGTGTGATAGCTGATACTTTGATCTTTCAAAATAAATATTTAATATAAATAAATGTATTAAAATATGAGAAAAAAAGTAGATTCTCATCTTTCAAAAATTCCTGAGCTGTCAGTTTAATAGCGTGTTAACCTGCCATATTCAGTATCACCACTCTTGCTATAAAAAAGTCAATAATATAGGCTAACAAAAATAGACTCTAGTTTAGGACAGCTCCTTCCAGTTAGGTGTATTGTTTCAACTGAGAGAGACTGGTGTGGGTGTGTTATTTTTAGAGTTTCATTACTTAGGCTTTGTCCATATCAATGTGTTGTGCAGGAGGGTAGTAAGCAGTAATAAGACTGACTGGTTGGCTGGACACCAACCATTAGTTCCGGTGCAGACAGAGCTGTTCCAGCCGACAGCAGTGCTGTCAGAGGTTCTCTGCTGGGCATTATGATCATGATCTCACTTCCCCTTCCTGCCCTGATGTGATTGTATGGGTTAAATTGGCCTGCTTACCTAATCTGTCTATTAGTGGAGACAACAGCAACAGCCCTGAGAAGGGAGCTGCTCTTCTGTTAGTACTGGAGAGTAATATCCCAAAGCAGGGAGCTGACAGGCAACCAGCTGATGGACAGGCAACAGAGACTGACTGGGACCAGAAATCAACCCAGGCATTTAACACACCAGACTATTTTTTTGCCAAATAATGGTAATTATTTATGTGCAAAAACACACAAAAAAACTGGCCCAAAGATGGACCAGCCATCTGGCATTTGCTCAAAGTGCCCTATGGCCAATCTGTTTATGACTGGCTACATACCTCACAGGTCTCTCCCTCTCACCAGGGCAGACTCAGACTGAAGCTAAACTCCAGGGTATTGCACTTGGGACTCCATTAGCCTACTGAGCTAAAGCAAAGGTTGGGTGTTTTCAGCAACATCTGGCCTCTACATAATGCAGAACCTAATTCATCCCAGACTGCGCCCCAAAATAAAGGAATCATCTGCTAATAGACTAACAAACACAATGTATCATAAATAAAATACTAAAGGGCACAGGTCAGTCAGTTAGTCAAGCCTGGGAAAAAGGAGTATTAGACTAAACACAGCTTAGTGTTATTGACATGTTTAAGAACACACAATGAGACACTGGCAATGTTAATGCGTGCCTATATTGGGAGTGCTATGTTTATGGCTAACCTTATACAATTGGGATAAGTCCAGCAGTAGTTGTACATAAAGCTAAAACAACAAATCCAGTCTCATCTGTGTGTACAGCGCAGGGAATGTCAACCCAGACTATACTGTTTAATGCATAGAGGCTGTAAATACCAAGACAGGAGAAAAAAGAAAAAGAAATGCAGGGCCAAAGTCCTCAGTTCGCAAATTCCTGGCATTTCTCTCTCAGCTGGAGCCATGACTGATCACAGCAGCCTACCAATCAGAGCAAGCCCGAAAAGAGATCATACATGGAATAAAAAGGGATACACTATCAATCGATTTGTCTGGTAAAATCTTGCTCAAATAATGTTGTGTTGCCTTTCAATATATGCATTTGTAGCAATGGAAGGGGAATAACCAGAGTATGGCTTGAACCAGCAACCCTATATAGGTAAAAGGAAAGCATGCCACCTGTGCTATAGAGGTTCAGATCTCGACCCTGTTACCAGATCTGTTAGTGCTGTTTTGCCAACTCCTCATATAAAAAGGGCACCACATTTTAAAATGGAACTGGTGAATGTTGGTGGGCTCTGTTGGCTGCATTGGAACGAGTGGGTAGTAGACATGGCAAATGGTAATTTGCTGGGGAGTTTCCAGAGAGAGAGGTCTTTAGTGAAAGGCAATTTCAGCCACTGAAGGATAGTGAGGTGGGCACGTCACAAACTTTCACTTTGGCCCCAAGAAACCGATGGATAGTTGGTGTTCTCCAACATGGCCTACTAATTAAAAAATATGACGCCATCTAATCAAGCCACATCCAAACACCGTTGAGCCATAGTTTATCTAACTGCATACATTTATCGTAAATCACTCAATTCCAACAAGAGTTCATTGCTTGGTCCAGTCACTGGCTGTATTGTCGGGTCCGCTGAAAGCAGACTAACGTTATAGGCTACCAATACGATCTGACTGTTCAAATTTTACAAGTCATCATCTGCCCCACAGAAGCTAGCTAGGCCTGTGTGTGTCTATATTGAGCACTCTCCAAGCAGCCCTGTCAGATTCCATTTAAATGCGGTATGGTGTTTCTATGTCTGAAAAACTGCGCGAAAATGCCTCCTGTGTTTTTTCGGCTGTTAGCGTCTTCTTACCTGCAGATGTTCCTGAAATCGTATCGGCAGTATCTGAGCCATTTTTTAGGCTTTTTGTGTTTCAAGTGTCCGGAGAAAAGGAAAGGGGAAGGGGACACGAGGAGGAATGAATGTTGTCTTGTATTAAAAGTGGCCAAAAGTAAAATACGATGTACAATGAAAGGCGTCTCGCCGGCTTACGTTGATATCACCCGAATTCAGTGCTGCACTCATTCAGTAGCCTAACACCCAAACACTCCTGAACCAGAACTCTACGCTTCCGCTAAGTAAAATAGTCCACAACAATTAGACTTTAAAAGTCTGAGAGAAAATAAACAAATTGATGGAGCTCAAATGTTTATGGTATTCTACAAAATAACAAATTTGCTTTTCATAAGACCCACAGTCGGTCAATAGGATTCCCCCACAAATACCAATGCATTGGCAAAAAAAAAAAAAATCGATGTCCTCAATGTACCCCTCCGCAGCCCCTTCCCCCTTATTTTTTTTTTCTAACTTCGAAATAAAGGCACGTGACAAGCCCCCTCCCATTCCGATTTCTAAAAACTCCAATGTTTAGAAGTCGGGAAAGTGCCTTTACCCCACCCGCGTAAAAGAGGAACTGAAACAGTGTATGAGACAAGGTAATAGTATGCGTTTAGGCTATGTATGTGTACATCGCTACCACCACACCTCAACTAGTCAGCACCTACATCATTCACCTATCCCTTTGTCATTATCATCATCAAGGTTTTTATTGTCTGCCTCACATCCACATTTCCAAACTGCTCACTGGTGAGTTGTGCTATGGAAAGACAAGTCGATTATTGTCTTATTTCGGTGGGTTGAAATAGGGTGAAACCTTAGAATTTTGGAAATCTAAACAACTTCAACTTCGAAGGAAAATAAAATGCTATTCATGCTGTGGTGTCCCAAATGTAACGGAATTTAAAAAACACAGACCGGATGTCAAAACAGTTCAGTCTATATTATTATTATAATAAATAGAAACATACAGATGACAAACACTTATACAGTATTCACAACACAGGTGCAGACCCAAAAGTGAATCCAACATCACTGAAACAAAACTGCATAAAATGGAGTCAGAGCAAGAATTAAGTATTGAATATTCATTTTCATAGTCAACTCACTATTCTATTCAGGTGCGAGCTATTCAAATCAACCCCCCCCCCCAAAAAAAGTGTTGATAAGGTCATACAGGCATAATTGCAGCATATTTTAAAACACTCAAACATATACAGTACACATATATATACTGTAATACACTTCCAACCATTTTCATCACAAAACAAAAAGAGAGGAGTTGTAATGGACATGTTGTGGGTGAAGAATATGACTATTGAAAGTAGTATTTCCACGTTTGTAAAATGTATTTAGTTATTAATGGTAACATTTAATGTACTTTATGGACAGGCTGGTATAGATACATTTTGTGGGTTAAGGGTAGTGTAGTTTACGGTCAGGCTGGGCAGGGGGGTATGGGTAATGTAGTTTATGGACAAGCTGGGTGAGTGAGATGTGTGGTGTGCTTGGCCTGACTCTTGCTATCGATCAGCAGCAGTTGGTTATTCTTGTGGTGAGAGATGATCTCCTGGAGACTACAGAAAAACTGAGAGGGAGGGATGGAGTAGTGATAGAGAGAGAGAGAGAGAAAGTTACTACAGTAGTTATTGCAGAGGTTACAGTATAATACTAAGTTGCATTCCTTAGTCTCTTTTCCACACAGCCTCTGTTCCTCCCACATCCCCCCTCTATCATCTCCTCTCTCACCTGACCCCTTCATTATTTTTTCAAATCCTCCTTTCCTCCTGCTGCCTGTCTTTTCCCCTCTCCGTATCTCTCTTCTCCTCATCCCAACATCCCCTTTTACACCTCCCCCTGCCTCTTCACCTCCTCATTCTTCTTGCCCTCCTTTCCGAGGGCGTAGCCGCGCGTCTCCTCCAGAAAGCGGATGGGGATGTTATAGACCTTCTGTCTGTATAGGACAGCAAGTGTGTAGGGCTGACGGGCGTTCTGGGCTGAACTGTGACGTATCAGGAATGCCCCGTCCTACAAGGGGGAGAGTGGTAGGAGAGGTGAGAGGGAGAAGAGGGTGAGGGGTGAGGGGAGATACAGTGGATATCAGTATCAAAACCCACATGACCTCTGAATCAGCACACAGATGATTCAGACTCACTGATGGTGTGTATGTGTCAGCTAAACCCAGAAGCTACACACACACACACACACACACACACACGGAAGAATACCCTATTACCCTCTGCACTGCCCTGTGCCTTTCCTGTCAACCTGTGTCTGATATAACCTCCCTGCAAACCTGTGTGTGCAGTCAAATAAAAGGGGAGTTATGACTGATTACTCTCACATCATTGCTTGTCCATTTCAGCGTGAAATTAAACAGGTTGGCTGTGTTAGTGAAGACAAAGGACCAGAGACAGAAACACTCATACAGCCAGCAGCATTATAACACATAAAACACAGCAGTTACTGAGCAGCACAGAGAGAGGAGGGGAGAGAACAAAAGATAAACAGGTGGATGTATTTGACAGGCTAATGACAGGCTAATGACAGGCTAATGCACTAATGATGCCGGACTAACTATACTGAACAAAAACGCAACATGAAGCAATTTCAACATTTGAGTTCCAGCTCATATAAGAAAATGTGTCGACTGAAATAAATTCAATAGGCCCTATCTATGGATTTCACATGACTGGGAATACAGATATGCATCTGTTGGTCACAGATACCTTGCTGCCGGTAGGGGCGTGGATCAGAAAACCAGTCAGTATCTGGTGTCACCAACATTTGCCTCATGCAGCGTCACATATCCTTCGCATAGAGTTGATCAGGCAGTTGATTGTGGCCTGTGGAATGTTGTCCCTTTCTTCTTCAATGGTTGTGCAAAGTTGTTGGATATTGGCAGGAACTGGAACACGCTGTCACACACGTTGATCCAGAGCATCCCAAACATGCTCAGTGGGAGACATGGAAGAACTGGGACATTTTCAGCTTCCAGGAATTGTGTACAGATCCTTGCGACATAGGGCTGTGCATTATCATGCTGAAACATGTGGTGGAGGTGGATGAAGGGCACGACAATGGGCCTCAGGAGCTCATCACGGTATCTCCATGCATTCAAATTGTCATCGATAAAATGCAATTATGTTCATTGTCTGTAGCTTATGCCTGTCCATACCATAACCCCACCGCCACCATGGAACGCTTTATGCCCACAGGTACACCTGTGTAATGATCATGCTCTGTAATCAGCTTCTTGATATGCCACACCTGTCAGGTGGATGGATTATCTTGGCATAAGAGAAATGCTCACAAAAAGGGATTTAAACAAATTTGTGCACAACATTTGAGAGAAATAAGGTTTTTGTGCGTATGGAACATTTCTTTGATATTTTATTTAAGCTCATGAAACATGGGACCAAAACTTTACATGTTGAGTTTATATTTTTGTTTAGTGTATAACTAATCATATTGATTACCATGGTGTGCTTCAGAGCTGGAGATTCTACATCTACATGCATTGTTATTATGTGAAACTTCAAGAAAGGAAAAGGAAAGGGGGATACCTCGTCAGTTGTACAACTGAATGCATTCAACTGAAATGTGTCTTCCGCATTTAACCCAACCCCAAGAACTGTATGTCTGTCCATGCTAATCTCCAGTTTGTTATTGTTTCCCACCTTGTTGATCTGCAGTAAGAAGTCCTCGGCAGTCTTTCTATCGCAGTTTCCAGCGAACCACTCTTTCTCCTGTAACACACCACAGTTCTCTATGACACCCTGCCCTATCTGTCATGATATTTTACCCAAGGGCAGCCCATACATCAGGTATATCACTACTTAACTAAGAATTGCAGCAACATTTGTATCACTTTAACACTGTATTACACAACTATATGAGAGGTGCAGTATGAGATGGAATGAAGCATACCTGCATGGTCGTCTTCATGCCAGGGGGAGAAACTTTTGACAGATAAAAATGAGTGTTGACCAATGTGTTGAGTGCTCTACAGTCTACTCATAATAAAGCAAGTTCACTAGTATACTGGATAGCACTACTGACAAAAACCACAGTGACCCCAGATTACCCAGGGGTTAAAACATGCTGTTATAATGAAAATGGCTTCCAGTTTACGTAAGTATAGAAAAACAAACAATATGCACCTCCAACTTGTTCATGTAAAAAAACTAACCTAAAGGAATGAAGGGTGCCTACAACTCTGATAGGCATACCATAGTTGGAGCCGAGTGGTGAGAGAGGTGAGCCAGAAACCAGAGGGTTTCCAGTTCGAATCCCGGGTACGAAAATCTGGCGGGAAGTGAGTGTTGCTGGTATAAAATCCTAGATGCCATTGCCTGCCGTTGTGCTCCCCCCCCCCCCCCCACACACACACACACACACACACACACACAACAACAGCTCCCCAGGTACCCAGTGTGGCAGCCCCCCAAACCTCTCCAAAACCTGTATATGTATGTGTCGTTCACAGCAGTTTGGGTTAAAAGCGGAAGTCAAATTTTAGTTGGACTGTGTGTGCAATTGACCAATAAAGTGATCTTAATTTCAGAGTTCCGGGCATCCTTCCCATTTCTATCTTTCAGCTGTGACCCAAAACTGGTCCTGTTTCCAGCAGGCTCTTACCTGCTGCAGTAGAGTGTACAATCGGAGGGGGAGGAGGGCTGCAACAAACACACCAAGTCCAACAATAGCCAACATTCTTACTATAAATATGAGCAATATAGTCCAGTGGCTACATTATTCATACACAAGAACAGTGGGCCTTTATAATCCAAAGACTTACATTATGAGATACACACACTTATCAAATATAATCTTTATAGACCACAAAGTTAACACTGTATGGATAACTATAAACAGAATGGAAATCATTATCAGGCAATACTAAGTGGTATCTATGTGTGTTTGATTGTTGATGCTTGTACAAGATTGAATGTTCATAAAGCATGAACCTGCTAAACATGTTTAACACATAAAACATGCACGTTGTGTGTAGCATGGTCTCATCCAGCGTGTATATGCATGGTGCTGTGAGCGTGGCCTCACCTTGGTTTGGGTTCCTTCAGTGATGCAGGGAGGGGGGGTTTGATGCCCAGGGTGGGTGGGGGCAGTTTGCCAGGGAACATAGAGCGCCTGATATCAGGGGGAGGAGCTGGGGGTGGGATGGTCACAGAAACACAGAGCAGTTTCTGCATTTTCACTTAAAGATACACTCCAGGATCTTAAGCACAGCAAATTGATAACATATAGTACAAATTGGATTCGTAACATATAATACGAACTGCTAAAAAGGTAAACAAACTTGGACGTAACATATAAGAAATGGATGACATAGTACACAACAGACAGAGACCACTTTTGGCTCGTGAGCTCCACTCAAAAATATTGGCTTAAATTAAGCTAAAGTTCGAGAGTGCATCTTTGATGCTTGCATTCCAAATGGCACCGACCCAGTTCCCTATGTAGGGCTCTGGTCAAAAGTAGTGTGTGTAGGTAATAGGCCATTTGGGATGCAGACATGATCTCTTTTCAATGCAGATGGAAGGTAGTGTGTCACTTACCTGTCTTTGCCTCATTGACCAATATAGAACTCTGGAATGGAGCAAAAAGTTAAACTAATACAAACATATGGCCATAGATTAAGCCTATACTCCTGCACTAAAAAACATGTTCAGTGGAGAATGTGTGAAACAGGCCAGTGTTGTATTAAAACGTGTGAACCATGGAGAAACTTACAGACTTGGCTCTGGGCACTGGAGGTTTTCTACAGAGAGACAGGCAGAAAGGGTGGGACTGATATCGCATGTCAAACAACAGTACTCAAATACAATATGGCTTCTCTCAAGACATACAACAGTACTAGTAACTGGGATGGTGCAAAGGCCAGTTTAACCCAGTTAACCCAATTTTTCATTTACATAACTATAAACAGAATGGAAGTGAGGATATACACAGGGGTGAAAGTAAGGCGGTACGGTCCGGTACGGTGTCCCGTCTAAATAAATAGTGGTGGTACGCCGTACTGGTAAAACGTGAGCCTATCACAATTAATACAGCATGCCCATAGCATTCCCAAAAAACTATAGGCTACTTCACCATTATTTAACATTACCGCATGTCAGCCGCATGACAAATTAGTGAATTGACTGGAAACCGGGATGTATAAGCTCCAAATTCCGTTGTGGTTTGAGAACACTTACATTTTGTCAAAGCAGAGACGAGTGCTGGAGATGTTCATGGACAAGGTGGAGATGAGTGGCCGAGACCAAGGTGCGTGTGGACAACAGTGGATGCATTCATTCAGGCTACATGTGTATATGCTGTAAGCCTAATGCCAACTGCAGAATGTCATTACACTACATGTGGTGTAAAGTACTTAAGCAAAAATACTTGAAAGTACTACTTAAGTAGTTTTTTTGAGTATCTATACTTTACTATTTATATTTTTGACAACTCTTACTTTTACTTCACTACATTGCTAAACAAAATGATGTACTTTTTGCTCCATACATTTTCCCTGACACCCAAAAGTACTCGTTACATTTTGAATGCTCAGCAGGACAGAAAATGGTCTAATTCACACACTTATTAAGAGAACATCCCTGGTCATCCTTATTGCGTCTGATCTGGCGGACTCACTAAACACATGATTTGTTTGTAAATTATGTCTGAGTGTTGGAGCGTGCCCCTGGCTATCCATAAAAAAGAAAATGGTGGCATCTGGTTTGCTTAATAAGGAATTTGAAATTATACTTTTGATACTTAAGTATATTTTAGCATTTACATTTACTTTTGATACTTAAGTATATTTAAAACAAAATACTTTTAGACTTTTACTGGGTGAATCACTTTTACTTGTGTCATTTTCTATTAAGGTATCTTTACTTTTACTCAAGTATGACAATTGGGTCCTTTTTCCACCACTGTTGTTGTATAACAGATGTCTCTTTCCATTCATCACATTGCAGGTGCACAGTACACTTGCGGTTTGGATGCTTAAATTATTTTCTGAGTGGAACGTATGTACGCGGGTACCCTACAGAAGCACCTTTATTAAGTGATTGTTTGACAATCAGGTGATTGTTTATACCACATTAAAAAGGCATAGACAGTGTTTCCATAAGGCTATGGGAAGCTTCCCCTAAAGCAAATTGAAAAAAATATAGCCTAATTAGCTTACTCCTTATACAGGAAGAAATAAAATCATTCAAAATAGACTACTACACCAGAAAGCATGATTTGGCTACAGAGGATCATTTGCTTTAAAAATAAAAAATCTGAGGCCTCCCAAGTGGTGCAGCGGTCTAAGACACTGCATAGCAGCGCTTGAGGCATCACTACAGACCCGGGTTCGATCCAAGGCTGTGTCACAGCCGGCCGTGACCGGGAGACCCATGAGGTGGAGCACAATTGGCCCAGCGTCATCCGCGTTAGGGAAGGGTTTGGCCGGCTGGGATTCCTTGTCCCATCTGACTTCGGTCACCAGCTAGATGGTGTTTCCTCCAACACATTGGTGTGGCTGGCTTCTGGGTTAAGGGAGCAGTAGGTCAAAAAGCAGTGCGGCTTGGCAGGGTGGTGTTTTGGGGACGCATGGCTTTCGACCTTCACCTCTCCCAAGTCTGTGGGGGGTTGCAGCGATGTGACAAGACTAAATAACAATTGGGGAGAAAAAGGGGTAAAAGTTCAATTGCATAGCCAACACTCAGAAAGGCCCGCAATTTGGGCAGCGGGCGCTGCAAATACCAAATAGATGATTGTTAAGTTGCGACTGTCAGTGAAAAGCAGTGATCCAGCCAGGCCAATGGCAATATTTAAAAAATACAATTGCAGAAAAACTGTTTGTCATCTCTATACAACAATAGCCATTTGCAATGAAAAGACTCAAATCTGTCTTTTCGTTATCAAAATGGTTAACTAAATTGAGTGAACAGTAAGTCGCCTATCTTATTGGCAACACCAGAGAACATCGGCCATATCCCTGGTGAGGTGCATATTGACTCTCTTTATTATTGGGGTCAAGGCCACTTTTGTTTGTTTTTGGACAATAATTTCCTCCTCCAGGTTAGATGGACGTCATATTGTATGTGCTACTCCCCTTTTCGTAGGCTGATTATATGGATCAGACAACATCATTTTATTGATCTGTTTGTCAGTGTCAGCAGAGTTGGCTACCGTCTAATTTTTGTAGAATAAAAATAAATGCGTGCGTGCTCCTGGGTGTCCCGTACCATTAAGAAATTAAATGTATTTTAACTCCTGGATAAGATATACACTTATGTTACACCATGATGAGTTTGAGCATTTGTCATCTCATGTCTTGACAGGTGTACTCACATGGGCATGGGGGGAGGGGCGGCTGCTGTCTTGGGTGGGAGGGGCATCCTTATGGGCCCACGAGGAGCAGGGGGGCAAACTGGAGATAGTGGAGAGACAATGGAGAGATAGTAGTATATATTTTTTCTCTCAAAATAAGACTTGTATAATATCTCATAAAATATAGTCTCTCTGAAGTTATAACCAATCAATCAACCAACCAATCAAACCAGTAGCTACAGGATTGTAATGTGATATGTGAATGTTTACATCTACGTTACAGCTTCGGTAGTGTTAAGCACCGGCAGCAATTTTTCAACTAACCTTTACATGACGATACTTCCATAGTTACCAGTGTCTTCTCCACTCTCATCGCTAGTTGTAGGTGAAATGTTTGAATTTAGAAAATGCTCTCTTATTAAATTAAATACATGCTTCATGAGGTAATCTAACAATGTGTACGCATATTGTCTATTTCAGATCTTCTCTCATTGATCGAGACAGGTGTGTCAGTCAAAGCAACGCTTGATTTCTGATTCGTGTTCATGATGTGCAGAATTTTTGGGTGGACACCCAACTGTCTCGATTACAATCACATTACAATCCTGCAATACATATACAAGTCAAAGCCTCAGTGTAAATACAATGGGTGGTCCTACGGGAGAAACTAACCCGCTGTGGGCTCTAGATACAGGTCATCACTGTCTTCCTGAAACAGAGACACAACACACGTATTAATCACCTCTCTCTGGCTGAATTAGAAACCACTGAATATACTGAGTGTACAATGTGACTGTGTTAAAAGGGTACAGCAGATGCAAAGGCTTAAGCTTTGGGGCTGGAGGTAGGGCGTTAGGGGTGAGGCTGTTTGTTAATGATGTGTTGGACTCACCTGTCCTTCATTAGGATCCAGGTAGACATCTGCAGAGAACAAAGAAAAGAGGCTGATGTAGAAACAGTTGCAGTATCACACATCCCTCTAGTGGTCATTTGATGTAATAGCACACTGATATCAGTCCAGGGTTCCAGGGTATTATTTTGGTCAAGATCCAGCCTGAATACATTACAGACGGATGCCAGATATTACAACACCTGGATAAAAATTTAACATATCAGCTCCACATGTGCTATAGCCATCTGATGTTAAAATTAGAAGCCTCCTCCCTAGGTTTGTTTTATTCACTGCTTTAGCACACTATGCCAACCCGTATGTTCGAGCCGTGTCTGAATCCTGGCTTAAGAAGGCTACCAAAAATTCTGAAATCTCCATCCCAAACTACAACATTTTCAGACACGATAGAACGGCCAAAGGGGGCGGTGTTGCAATCTACTGCTAATGATAGCCTGAAGAGTTCTGTCCTGTTATCCAGGTCTATACCCAAACAATTTGAACTTCTACTTTAAAAAAATCCACCTCTCTAAAAACAAGTCTCTCCACGTTGCCACCTACTATAGACCACCCTCTGCCCCCAGCTGTGCTCTGGACACCATTTGTGAACTGATTGCCCCCCATCTATCTTCAGAACTCGTGCTGCAAGGCGACCTAAACTGGAACATGCTTAACACCCCAGCCATCCTACAATCTAAGCTTGATGCCCTCAATCTCAAACAAATTATCAATGAACCTACCAGCTACCACCACAAAGTGGTAAACACTGGCACCCTCATAGATATCATCCTAACCAACTTGCCCTCCAAATACACCTCTGCTGTTTTCAACCAAGATCTCAGTGATCACTGCCTCATTGCCTGCATCCGTAATGGGTCAGCGGTCAAACGACCCCCACTCATCACTGTCAAACGCTCCCTGAAACACTTCAGCGAGCAGGCCTTTCTAAGCGACCTGGCCGGGGTATCCTGGAAGGATATTGATCTCATCCTGTCAGTAGAGGATGCCTGGTTATTTAAAAAAATGCCCCATTCAAGAAATTTAGAACCAGGAACAGATATAGCCCTTGGTTCTCTCCAGACCTGACTGCAAAAACATCCTATGGCGTTCTGCATTAGCGTCGAACAGCCCCTGTGATATGCAACTTTTCAGGGAAGCTAGAAACCAATATACACAGGCAGTTAGAAAAGCCAAGGCTAGCTTTTTCAAGCTAGCTTTTTCTCCTCCCAAATCCAGTCAGCTGATGTTCTGAAAGAGCTACAAAATATGGACCCCTACAAATCAGCCGGACTAGACAATCTGGACCCTTTCTTTCTAAAATTATCTGCCGAAATTGTTGCAATCCCTATTACTAGCCTGTTCAACCTCTCTTTCGTGTCGTATGAGATTCCCAAAGATTGGAAAGCAGCTTCGGTCATCCCCCTCTTCAAAGGGGGGGACACTCTTGACCCAAACTGCTACAGACCTACATCTATCCTACCCTGCCTTTCTAAGGTCTTTGAAAGCCAAGTCAACAAACAGATTACCGACCATTTCGAATCCCACCATACCCTCTCCACTATGCAATCTGGTTTCAGAGCTGGTCATGAGTGCACCTCAGCCACACTCAAGGTCCTAAACGATATCTCAACCGCCATCGATAAGAAACAATACTGTGCAACCGTATTCATTGACCTGGCCAAGGCTTTCAACTCTGTCAATCACCACATCCTCTTCGGCAGTCTCGATAGCCTTGGTTTCTCAAATGATTGCCTCGCCTGGTTCACCAACTACTTCTCTGATAGAGTTCAGTGTGTCAAATCGGAGGGCCTGTTGTCCAGGCCTCTGGCAGTCTCTATGGGGGTGCCACAGGGTTAAATTCTTGGACCAACTCTCTTTTCTGTATACATCAATGATGTCGCTCTTGCTGCTGGTGAGTCTCTGATCCACCTCTACGCAGACGACACCATTCTGTATACTTCTGGCCCTTCTTTGGACACTGTGTTAACAACCCTCCAGACGAGCTTCAATGCCATACAACTCTCCTTCCGTGGCCTCCAATTTCTCTTAAATACAAGTAAAACTAAATGCATGCTCTTCAACCGATCGCTGCCCGCACCTGCCGCCCGTCCAACATCACTACTGTGGACGGTTCTGACTTAGAATATGTGGACAACTACAAATACCTAAGTGTCTGGTTAGACTGTAAACTCTCCTTCCAGACTCATATCAAACATCTCCAATACAAAGTTAAATCTAGAATTGGCTTCCTATTTCGCAACAAAGCATCAAAGCATCCTTCACTCATGCTGCCAAACATACCATTGTAAAACTGACCATCCTACCGATCCTCGACAATGTCATTTACAAAATAGCCTCCAATACCCTACTCAATAAATTGGATGCAGTCTATCAGTGCCATCCGTTTTGTCACCAAAGCCCCATAAACTACCCATCACTGCGACCTGTACGTTCTCGTTGGCTGGCTTCATACTTGTCGCCAAACCCACTGGCTCCAGGTCATCTACAAGACCCTGCTAGGTAAAGTCCCCTCTTATCTCAGCTCGCTGGTCACCATAGCAGCACCCACCTTTAGCACATGCTCCAGCAGGTATATCTCTCTGGTCACCCCCAAAACAAATTCTTCCTTTGGCCGCCTCGCCTTCCAGTTCTCTGCTGCCAATGACTGGAACAAACTACATAAAAATCTCTGAAACTGGAAACACGTATCTCCCTCACTAGCTTTAAGCACCAGCTGTCAGAGCAGCTCACATATTACTGCACCTCTACATAGCCCATCTATAATTTAGCCCAAACAACTACCTCTCCCCTACTGTATTTATTTATTTTGCTCCTTTGCACCCCAGTTTTTCTATCTCTACTTTGCACTTTCTTCCACTGCAAATCTACCATTCCAGTGTTTTACTTGCTCTATTGTATTTACTTCACCACCATGTCCTTTTTTTTTGCCTTTACCTCCCTTCTCACCTCATTTGCTCACATTGTATGTAGACTTAATTTTCTACTGTATTATTGACTGTATGTTTGTTTTACTTCATGTGTAACTCTGTGTTGTTGTATGTGTCGAACTGCTTTGCTTTATCTTGGCCAGGTCGCAATTGTAAATGAGAACTTGTTCTCAACTTGCCTACCTGGTTAACTAAAGGTGAAATAAAAAATGTTTTTAAATAACTGACTGCATTGTTGATAACGTGGCATGCAACCATTGGTAGATGCAATACAACGTATCTAGTCAGGTAGGAACTCGACTTGACTGTAGAGTTTACCTTCCTCTGCAGGTGGTGGGGGAGAGGCAAACTTCTTAGGAGTAGACCTCTTCCCTGGCTTCTCCTTCCTATCTACCTCAGGCGCTAGAGAGGGAGAGAGGGAATTCTCCTGTACAATAAATGCGTCAAGAATTATACTAACTGTTACTCCTTTTCATGAATCAACTTTCACATCTATGTATAGGGCACAATGTGTTCATATTCAAAATACACAATCAAATTGGATGTCCTGGACTAAGAGGGGAGGGTAGAGAGCAGAGGATAGGAGGATAGGGAGAGGGGAGGATAGGAGGATAGGGAGCAGAGGATAGAGAGAGGGAGGATAGGAGAATAGAGAAGGATAGAAGGAGGATAAGAGTTTAGAGAGAGGGGAGAATAGGAAGATATACGAGCGGAGGAAAGAGAGGGGGAAGTCTCACGTTTCTTGGTGTTGGGGTCAATGTAGAACTCCTCAGGGTGAGGCTGCTGTTTCTATAACAGGGAAAGATGACATTAAATAAAACTAAAATACAGCACACAGAGAGGGAGGCACACAGGCTGAAGTGAAAGGTAGGTATGGGCAGTGATAGTTTACCAATGCTTTGCCCATGGGCACCATCTTGGCTGGCCTTGGGGGTGCAGCTGCCTGCCTTTTGGGGAGAACAGGATTGGACCGCTCTGACTTCCTCTCTGTGGAACCCAAAAACAGCTAATCAGAGCGCTACGTCCTTTCCTACAAAGCAAAGAGCTATAGTCCCTCTGAAAATGTTTACACATAAATGCACACCTCAATATAATACATACAGGGACAAAACCTAAATTGGAGATCCACGCACAAAACTTACGTTTTCAAGCAAATCTCACGCATGAATGCATGATTTACATAAAAGTCAGATTAGCGGATCTCAAATGGGAATGATATTCTACAGTGGTGGTTACCCAAATAGACATTCTCCTCCACATGTCTGGAAGGAACATTCATGGCGGGTCTCTCACAGGGGGGCACCTCATATGTGTCCCCGTCCTCTTCATCCTGTCATCCACACACAAACACACCAAGATGACTACACAGGACCTCTCACAACCAAATATCCATTGGTGTATCAGTCGTGTGTGTGACATTTCGCCAGTCACTGTGGGAAAAGGCTATTTTAGGGTTAGGGTTCCAATTAGGGTTAGATGTTATGGGTTAGGGAAAATAGAATTCTGCATGGAAATCAATTGTTTGATCCCCACAAGGATAGTAAAACAAAAGTGTGTGGGTGTGTGTGTTCTCCTACTTACAAACTCATCTTCTGGCCACCCATCATACCCCGCATTGTTCTCTGAAACAAAGAAATAGAGAGCGAGAGACAGTAGAGACGGGAATGGAATAAGAGAGAGAGAAATGGAGGACAAGAGAGGTAGAGTCATATGAGAGAGAAAGAGAGAGAGAGAGAGAGAGAGAAATGGAGGACAAGAGAGGTAGAGTCATATGAGAGAGAGAGAGAGCAGAATAAGCACTTTACACTATAACTTCCATAAAGAGGAACCATATATTCCCAATAGCATAATAAGGGGGGATTTCCTGAAGGCTCACCGATCCTTTTGGGTGGAGTTGGAGGCCCACTGTGTCTGTAATGAAAAAGAGGAAAGACAAATGTTGGTTACTTCTGTGCCGTATCATGGCAGTGGCTTATGGTTCTGCTCAGAGGAAGGCAGATAAGAATGAAGAACATAACTTTGATAGGCTACTTACAGGTTCTTTAATTTTCCAAAGAAACTCTGAAAATGAAAAGAAAACAGAAGGACTGTAAAATCTCTCTCACACACACAGGATCTAAACCCTAACCTTTTCAAACTGTTTGTGTGACATTATACAATAAAAGGCACCCTCAGTTATAGTGTATGTCTAGGCCATCCCAGACATTTACATGTAGTTAACCCTATCCCGGCAGCCTCGCTATCAGACCTATTACACAGGTTGCGTCAATGACTGCTTTAAGTACCGAAGGTCACGAAGCCAGACAACAGCGTTTAAATCAAAAGACAAGACCTCAAGTCACAATAAATTAAAAGAAAACAACTTTGATGAAGACTTAAACTATCACAAACTACAACAGGGGAATATTGATAATTGAAATGTCCCAAAATCAAAAATAAACACTACCATTCAAAGATTTGGGGTCATTTAGAAATGTCCTTGTTTTTGAAAAAAAAGCTACTTTTTTGTCCATTAAAATAATATAAAATTGATCAGAAATACAGTGTAGACATTGTTAATGTTGTAAATGACTATTGTAGCTGGAAACTACTGATTATATGGAATATCTACATAGGCGTTATCAGCAACCATCACCCCTGTGTTCCAATGGCACGTTGTGTTAGCTAATCCAAGTTTATCATTTTACAATGCACTTTTTCAAAAACAAGGACATTTCTAAGTGACCCCAAATGTATGAACGGTTGTGTATAATTGTTATACACTAGCCTTGCATGCAGAAATAAACTATTTACACAATTTAACAAATTATCTAGTGAAGCCACAACACTGTGTGTATCTGGGAGGGGAGGTTAAGGGAGGCTATATTGTGTGGCACACTGAACCTATGATGAAACAGAGATAAAAACAGGTGACTAAAATCAGGAAATGAATATGGCTGTGTTTTCCCACAAGGCTGATTCTCAGCAGGGCTGGTCAGAGAGGAGAGGAAGGATTGATGTAAATTATCACAAAAATAGAGATAGGGGGAGGGACAGGGGAGAATGAGACACGACAAGAGAAGCACAGTTTGAGTTGATTAATCTGTTTAATATTTAGATTTCCAGTGTGTGGACATTGTTAATGAACAAAGCCAGCCCCCATAACATGGTATTTTCTGTTCTACAGTATCCTAATTCTTAAAAACAGTGTGTCATTGTCAAAAAAATCAATTTCAAGTAATCAATCAATGAACATTTGATAGACTTCAGGGATTCTTTGGCATTATGGTTAGCAACGTGAAGGTCTGTGTATTCCGTATAAAGGAAGATACCATGACTGATATGTATGCCTCAGGTCGACAAAACCTTGAATATAATTCCCCCAATTATTACAGTCCTAGGCCCCATCTTTAACATATTTATGTCCCGCCACATTGTCTTAAATCATTAGCATGTCACATTTTGTATTGAACGAGTTCATTTAATAATGTGTGTTTTTTCTACCTTCGAAGTAGTTGGTTATTAGATCAAAAGTCACTGAAACATGTCGATGGCCAAATATAGAAAAGCACAGCAAGTAAGCTGAGGAATCCTTACTTTGTTATTGTTTGTGTCCAAGGAGTCTAAATCTGTCATTTCAGAATGCATGTTCCTTATCCAACCAACAGTATCTGTGGAAGCTCTTTCAAATAGCAACCTCTTGCTTTTCACACAGTCTGAAACACCCGCAGTCTAATATAAGAGCAGCCAACTTCTTTAAAAAGGTTTATAGCGCACCCCATATTCAAACTTTGTCAGACGTTTCCTACGTCATGTGTTCCAAAGTCAAACTGACTTTAACAAGACAACAATACACACAAGACCTCATATCTTGTTGGGATCATTACTGTCTGCATTAGGAGAGATATGTATGGTAGATATTTATGGTAACCCATAAGGATGCTGCCAATGTTTCCCATTCTTTCAGGATCGAGGTTGCAGATTTTAACAATATCTACAGTGAAATCTACAAAACAGAGGGTGTTGTGTCCCAAATAAAATGGCACCCTGTGCCCTGGTCAAAAGTTCACTACAAGTGCACTACAAAGGAAGGGAGCAGGCAATGTGTTCAATAATGAGCTCGGCTTGACTTTAAACCACATCCGAGGTATGAAAACCATACCTCTAAGCCAGGGTGAGTAGTCACCAAAAAGAGGGACATTGTTACGGACCCTGGGAAACCATAAGCCGCAGGAGGAAAAGGGAAATGACCTTGTGACTGTGAACCTTGTAAGATGCAAACAGGGACAGTGGAGTCTGGTCCTGTCAACACCTGGTTAAAAGTGCAGTGGTACAGCCATACATGTATTGGGTAACTCTTTCTTGAGATATCTCTTAGTCTATTTCACATCATGGCACATTATTATTGTACAAGCATAACCATAAGCGATTATGGATATCTTCCTAGTATGTGTACATAGCTACTACGACCACTTCCAAGAGGTCTGGACCTTTATGGCACAGGTCAGGTGATTATGGCTCTCCATGTGCATTTGTTCACTTCCCTTCAATGATTTAAAAGAAAATGACTAATATTAGAAATATGGTGGAATCTCTCTAGACCATGCACACCAATCCTCGTCTTTTAAATGTGTGGGAAGTAGCCTGGTGAACGAGTGTACACAAAGGAAATGAGACATTATTGGCAGTGGCACACACCAAGCCAGCTTCAATTTTCCTTTCAATCACTGCACGATCATGATTTAATAACAAATGCATCATTAACACACACGGAAATAACAGCAATTGATGCACATGTTGCTATGGAAACCTTTAATTTAGGGAATTATTTTTTATGAAACATTCCTTAACATAATCCTATAGGCATTACACTGTGTTGGTGTTTATATTGGGAACTTGTGTAGACAGTGGTTGAACGCAATAACTGGGAACACTTATCAACAATAAAGCCACTGTACGAAAGTTGAAAGTCCACGCTGCCTTTATAAAAGTATGACGCATCATTATAACAATATTACAGTCTTCCATACTGTAATGATGGTAGCAGGTCTACTACTGCATTTCCAATAGCTTGCGAACAAGATCAGAAGATGTGACGTTATAGACTAGCATTTCCTAAACTCGGTGCACATTTTGGTTTTTGCCCTAACACCACACAGCTGACAGGTGCAGGTTTTGTTTTTTTACCCTAATATTACACAGCTGATTCGAATGATCAAAACTTGATGATGAGTTGATTATTTGAATCAGCTGTGTTACGCTAGGGAAAAAAACTAAATGTGCACCCCTTGGGGTCCCTAGGACCGAGTTTGAGTAACCCTGTTCTAGGCAAATAGGCCAAGGTGCAACTTCCTTTAATCAACACGAAGTGAGAAGTTTCTATACGAATAGAAAAGTGTATATGCTCCATTGCTGTCTGATTCTTTTGAGAAGGTAAAAAAAATCTAACTGTACATTACCATTGTCATGATTCAGGTGTCTCTCTCTTCTCAAATCATGAGGAAATTAATTTGTTGCTGGCCTCACATGCAAATAGGCTATAGAGAAAGAGGGGGACAAGGGATACAGAAGTGAGTGTGAACAGGTCAGCCAGCACACTAGTATTCTGCCAGCAGCACAAACGATGACGTCAAATTGGTATGGTAATGAAAACCTTCAAAATAAAAGGATGCTTTTCAAAACATTGCAATGTGGATAGCTAATTCAAATTATATGTAATTTTAATCAGGTGCCACTTTCATTGTGCCAATAAGAAAATGCAATGAGTAATTTATGAAAACAAATACAAAATATGGTTTTAAAATATATTTTTTAAGACCAATAATGAAAAAATACAATGGGCAGTTGATTCACGAGTTGCCTTTCATGCCTGCTTCCATACCCTTTAATTCTGTATTTCTCATCCCTGATTGGCAGATGAGTAGCAACCCTGATTAGAAGCACCTGCTGCTCATCGGTTGTTCTTTGCAAATGCTGTTTTGAATTAAAATAAAATTGTACCTACACATTGAAGAAGGCTGTAAAGCTGAAATGTCTGTGTACACTACCCCTGATGCAGTGAAGAAAAACAAACATTACACCTTTTTGTTTGATTAAATAGAGCCTACACAAAAGCTTTCAACATACCAGTATTTTTGTAAACTTTCAAAATTAACAATATTACAAATAATATATATATACAATTATCAATAAATTTTTTCAAAGGTAGTTGCAATGCTGTGAAAAACAGTTGAACTGCACTAGAGTGACAAAAATATTGATATTCCCAAATGTCTTTGCAGGGGGACTCTTATTTTGAGTGCTGTCAGTATAATATACTGCTGCATGGAAACCCATCTATGCTATCAGCAGAACATGCTTGATTTTCATTTGCGAGATAGGTTGACCAGCAGTGCTGCAACGGTCCTGATGTGCCTCTTTTTCCCTCTGAGAATTTGCATACTACTTGGTCACTGACTTGTATGTGCCACCTGCCTGTCTGTCGCAAAAAACATAATAAATGTTAATATTAAATTCTTCCCCAGTAAAATGTTGAATCAGTCAAATTTTATGGCCCAAAACAGTATAAGGAAGAGCGCACTTTACTTCGGAGACCAGGCAGATTGGGCTGCTCCTCAATAGTCTAAAGATACCTCCTCTCCTCATCTTCTCTCCTTTATCTGCACATAAACTGAACTGAAAACTAAGAAGACATGGTATACTGTCGGTGAAAGCAACATGGTGGATGGCTCTTCAGAATCTGTAAGGAGAGGAAACAAATGAGACAAGAAGAGGAAGCTTTTTGGAATAGTGGGATGCACCCTGCACTGGCCTTTGCTCTCACACTGTAGAGAAGCACTCTAACTGGGACAGAGAGGAAGAGGTAAAGCGAGAGGCTCCACTCCCATCAATATCTGTCTATGTGCCTCCCGAGTGGCGGAAGTGGTCTAAGGCACTGCAGTGCTACTAGAGATCCTGGTTCGAGTCCAAGCTCTGTCGCAGCCGGCCGCGACCGGGAAACCCATGGGACGGCGCACAATTGTCCCAGCGTCGTCTGGGTTGGGAGAGGGTTTGGCCCGCAAGGATGTCCTTGTCCCATCGTGCTCTAACGACTCCTGTGATGGTCCGGGCACATGCACGGTCACCAGGTGTACAGTTGGTGACACATTGGTGTGGCTGGCTTCTGGGTTAAGCGGTCATTGTGTGAAGAAGCAGTGTGGCTTGGTTTGGTTGTGTTTTTTCATATGGAGGTCTATGACCGTGTTGGATTTGGTCAACAAAAAATGTGATTGCTAATTTGTGAGACTTATTTGATTGAATAGAAGTTTTGTAATATTTAGGTTGTTACGAATTTACTGATATAAGTGGACACAGGTGGCATCTTGGCAACTTTGAGAAAACAATTTTATATCAGAGTTGTGTCTGTCTGTTGGTCCCATCTGATTTCGCCGTCTCCTACCTTTCCCTTTTTGCGACAACGACTCCTATTGTTAGCGCAGAGACAAGACCATCTCATCATTATACAGTGCATCATTTATACAGTGCATTCGGAAAGTCTTCAGACCCTTTGACTTTTTCCACATTTTGTTATGATACAAGTCCCTGACTCTGAAAAAGATCCCCACAGCATGATGCTGCCATCATCGTGCTTCACCGTAGAGACGGTGCCAGGTTTCCCCCAGACGTGACGCTTTGCATTCAGGCCAAAGAGTTCTATCTTGGTTTTTTCAGACCAGAGAATCTTGCTTCTCATTGTCTGATGGTCTTTCGGTGCCTTTTGGAAAACTCCAAGCGGACTGTCATGTGCCTTTCTAATGAGGAGTGGCTTCCATCTGGCCACTCCACCATCAAGGCCTGATGGTGGAGTGCTGCGGAGATGGTTATCCTTCTGGAAGGTTCTCCCATCTCCACAGAGGAACTCTGGAGCTCTGTCAGAGTGACCATCGGGTTCTTGGACACCCACCTGACCAAGGCCCTTCTCCCCCGATTGCTCAGTTTGGCCGGGCGGCCAGCTCTAGGAAGAGTCTTCCAAGCTTCTTCCATTTAAGAACGATGAAGGCCACTGTGTTCTTGCGGATCTTCATTGCTGCAGACATTTTTGGTACCCTTCCCCAGATCTATGCCTCAACAACCCTGTTTCGGAGCTCTACGGACAATTCCTTCGACCTGATGGCTTGGTTTTTGCTCTGACATGCACTCTCAACTGGACCTTACATAAAGTTGAAGTCGGAAGTTTACATACACTTAGATTGGAGTCATTAAAACTCGTTTTTCAACCACTCCACACATTTCTTGTTAACAAACTATAGTTTTGGCAAATCGGTTAGGACATCTTCTTTGTGCATGACAGAAGTAAATGTTCCAACAATTGTTTACAGACAGATTATTTCACTGTATCACAATTCCAGTGAGTCAGATGTTTAGATACAGTAAGTTGACTATGCCTTTAAACAGCTTGGAAAATTCCAGAAAATGATGTAATGGTTTTAGAAGCTTCTGATAAGTTAATTGACATAATTTGAGTAATTTGGAGGTGTACCTGTGGATGTATTTCCAGGCCTACCTTCAAACTCAGTGCCTCTTTCCTTGACATCATGGGAAAATCCAAATAAATCAGCCAAGACCTCAGAAAAAAAAACGCCGCAAAGGACCTTGTGAAGATGCTGGAGGAAACAGGTACAAAAGCATCTATATCCACAGTAAAATTAGTCCTATATCAACATAACCTGAAAGGCCGCTCAACAAGGAAGAAGCCACTGCTCCAAAACCTCCATTAAAAAAAGCCAGACTACGGTTTGCAACTGCACATGGGGACAAAGATCATACTTTTTGGAGAAATGTCCTCTGGTCTAATGAAACAAAAATAGAACTGTTTGGCCATAATGACCATTGTTATGTTTGGAGGAAAAAGGGGGAGGCTTGCAAGCCAAAGAACACCATCCCAACAGTGAAGCACAGGGGTGGCAGCATCATGTTGTGGGGGTGCTTTGCTGCAGGAGGAATTGGTGCACTTCACAAAATAGATGGCATCATGAGGGACGACAATTATGTGGATATATTGAAGCAACATCTCAGGACATCAGTCAGGAATTTAAAACCTGGTCGCAAATGGGTCTTCCAAATGGACATTTACCCCCAGCATTCTTCCAAAGTTGTGGCAAAATGGCTTAAGGACAACAAAGTCAAGGTATTGGAGTGGCCATCACAAAGCCCTGACCTCAAGCCTGTAGAAAATTTGTGGGCAGAACTGAAAAGTGTGTGCGAGCAAGGAGGCCTACACACCTGACTCAGTTACACCAACTCTGTCAGGAGGAATGGGCCAAAATACCCCCAAGTTATTGTGGGAAGCTTGTGGAAGGCTACTGAAACATTTGACCCAAGTTAAACAATTTAAAAGCAATGCTACCAAATACTAATTGAGTGTATGTAAACTTCTGACCCACTGGGAATGTGATGAAAGAAATAAAAACTGAAATAAATCATTCTCTCTACTATTATTCTGACATTTCACATTATTAAAATAAAGTGGTGATCCTAACTGACCTAAAACAGGGAATGTTTAGGAATTGTGAAAAATTGTGTTTAAATGTATTTGGCTAAGATGTATGTAAACTTCCGACTTCAACTGCCGGCAGGTGTGTGCCTATGTTAAGAGGTGGGTGTAGCCGGTGCATGGAAGTCAGGCGCAGGAGAGCATAGATGAGTGAACAAATAAGCACTTTACTGAGGCAATAGTAAGAACAGAACGCAACCGCGTCACAGAAACAAATGCCCAAAGAACAAATGAGGCAGCACAAAGTACAACAACCAAGTACAAAGTACCGGCTGCCACAAATCTGTACAAATAAAACCCTGTGCAACCCAGCCTGAAGTGTGCCAACCTAGACAATAAACAATACCCCACACAGACATGGAGGGAACAGAGGGCTAAATAAACATAGTAATCATGAGGAGATGTAAACCAGGTGTGTGGAAAACAAGACAAAACAAATGGAAAAATGAAAGGTGGAGCAGCATTGGCTGGAAGACCGGTGGCGTCAACCGCCGGAAGTCGTGACAGCCTATCCAAATCATGTCCAATCAATTGAATTTACCACAGGTGGACTCTAATGAAGTTGTAGAAACATCTCAAGGATGATCAATGGAAACAATTTTGAGTCTCATAGAAAAGGGTCTGAATACTTATGTAAATAAGGTATTTGTTTTTTTAAAATGATACATTTGCAAAACTTCTAAAAACCTGTGCTTTGTCATTATAGCTTGATCTAGAAAAACAATAATTTAATACATTTTTTTTTTAATTCAAGGTGCCTGAATACTTTCCGAATGCACTGTAGACACGACAATAAAGCAGTGCTAAAATTAAAGGATATCTTTGTTTCATATCTATGACATTCATAGGCTGAGTTAGGACCTAATGTCGAGGAGTAAAAAAGACTGGAAGTGTAGCCCGCTGTTTGGAGGGTTCGAAGTCCAACATCAGCTTATATGAAAGATAAAACTTGGACACGTGACGAGACATATGGAACTCAGCAGGACATGGCACTGGCCTTTTCTCATTTGGGAAAAAGTCAGTCCTCCGTCCTCTCTCCTCCATGACCTGAGTGGCCGAGGAGAATGTCACTGTCAATTCGTTAGTAGCAGAGAGGAAGAGGCGAAGCAATAGGGACAACTGGCCAAAAAACTGTGTTCTCCAGTTGGTGGGGTAGTTTTGTTTCTTTTGCTCACCAAGTGAGGAGTTTTTGTATGGAAGTCAATTGCTATGTGTGGTTTATTTGATTAGAATATAATTTTAATAATGCTTAGATTGTTACGAGTGTACTGATATAAGTAGGACATGTGACATCTCGGAAACTTTGAGAAAAAAACACTATCAGAGTTGTCTCGAGATGGCTATGCATATTCATGATATGTATCTATTAGCATATCATCTCTATTCGTTAAATACAGGCAGTTGACGTCAACACCCCTCATCAAATATTTTAAAAGTATACAAATATTGAGATATATCCACCAATCCAAAGAGAGGAATAGGCGGCAGCTTGACAGCCTGCCGTTCCGCTCTGTGGACAACAAATCCCCTTGTTAGGGTGGAGACGGGTATATATAATTATATCCAAATCTATGTTAGTAGGCAAACGGACAACAGTCCTCACCTCCTTGATAGCCTCCTTTAGGCGAGGAAGCACAAGTGTATCTTACCTGAGTTTTTTTGCAGAAGAGTATCGGAATCTGCCACACCCCCATTTGAATCAGCTATGGTTTTCTCAAAGGCATGCAAACGTTTAAAAACAACATGCTACTTATCCTTTTATCTATAAAATGTATTGGACAACTAGCTTCATTTGTTTCTATCACTTTATGTATTTCTTTTGGGATTCCATCCTGTTAACGTAATTTGCCTGATTACACGCAATTGGAGAACAAGAGTCTTATTTCATACAGCCACATCTTTGTCCACTTTCCCTCTTCTCGCTGCCTCTCCTTGACTACTTTTGATCTTTTTCAAAAGGAGGCCAGAGAGGACGGAGGAGAGAGGACGCAGGAGTTGAGCAAATTCAATTGAGGGTCAAGCAACCATATAGAGAAAGACATAGGACTCATGTTTGTATCTGCACCATTGACAACATGGGCAGCACCATTGAGGCTATCTACATTTTGAAGTACTCAATTTTCTTCTTCACAATTAGCTGATCCCTCCTGATGACCCAGTTGGACATGACCCCATCAGGGTCACCAGGAGGGATCAGCCAATGAAATTGGAAGTCCCACCCAGTTGACTACATTAAAATGGCAGAAGCCCTCAATGGCGCTGCCCATGCTAATACTGTCTTTTGGCCATTAGACCGCTCTATCGTTCTCTCAATGCACTCTCAATGCACTTCTCTCCATCTCAATTAGTTGACATGACAGACAGGAATTTATAGACACGTGTAAGGCATTACTAATGAATCATGAACATCCTATTCTCACCCTTAGTGAAGTTATCTAATGTGTGACTGTTGCTATAAAATGAGTTTAAAATATGTTTAAATAAATTGATACTTGATGGCTCATAAATTAAAATGTTAAAATATATTTGTTAGTGAAATAATATTTGTGAAAATATTCTAGACTTTTTCTTGATCCATATTGAATGAAATATGGTATGAAATTATAATTAAATAGCTTACACAAAAGATATCATGAGTCATGTTACACTACAGAAAAATGCAGTAAATTTGCTTCAAAACCCCCCAAAAATCCTAGGGACCTGAATTAAACAAAACTAACTTTTGGTGGTGTATTTAACATATCTCAGTGAACAGCAATTAAAATAAGCACAAATGCAGACTCGTTCACATCTGTTGAACTTATTTGGTCTTTCACAATAGTTCATGTAGGTCATTGGAAAAATTCTCATTCCTTACAATGGGCAAAAATATAGGGTAATTACTGTGCTTCTCCATACTTCTTCTATCATTCCACTTCTTCAAAATGTTGCCGCTGCAACTACTTGTTTTAAGCTAAAGTATGTCCTGGACAGTCTTGTATGTCATAAAAATGAGAAAAGGCGATATTGAAATGCTTCAAGTATCTTATTTTGTACTTTTAGTACTTTGAACCAAGTCGTCAAGTTTTGAATGTTCTTTTCTCTATGTGGTTGCTTGACCTTCATTCAAAGACGTGTAAAAAACTGCCACACATGCCACACACGATACTCTTCTAAATCACGCTTGACTCTTTTTCAACCGTGGTACAGCACTCGTCCCTTTTAAGCTCCTTGTTTTTTTTTACCCCCAATTTCGTGGTATCCAATTGTTGTAGTAGCTACTATCTTGTCTCATCGCTACAACTCCCGTACGGGCTCGGGAGAGACAGTCATGCGAAAGTCATGCGTCCTCCGATACACAACCCAACCAGCCGCACTGCTTCTTAACACAGGAAGCCAGCCGCACCAATGTGCCGTGTACCTTGCTTAGCGCACCCACAGGAGTGCGCGATGAGACAAAAGATATCATGAGTCATGTTACACTACAGAAAAAACATCCCTACCGACCAAGCCCTCCCTAACCCGGAAGACGCTAGGCCAATTGTGCGTCGCCCCACGGACCTTCCGGTCGCGGCCGGTTACGACAGAGCCTGGGCGCGAACCCAGAGTCTCTGATGGCACAGTTGCAGTACAGCGCCCTTATCCACTGCGCCACCCGGGAGTAAATCCATTGATTACGTCACATCAAATTGAGACAAAACAATCACCTACTTGTTTCAAATAAACAATTGAGCACACACCACAGCACCCAAGAGTCTATGTTTTGTCTGTAGACACTTAACTGTACCTGTATCCATGATGTAGGTATGATGCATGAGCTGTTCGACTTGACAGGGAGCGATAGAAGTGAGGGATGGGGAGAAGGAATCGGCGGCAGGGAGAGGGATAGAGAGGAATAGTTTCGAAGGTGCAAGATTTATTTATTGAAAAATAATCCCACTGTCCCCTGTGGATACTCTCACACAGGACACACCCCAAAGCCTTGAATCCTCTCAACTTGACAAAGGAGTATCTCGACAAATGAGACAAGTATTTTGCAGTTAGCAGGGTAGAGATGGCGAAAAGAGTAAGGGGAGCAAGACCACGTAAGCGGGCCAGGTAAGCGAGTTGGAAAAGGGGGTTAGTGAGAGGGTGACGGAGAGAGGTAGCGAGATTGAGAAAGGTGAATTCACATTTCGTCCTTAACCTCTCTGTGTGTGATGACATAACAGATGTTCTTGTAGTCTACATTGCCAGCCACATCTGGGGGGAAGGCAGCCCATAGGTTGGTCATCTCCTCAGTGGTGAATCTGTCGCACTGAGTGATCAGGAGCTCCTCAAGGAATTCCTTCTTGATGAAGCCGGTAGCCTCTGGTTCCAGGACCTTGAAAGCGCTCACGATAACGTCCTCGGGATCAGCACCCTTCAGATTCTCACCGAACATGGTGAGGGTGAAGGTGATGGGGCCGCTGGCCTCCTTGCCCATGGCTTCCAGCTCTTCTTTACTATATTTTGAGAATGATTCCTCTGTCATAGACATCAGTTCTGCCAGAAGGGCACAAAGTATCCCCTTCTAGGAATTGACTATGTATTGTCATTGACCTCTAAGGATGCTCTGTCTCATTCGAGCATTCGTTTGAATAAAGTGTACCAATCCAAGTCACACATTCTCAGCATAAGGCTTTCATAGAAAGGTGAGTTGTATAAAATACACTTGTCCTGTTCTGTTGTAGCTTCAGATTGGTTAAGATGATGTAATATCTCTAGAGCAGTGGTCCCCAAACATTCTTTGAGTATTTCCTTTTGATGCACCAATTCAACACAGTTTTTAAGCTACAAGACGGTCTTGAGTCTTTGGTTCAAGAGGAGCCAGCTTCCACCAATGGGTCCTGAACCACCATTTGGGTAACTGTTCTAGAAGTCCCTAAATGTAATTGTCCATTTTTGTGCCATTATATGGTTGCTTTGGTATCCTATCAGTTTTACTGTCGACAATCCAAAAATGTTGTCCAATAAGAGGTATGCAAACACACCATGTCTTAAGAGTTTATTGGGGTTTTGCTTGTTCAAGAAGAGAAGCCTACGCCAAGCTAATGTGACTGAGGCGGAGGTGTTGGCCCCTTGGGGCCTTATATACCAGGCCAAGGGAGCGAACTTTAGCCGAACCATCAGGTTTGGCACGGAATGAGGGAGCTGAGGAAAATAGGAGAGAAAGGGAGGAGCAAGGAGGTGCTTGGGGTATCACCTTTCCAGCACTCCAAAATAGGCACCGGGAGTCTTGGAATGAGGTGAATTCAATCCCAACATTCAGGACTTTGTCACACGTGGACTAATATGGACAGACCTATATTGCAGCCTTGGCGACTATTGAACCGTCCGATTATTTCAGCACTGTAAACTAAAGTGCTTCCTTTTCTCTGTACCACTTAATTCATAGCATGCCCAGGGTATTTGGGTAACACTTTAGGTCATTCCTGTGTACAGCACTTTACACTGCGCATCAAGAGATATGTAGCCTGTGTTAAGTGCAGGCTTCCGGTAAACACGTTTTCAAGTCATGACTTGTAACTGGCCTGTTGAGATCTGTGTGTACGGTATATGTATGTACCCCCTACTAGTGTGGAAGTTTTGCCACCCGTTTAGGAGACTTGGACAAGTAGTTCAGTGGTGTTGAAAAACATTTAACTAAAGATTAAATGATTTGCAAATGTAAAAACATGTCTGTATCTTAAATAGTTGACACCTGCTCTTTACATGAGACTGACCAGGTGTATCCAGGTGAAAGCTATTATCCCTTATTGATGTCATGTCTTAAAACCACTTCAATCAGTGTAGATGAAATGGAGAAGACAGGTTAGAGGATTTAAGCCTCGACAATTGAGACATGGATTGTGTAGTTGTGCCATTCAGAGGGTGAATGGGCAAGACAAAATATTTAAGTGCCTTTGAACTGGGTATGGTAGAAGGTGCCAGGCGCACCGGTTTGAGTGTCAAGAACTGCACCGCTGCCGGACTTTTCACTCAGTTTCACGTGTATCAAGAACGGTCCACCACCACCCAAAGGACACAACTGTATTGGAGTCATTGGCCAGCATCCCTGTTGAGCGATAGACCTAAGAGTTAACAATGATGTGTGAGGACGCGCTGACCAGCTGCCTTTCCCGACTAATTTCTCAAAATAATGACCATGGATTAAAGGGTGTGGATGCACAAATTATGTGAACAGCGCTACAATAAATCTGTAGCCTAAGTATTACAAACATGTTATCTGATGTGGGCCAGCATGATGAGACATGAAAGTGATGCATGTGCGTCTCGGCATAGCCCTCTAGGTCTATGGCTTAGCCTCGTAACAAGAGAAATTGAAGAGGTAACCAAAAATATTATTTATTTAAAAAGATGGGTTTAAGTCTCAGAAAAAGGTTACGATAGCCCCAAAAATAAATTAAACTTTCAGAACTCTACACATTGAACTAACAAAACTGCATAAACTATTACAGTAGAAAATACTGTAACAGGAATAGACATAAATATTAACTTAATACACATGTAAAATACAAATATTAAAACATTACTGTCCAAGAGGATATATATATATATATGATAAATAATATGAACACTCACTCAAACATGAACACATACTGTACTATGTTAGGGAGGTGGAGTCCAAGAGCTTTGCAGTGAAAGAGCTTTCATTACATACACCTCCCAGTCCTTTTCAACATAAATCCAACTTTAAAAGACTGGATATGATGATCGCTGGGCTCAACCCAACGCTTATGGAGACGGATAACGGTGGCTGTGTTCAGGCTTTAGCTATATTCCAATCTAACAACTCAATGCCTTAATTAATGCCTTTCAAGCATCTGGAAGGTGGGCTTTTCCTCCCATATTTCTTAGGCCTATTGAGAACTGTTAGGGGCTGAGGGAGTCAAATACAGAGGGATTGGGTTGAGTTTTCAGTTTGGAATGTAGCTGCTGTCTTTGATTCAGCAGATTGTTGTGGTTAGTGCTAGTGGGGTTAGGAGGGTAACATTGCAAAATTAAATTCAAACCACAGGCCACCCATGTAAAATTAACTCTAAATGAACTGAGAAATGTTAATTGCAGTGGCTATATACATTCCTATGGAACCTTGTGCAAAGTACATGTCCAACATTCTATCAGCTGCATATGAAGTGGTGGAAGCAGAGCCATATTCCTAAATATATACTTTACATGTAGCTCTGGGTAGAACAGGAATCAGCTGGACTGAGTAACAGTCTATTCTCTTTGGAGGTGTAGTGTTCAGAGTTCTGACCTTACTGCATTCTCCCTCTCAGCCCAAGAGTGAAACAACGCATACACATAATGTATTGGAGTACTGGAGGTTCCTCTTGTGCATTGAGTGGTTGTCCCTTCCTCGGTTAAGGCATTGTGATTGATGGACAGGAGTCAGATGAATTCTCACAAGTTCTCTCAAGGTGTATGTACTGTTTGTGTGTGTTTACTGGCTAGTTTCCTGTTTCTTGCTGCTGATCCAATCAGTGTATTGTGTAACACGTGTGTACACCCCGGGTGTGTCTTTCTTCCCACAGCCATCACCCCAGCTGATCAGCCCCATCAGAGTCATCTTCCCATCCTTGGGACAGACGAGAGGACCGCCAGAGTCACCCTGCATAGGAGGAGGAGATGAGGGACACATTTCAGTTGTGGTTCAGTCATGGTTCAGCAGGAGGTCTACAGTACCATTTTATAAATATTATCAGGAGCACTAACATCCAACATGACACATCCTTATACCAGTTAATTAGCTATTTAAGTGCTTAGTGTTGTAGAGATTTTGGGCTACATACTGCATGGCAAATGGCACCCTATTCCCTACATATATAGTGCACTACTTTCGACCAGGGCCCATAGTGCTAAGGTCAAAAGTAGTGCACTATATAGGGAATGTCGTGCTATTTGGGACACAGTGTGTTTGGGTCTTAGGAGGGTGAAAGAGCCCTCTTCACCTTGCAGGCGTCGTCCAGACCCCGGGTGTCCCCGGCACACAGCATGTTGGAGGTGACCAGACGCCCAGATAAGACATTAGGGACACAGCGGTCCTGAGGCCACAACCTCACGTGACCCCTCTTCACCCGCTCAGAGTACACCGCATTAACTATGGAGAGAGGGGAAATGGGAGGGTATTAAGCTCTGGACACACTATTCATGTTAAATCGGCCTGCATTGCTCCATGCACTCTAACACCTATATAACATTTATTTTACATCTCTAGATTGAATTTTTTTTAAATTGCAAGGGTTATGTACCCCCAGGATTAAGAAACACTGTTTTAGGTACACTATACAAACACAAGTATGTGGACACCCCTTCAAATTACTGGATTTGGCTATTTCAGCCACACCTGTTGCTGACAGAGCCATGCAATCTCCATAGACAAACATTGGAAGTAGAATGGCCTTACTGAAGAGCTCAGTGGCTTAACGTGCCACCGTCATAGGATGCCACCTCTCCAACAAGTCAGTTAATTCAATTTCTGCCCTGATAGAGCTGCCCCGGTCAACTGTTATTGTGATGTGGAAACATCTAAGAGCAACAACGGCAAGAAACACAAGGGAACTCCGAGTGCTGAAGCATGTATAAACCGTCTGTCCTCAGTTTTTACTATCAAATTCCAAATTGCCTCTGGAACAGAGTATGTGAGCGGAGCTGGAGCGGTACGAGGAGCGGAGCACGGAGTGAGATTCTCAAAGGCCGGAGTGTCAGCCTTCTCGCATGCCCGGCCCAGCATGCATTTGTAGTCTAGTTGTGTTCTGCTATAGCCCCTTACTGTAGCTACTGTCATGGAATTCCCTAAATATTGTCATATAGAAACTGATAAAACACACAAGGTGCTAAATCAAGTTGACTAACAAATATGAGGACCAAGAGCAAGAGTGTGGTGATGTATTGTCCACAACTAAATCATTGTGGAACCTGAAAAGACACATATCCCGAAAGCATGATGTGTACTTACTACGAGCACAAGCTAAAAGAAAGAAATGAGGTGGGTAGATCGCTAAGTTGGTCATTGTAGCAAAGTATTTCTCTTAAACATTTTGTTCTATCTATACAACAGGCCATAATTGATTTTGGCACAATAGGCCTGGCATATTCCCACATTCAAGGAGCTTTGTTTTGATTTAGTTATTTTGCCTAAAAACCTTTAGGCTGACCTATAGAAAAATGGAAAAAAAAAAAAAAAAACTCTGCCCAGCCTGGCAAGAGTGGCCAAAAGGGTGTTTAGCCTCCCCAGTGGCTCTGCAGATGTGGAGAGGATATTCTCTGCTGCTCACCGGCTCTCCAGACTCCATCGCATGAGCCTGAAGCCACAGACGGGCTAAAATCCTGTTTCTAAAAAAGTATAGACTATAATGATCAGTGGTGGGCCATCAGGGCCAGCAAGGCCTTCTCTGCTGGCCTAAACATCAGAATATATATATTTAAATATATTTTCCCACAAATATGTATTAAATTATTCCCCAGAGTAAGAGTTACTCTTCATTTCATAGCGTTCCTCTTGGTTGCACTGCTTCCAGCCCCAGGTTGAGATTTGGAGGGCTGGTCTTTATGTTAGGTATTTTATCCAATCATATTCAGCCATCATGTTGCCAGGGGTCTAAAATCTGCCTTCAGAATCAACAGTGCGGGCGCTTGTGGCTTAAAGTGAATGGAAATTAAAATTTAGTGTCAACCAATCAGCTTTAGAGTTGGCTATTGTACGCCTGCTGGCTGGCTCCAGTGTTACACAGGAGCCAGCTAGCAGGCGTGGTGCGTGCACGTCTTTTGATTGGATTACCAATATTGAGAGGCAGGTCTCAGAACTAGGAAACTGAAATTGATCAACAAATTAATTTGCGTACTACTAAGCTGTTTTTTCAACCCACAATGGCGGAAGGAGAATATATCGATTTGGTCGAGGATATAATTATAACACCATTCTCAAGACAAACTTTTCAAGAAAAGTTAGACATTGTCAGGAGAGGTAGACGCCGACGCTACAAAGCCTGTCACAGGCGGGAAAGGGGTTCGTTCGCCACTTTCAACTATGGGCGCTATCAATGACTCACAGGCTCCGAGAAGCACTGCAAACTGTACTGCTGGGAATGCCTATTATTTGCAAGTGATCGATTTGGTGTTTGGAGCCACACTGGCTTTGCAAACCTGAGTTGTCTAACCAAGGCAGCAACGAGACAAAGTACGGCTGGGCACTTACAAGCAATGGTGCTTTTGAAAACTTTTGGGGACACCCGAGTAGATCTACAGCTCAACGAACAAGCGCGCAGGGCAACGAAGCTGCACAATGAAAAGGTATTGTACTCTTCCCTTGCAATTCTCTGAATAAAAATTTCAATTTCAAGGTGACGCAACGCTTGGTTACACTGCGTTTCTGTCTAAATGTATAGTGTCTAGAGCCATGGCATCATAATGATGGTAGAGGTGGATTAATTCGGGTGGGACTGTAGGACTTCACTGAAGGCCCAGGCCCCAGAACCACGGCACGCTACTGATAATGATTGAATACAACAAAATGTTGTTTAAATGCTGAATACTTTATATCTCTACCAGACTATTGTGTCGCACTCGCAAATGCTTCACAATGTATTTCTTTGTAGGCTATAGCCTTGAAATAATACTGCCTAAAAAAATTAAGGCTCCTGACCTATTTAGTGATTATATGCTGTGTAATATGACATGTAGCCTATTTGAAATTGTGCTTCTGACATTTCCCTTTATTCAAATACTTTTCATTCAAATCCATATGGTTTGGTTTCAATACTTCAAACCAAATGGTAGTTCCAGTCAGAGAAAGATGGGTGTTGGTTAAAATTGTGATTAATGAATGGAGCGGCAGTTTCTCTTCCTGTGTGAGCGGAGCGGTTTTTAGCAGAACAGTTGGAAAGGACATGGATCAGCGTTGCACACCGTTCCATGAGAGATGAGCAGGATTTTCAACCGCTCAACTCTGCTCACATGCTCTGCTCTGGAAGCAACGTCAGCACAAGAACTGTTAGTCGGGAGCTTCATGAAATGGGTCTTCATGGCCGAGCAGCTGCACACAAGCCTAAGCTCACCATGCGCAATGCCAAGGGTCTGCTGGAGTGGTGTAAAGCTCGCCGCCATTGGACTCTGGAGCAGTGGAAACACATTCTCTGGAGAGATGAATGCCATCTGGCAGTCCGACAGACAAATCTGGGTTTGGGGGATGCCAGGAGAACGCTACCTGCCCCAATGCATTTGTCGTGCCAACTGTAAAGTTTGGTGGAGGAGTAATGGTCTGGGGCTAGACCCCTTAGTCCAGTGAAGGGAAATTAACGCTACAGCATACAATGACATTCTAGACAATTCTGTGCTTCCAACTTTGTGGCAACAGTTTGGGGAAGGCATGAAAACCCCATCAAACACCTTTGGGATGAACTGGAAAGCCGACTATGAGTCAGGCCTAATCGCCCAACCTCACTAATACTCGTGGCTGAATGGAAGCAAGTCCCTGCAGGAATGTTCCAATATCTAGTGAAAAGTCATCCCAGAAAGGGGCCTCCCGAGTTGTGCAGCGGTCTAAGGCACTGCATCACAGTGCTTGAAGCGTAACTACAGACCCAGGTTTGATCCCAGGCTGTGTCACAACTGGCCATGACCGGGAGTCCCATAGGGCGATGCACATTTGGCCCAGTGTTGTAAGGGTTTGGCCGGGGGGGGGGGGGGCTTTCCTTGGCTCATCACGCTCTAGCTGACTTCGGTCTTCAGTTGAACTGTGTTTCCTCCGACACGTTGGTGCAGCTGGCTTCGAGGTTAAGCGGGCGGGTGTTAAGAAACGCGGGTTAGCGGGTCATGTTTCAAAGGACGCAGGACTACACCGTCAACTCCCCAACGGGCGAGACGCAGAGATGACACAAGATCGCAATTGGAAATCTCAAAATTGGGAAGGTGGTAAAATAAAAAAAAGTATTCCCAGAAGAGTAGAGGCTGTTACAGCAGCAAAGGGAGGGACCAACTCCATATTAATGCTCATGATTTTGGAACGAGATGAGCAGGTGTCCACACACTTTCATGTAGTGTACATCAACATTGTCCACCCTTTCAAAAACCTGTGTGCCTCAGGCTACTGCCCTCTACTGGGCATCAGAAAATAAACCACGGGAACACTTAACTAAGCTTCATGAGTTTAAAAAAACGAAACATTTCAAAGAAAGGGTGATCTGTCTTACACTCCTTCTCTTTGCCGTAGCCAGAGATCTCACACTCGGTCCAGTCAGGCAGTACCAGGCCTGGGTCAGGCAGACAGGCGGGTAAGACCGCCGGGGAGTTCACAGCACACAGGCCAGTATCACTCTTCAACTTCAGCAAGACTGAGAAGAGGGGGAGGGAGGAGGGCAGAGAGAGAATTAGTGATATTGCTTTACTTTGGTTACAACGGTTCTTTATGGCTCTTCACATATGCTACATAATCAAGCCATAAGCCTCTTGCGAGTCAGTGCCCAACATTGTGCTGTCCAATATAGCTCAGTTGGTACAGGTTCAATTCCCACCGGGTAGCAGTATAAAAATATATGCAATCACTACTGTAAGTTGCTCTGGATAAGAGCACCTGCTAAATTACTAAAACGTCATGTAAAAATGGGTCACCAATGTCGTTGTCAAAGGTTTCCTCGTTGTATTTCTCGTGGGTCCAGTACTTCTCCACCTCAAAGATCTGGTCACTGCTGGAGGAGTTCTTACGAAACGTCTGACCCAGAACCACTTGCAGACGCTCTGGTTTAAACCTAACGGAGAAAGAAAATCAGTGAGTCGTGTGTGTGTGTGTGTGTGTACACGTGTGTATTAAACCTACCTCTCGTCGAAGCAGTGTGCAGCAGAGAGGACCCAACAGGAGTCAATGAGGACCCCTCCACACAGGAAGATGTGTGCTTTGTATGTGGACCAGAACACGTTGATGGCTGCCTGCCATGGCTGCTCTGTGATGTCACTCTGCCGGGCCCCTCCCAAGATACGGAAGGAGGGGCGACTGTGATTTTTGTCAGCACGCTGTCCACAGGTACCTATGGGGGGGGGCAGTCGATATATCGTTCTGTTTTTTAGATGTATAAACCTCAAGGTTTAAAGAGGAAGGGGAGGTGTGGAGGAAGAAGAGAAGGAAAAGAGGAGAGGGACATGGGGAGGAGGAATAGAGAGAGGGTGTAGAGGAAGAACAGAAGGAGAAGTGTGGAGGAAGAGAAGGACAAGAGGAGAGGGGGACATGGGGAGGAGGAATAGAAAGAGAGGGTGTGGAGGAAGAACAGAAGGAGAAGTGTGGAGGAAGAAGTGTACAGGTAAATGTAATGTTGTGGCTGTCCTCCTACCTCCGTTGGTGGTGGGAGCCCTGGGGCCTAGAGTAGTGATGGTAGTAGGTCTCCTCCCTAAAGAACAAACAGATACTGTTCAGTACGACATTAGATCTCAAATACTCATACAGCGTGACTACAGTTGCAAATGTACTCAATTTGCACTCATTTGTACTCATTGCAATCCCGACAGTCATTTGACTCCTTGTCTTAGTCATTGCATGCATTACATGACAATTCTTGGCAGAATATGCAGTGTTAATTTGACCGGCACATGAGAGGACATATACATGCATACTGTTGACAATATTATTGGACAGCAGTCATGGTAACAGATACTCACGGCATTTGGTGACGTTACAGAGCTCCCAGGTCAGCTTCATGTTTCTGTAGACGTGACACCAGGGGCCGAGATCACCGTCTGGGTTCCTGAAAGAGAGAGATTGTATAAGTGTGGTTGTGTGTGTGTATGTGTCCAGCATGCATGTGTTAGAGTTGCTCTGTGTGTTTATAATCTTACCTGCAGAAGTTGTGACTTCCCAGCCCCAGCTCTCTGGCATCAGACCTCCATGCGTTGTAGAACTTGTGGGTGATGAGGGGTGAGTCCCAGGCGAGACAGCTGTAGCCCTTCTTAGTGATGGCTGTCGTCCCCCTGTACGTCTGCCCCGAACCCTGAACACACTCCGCTGGGCTCTGGTCTGGAAAAACACAGGGTGAGGCACATTTCATTTACGCTGTGGACTACAGTCAATCAAGTAGCCTTCTTGTCATAGTTTGGCAAGGCGACACTAACTATCATGCAGGATATGAACCCCAGGAGAAACCAACGTTTTAGACCGTTACGCCAAGAGGAAATTGCCGAGGGCAGACACTGGTTTTGAAGTTTGCAGGCGGGGCTACCACATCGTGACCATGACCAACTCATGTCCGTTACATTCACTACCCTTTGGTGCCAAATGTGCAGTGGTGTCTCATGGGGGAGGAGGTCATTGTTAACAAGCAGGACAGGAACCCAGGTCTCCCATGGGAACAACCAACCTCTTAGATCAAGAGGAAATTCCCTCTTGGGCCAAGTGCAGACACTGGTTTTGAAGTTCACAGGGCGGACGACCTCATTAGGTGACCATGACGGACTCATGTCCGCTACATAACCAAATAGCAGGATAGTATTCTGTTGTCATGTCATTACCTGCAGGGCAGCTGGAGAGAGTACAGAACTCCCAGGCTATCTGGGTTCCCTTGTAGACATGACACCATGGCTTAGTATCATCGCTTGGATTCCTAAGAGAGAGGGGAGGGGAATATTTATCTTGATTGCTCGATTGATGTGCGTGTGCGTACATTTGTGTATGTGTGTACCTGCAGTAGTTGTGATTTCCCAGTCCCAGGCTGTTGGCCTCTGGTCTCTTAGCTGTGAACGTCCTCCCTCTGAGGGCTGTGGAGTTCCAGTTGATACATTCTGAGCCGGTTCGACTGACACTCCACGTACCACGGTACCCTTTACCCTGGCCCACCACACACTTCTCAGTGGTGTCTGTGGAGAGGGAGAGAAATTTGTCTATCCAATCCAGCCATCCAACCACAATCTGTCCCAAATGGCACCATATTCTCTTCATAGTACACCACTTTTGACCAGAGCATATAGGGCTCTGGTGAAAAGTAGAGCACTATGTAGGAAATAGGGTCCCATTTGGGACACACGGTATCTATGGGAAAATACATTATAGCAACCATGTTGATCTGATAAAGTCTGTCTGTCTAGCTGTCGTCCTTTCTCTATGGCTTCCTCCTATCGTCATGCATCCTGGTTACATGACTAAGGACTCACACACCTATTCCGTGTTTTGACTCCCTGATCTTATGGTATCCATGCAATGACACGCGCATGAGTAGAGAGGATGTACTGCTCTTTTTAGGCTCACTCAGAGTCACATGGGGACAGAGTTTGGCCATTGTGGTTTCATCAAATGACCAACGATGAATTATGACGCTGATAGATGACGTCATAATATGACTCTGGGCCCACTCTTTTGGCTGTGAACTCACTCAGACCATCAACATGTGTTACGAATTTACATGTTGAGTGAGTGGGGTATTTACAACGGCCTCCCAACGGGATTAAAACAAACCGATTGATGCCAGCTAACCACTGAGTTCCATGGCGTTCCAGATTTTGGCTTCTGGGGTGTAAACGATTTTTATTTCATGGCTGGCCCACAGACCACAACTATAATATTTTCTAGTCATTGTCACAGGATTACGTTCTACCATTCTCTATGTGTCTACTGCCCTAATGATAGTAGTAACCAACATTACTACTAGATGCTAATAGATAGGCATCAATAGCAATCCCTTGTCCTTGTCTTTCAGTAGTATGAGGCGAGAGGAGTATTTATTGACAGTGTAGCGTGGTCTCTGTGCTCTACTTACTGATCTCACACTGAGCCCCAGTGAAGCCTGGTGGACACTGACACAGGTAGTCAGAGGAGTAGACCATCGCCTTACAGGTTCCCCCGTTGTAGCACCTTGACTGATAGCAGGCTACAGGGATGGAGAGAGGGATGGTTTGATGTGTTGGAGTTGTTAGAGAAAACATTTACTAGACCAGACCGAGCCCACCTGTTGTGCCAAATGTCATCACTTCTTTTACGTCACATACAAAATGGCAGAATTTCCCTTTTTTCAGAACAGCTTCAACCCCAATTTTCACCTCTGACAGCGCATGACCTCACAAGCTGAGAACGAGGTAGTGATTTGTCTGTCATCAGATGGGTGGTCATGCATCATAGCATTGTTCAGTGGGGGTGAAGGAACGTGTGCATTTAAATAGTGAAAGTCACAATGGGTGGGTGTTCTAATGACTATACATCCTAGACTACACCCTTTCCATGACACCAACCACTCTCCAGTGGAGGAAAGTAAAGGACCAGAAGGGAGAGATACTGTACATACAGAGTGGACAGAGGGAAGGCAGACAGAGGGAAGGCAGACAGAGGGAAGGGGTTCTGGAAAAGGAAACAAGTTACAGAAAAACAAGCTGAACAGTGTTGTCACTCTGCTCGCCTAAAGGGGGTTGTGCGTGTGTGTCTATTTATATACAGTATGCGTTTGTGTGTTTCCACTCACTGGTGACTGGCACATCATGACAGCGCTGTCGTCCTCGTGATGCACAGGTGCAGCGCTCCACAAGCTGGCCCCGCCATCTCAACCACGTGTCCCCAAAACCACGCACCACAGCCGACTGGCCATCCACACACCGCTCTATGCACACGAACACAGAAACACACGGGTAGAGACAAAGACAAAAACAGAGACATGAGTCACTTACATTATGTATCTGTCTCATCTTGTATACACATGAAAAGAGAAGGTGTAGGTGACAGACTAGTTATTTGTTGTAGCTAACACATGATTAGTGTGAAGCACAGGTGGCCAGCGGCACCTTAATGGCTGGGCACCAGTGGCTGGAACAGAATAAATGGAAAGGTATCCAACACAAACACATGCTTACATGTGTTGGATACCTTTCCATTATCATGAGCCGTCCTCCAGTCAGTAGCCTACTGTGGTGTGAAGGGAGGGACAGAAGAGGGGTGTAAGAGGGTGAGGGGGCAGTCTATGCTCACCTTTATGGTTTCTTGTCCCTCTTTTGGTGTGACGAAGCTCAACCTGCCATGGGAGAGGTAAGAGAAGTGAGCTCAAATCTCCACAGTACCAACAAACAGTGGGGCAAAAATGTATTTAGTTAGCCACCAATTGTGCAAGTTCTCCCAATTAAAAAGATGAGGCCTGTAATTTATCATATGTACACTTCACTATGACAAACAAAATGAGGGGGAAAAAAAAATCCAGAAAATCACATTGTAGGATTAATTTATTTGCAAATTATGGTGGAAAATAAGTATTTGATCAATAAACAAAAGTTTCTCAATACTTTGTTATATACCCTTTATTGGCAATGACAGAGGTCAAACGTTTTCTGTAAGTCTTCACAAGGTTCATACTGTTGCTGGTATTTTGGCCCATTCCGCCATGCAGATCTCTAGAGCAGTGATGTTTTGGGGCTGTTGCTGGGCAACACGGACTTTCAACTCCCTCCAGGACCTTGAAATGCTTCTTACGAAGACACTCCGTTGCCCGGGCGGTGTGTTTGGGGATCATTGTCATGCTGAAAGACCCAGCCACGTTTCATCTTCAATGCCCTTGCTGATGGGAGGTTTTTACTCAAAATCTCACGATACATGGCCCCATTCATTCTTTCCTTTACACGGATCAGTCGTCCTGGTCCCTTCGCAGAAAAAGGGCCCCAAAGCATGATGTTTCCACCCCATGCTTCACAGTAGGTATGGTGTTCTTTGGATGCAACTCAGCATTCTTTGTCCTCCAAACACGACAAGTTGAGTTTACCAAAAAAAGTATATTTTGGTTTCATCTGACATTCTCCCAATCTTCTTCTGGATCATCCAAATGCTCTCTAGCAAACTTCAGACGGGCCTGGACATGTACTGGCTTAAGCAAGGGGACACGTCTGGCACTGCAGGTTTTGAGTCCCTGGCGGCGTAGTGTGTTACTGATGGTAGGCTTTGTTACTTTGGTCCCAGCTCTCTGCAGGTCATTCACTAGGTCCCCCCCCCCCGTGTGGTTCTGGGATTTTTGCTCACCGTTTTTGTGATCATTTTGACCCCACGGGGTTGTGTGGAGCCCCAGATCAAGGGAGATTAGTGGTCTTGTATGTCTTCCATTTCCTAATAATTGCTCCCACAGCTGATTTCTTCAAACCAAGCTGCTTACCTATTGCAGATTCAGTCTCCCCAGCCTGGTGCAGGTCTACAATTTTGTTTCTGGTGTCCTATGGACAGCTCTTTGGTCTTGGCCATAGTGGAGTTTGGAGTGTGACTGTTTGAGGGTGTGGACAGGTGTCTTTTATACTGATAACAAGTTCAAACAGGTGCCATTACAGGTAACGAGTGGAGGACAGAGGAGCCTCTTAAAGAAGAAGTTACAGGTCTGTGAGCCAAAAATCTGGCTTGTTTGTAGGTGACCAAATACTTATTTTCCACCATAATTTGCAAATAAATTCATTAAAAATCCTACAATGTGATTTCCTGGATTCTCATTTTGTGTGTCAGATGAAGTGTAACTATGATGAAAATTACAGGCCTCACCTTTTTAAGTGGGAGAACTTGCACAATTGGTGGCTGACTAAATACTTTTTTGCCCCACTGTATTGTCTGAATGGCAACAGTAGTGACGAAGATAACTCTAGACTCTGATCTAAGGTCAGTTTAGCATTTTTCACCTTGCGCATTTTGCGAGGTGAAGTTGGCCCTAGATCTGCACCTAAGGGCAACAACTTCTACCTGGAGCTGTGGTTCGTGCAGTGGATGTGGTACCTACTTTGTCTGCTAGGGAGTAGCAGAGAGCTGACAGGAGGAGCAGCATTCCCAATACTCTGGCCATGGCTGTGTCTGGATCTTTTCTGATGGAAAATAAATACAAATGATTACAGACTCTACTAAGCCATGTGAAGAAAGACTTTGTTGATTCAGGACAAGTCAAGTCATTGGGTACATACATACATACAAGCACTCAACATCCCTTGGACACAGTCACAACTTATAAAAAAAAACAAAAAAAGCCAACTCCTAGTGAACAATGTCAATGTCACGAGCATGCTACTCTGATGTGGGTAGAGGATGGATGGACTTTAATACTACCACTTACTCTAACCCTCACCCTTCCTTTGAGTAAGAGAGGGAAATGGTGGGATAGGTGGAACGTTTTGGGGAATTGGCAGGCATTTCTGATTCCTTGAAGTTGTGATTCCCTGTGGAGCCTTAGGCCTACTGACATACAGGAAGGAAATTAAAGCAGTGCTCGTGTGTGCGGTCCTCTGTAGCAGTTGGTAGATCATGGCGCTTGCACCGCCAGGATTGTGAGTTTGATTCCAGGGACAAACCCATACGTAAAATGCATGCACATATGACTGTAAGTCGCTTTGAACAGGTCACTGTGTGGGGGCTTGTATTTAAAAGAAAAAAATCCTTTAATTAACTGGGCAAGTCAGTTAACAAATTCTTATTTTCAATTACTTTCCTCGTTGGTACTGGAAGTCCCCACAAGCATAGTAAAACAAGGAACATTTCCCCATGAGGACAAAGGCTATTTAAGCTTAGGGTTAGGAGTTGAGGTTAGGGTTAGTCCTGAGGGACAGAGAACAGTGACAAACTAAGCACAGTTTGCCACCGAGGAGAAGTCTCACAAGCTCACAAGTGTGTGTGTACAAATTATTAAAGTAAACTGTGTGTGTGTGCGCAAACTCAAAACGTTGCTAAAGCCCTCTCCCAACATACCAATACAATATGGAAGCAGTTTCTAAACAGGAGTGAAGATGTATGGACGGGTAGAATGACTAATGACAAACAGATGAGGACAAGAGAGAACGGAAACTTGACACCACTAAGCCGGCTTTCCAAAAAGTTTGTTGCACTACAATAGAGTTTGCTACGTTTTGTAACCAGAATACACACTTAGTTGAATCTAACATAAACGTTTGCATTTTTTAAACGTGTGGTGATCGTGCAACTTGGTAATACTGAAGGATGCTCTGGATAAGAGCATAATGGAATTTTACATATACATTTGAGTAATTTCACAGAGCAACTTACAACTAGGGAAGGTAAGACAAATACATAGCACAGTAACTGCAATAAAATAAGCATGGGAATAAATGTAAATTAATCTAGTTCTCTGTAAACAGACTAAAATGCACTGCAGAACCCTTTTAGGCCCTAAAGCCTCTGTCAACTGTGACTAACATGACTCACACTTGGAGAGGGAGAAAGGGAAGACAGAGGGAATAAAAAGAGAAAAACTTAAAGTTAAAGATGGAAAGCGTGAAAAGGGATTGAGGAAGACTACAGCACTGTGGTCATTGCATGGGACCAACACATAAACCTTACCTACTGACATATACACACCACATCTGGCTGATGGTTTTTCTGATCTCTGTGGCTGATTGGGCTGGTGTTATGAGGTCAAACTGTGCACACTGCTCAGAAACATGAAGCTAATCAACTCACCAGGTGCAGAGTAGATTTTCCTGGAATCCCGACTCCCTGAACATTTCACTGGGATGACTCTGCAAGATGTGTGGGACTTACAGACAGCGCAGAGTATATACCCTTAGCTGAGCCTCTTTGGCAGAGCATGAGTTGCTCTGGTCCCCTGCTGTCCCTCCCCTGGCCTATCAGACCAGGCCATATGTTTCCTGCCAACATTGAGCCTGTGTGCCTGACGTCACTCACTTTCATGTTTTATCTGTCACACACACACGCCTAGTGCCTGTCCGACACATGTTAATGATGGCTATCACACACAAATGCACACAAACGTGTGGGTGCCGTCAGACACCACAGGATTATCAGCTGCTGTCTAACAATCCCACAATGCAGTGCATTTGTTTAGGACTGGTTTGTGGTCTGGCAATGATCCTACTAAACCAGCTCTTACAAGAGCCAACAGACACATGCACATGTTTAAACCCACACTAAAAACACAGGACAGTTGCACACCCTTATGTTGGTAGGAGTTTACAAGAACATCTCTTAAAAGTCAGTATGTTGTTTTGTTGATGAGTTTAAAACCTACTGCAGTGGTCTAAATCAGGGTCACAGTGATTATTGGTTGTCTTGAACAAATCTACTTTGAAACAGAAGTACACACCTCATACACATGAGTATGGGCTTAAAAGAGAAGACATCTGTACCATGTCAGAGAATTGAAATGTATTACATTTTGATGTGGAGAATCTGTTTAAGGGTCAAATTGATTCCAACCAAGCACGACGTAATCTTTCTAAGACAGCGGGATGCAGTTGAGTCATTGTCCAAAAATGAACAGATTGTGGTTAAAAAGGCAGACAACGGTGGTGCGACAGTAGTGTGGAGTAAAGACATGTGACAGAAGCCTACTGTCAATTAGACAAATTCTACCAATCTTACCTTCAACCCTACAGTGGACCTAAACTGAACTGAAAGGGATCCTCACAGAAGCTAAGGAGAAGGGCTACATTTCAGACAGAGTTCAAATGTATTTAATGGCAGTCTGCTTATGGCTTCTTTTACCTTCTTCCAAAGGACCACAATAACCTTGAAAACCCCCAGCAGACCAGTCATCAGTGGTAATGAAAGTCTGACAGAACCCATCTAAGTACATTGATGACTTTATTCAGCCTTTTCTGACATCACTCCCAGCCTGTCTTCAAGGTACCACAGATGTGTTGAACAACATTAAGGAATAGAACAATATAGATACAGCTTCCTTTTCAGTCCCCATGGGTGTGGAGTCTATACACACCATTGAACATGAACTGGCAGCTATGTACCATTTCTTGAGAACCCGACCTGAAACTGAGATGCCTCCTACAGAATTCATTGTCTCACTGACTGAATAGATTCCTAATCATAACATCTTTATCTTTCAGGACCGTATTAAACAGGTCAAAGGGTGTGCCATGGGAGCTACAGCCCTTCCTACGCTGGTTTGTACTTAGGTAAATGGGGAAAATAACTTACTTTTGGATCCTTCTAATAACAATTTGTTGACACAGTTTCCAAAATGGAGTATTACGTCAAGCATTTCATTAACTGCAAAACCACTCATGTCATCTATAGATTGGAATGTCCACAGTGCAAGGTGTTCTACATTGGACGGACAAAGAGACGCCTTCAAGACCGCTTAGCGGAACACAAGTACGCCATACGGGTAGGTAATAAAGACTACCCCATGGCAAGGCACTACAAGTCCTTACTCCATGGCAACCCTGCCTCCCTACAAGCTATGGGTATTGATCATATTCCGGCCTCTATTAGAAAAGGGAACGTCTTTGGATTTACAAACTACAGGCCACTAAGTACCCTGGTTTAAATGAAGATATGGATTTACAAACTACAGGCCACTAAATACCCTGGTTTAAATGAAGATATGGATTTACAAACTACAGGCCACTAAATACCCTGGTTTAAATGAAGATATGGATTTACAAACTACAGGCCACTAAATACCCTGGTTTAAATGAAGATATGGATTTATAAACTACAGGCCACTAAATACCCTGGTTTAAATGAATATATGGATTTCTCACCCTTCCTGTAGGGTCGTCTTAGGTCCATTTGCTGTCATCTAGTGGATATTTTGCTCTATTGCCCTCAGCTATGGTTAGACTGTTGTTCATGTTTTGCTGTGTTCTAGTGGACTATGGAATATATTGCTTTCTTATTCTTGACACCTCTCCCAGTCATATTTAAGGTTAGAACTACCTTTGTGTTCTGATACTTCTAGCTTGGAGTTGTATTTATGATAACTTAGCTACAGTACTGCACCTTTTAATGTGTACAGTATTGCTTACTAGGTGTCCAATCAATTGTGTAACCACTCCCTCTTCCAATAGGGCTAATTGAAAAGCTGTTCAAAAGAGGACATTGTATTCCCTTTTTTTGTACTCCCTGACGAAGGCCATGCAGCCGAAAGACGCGTTTTTTAAAATCTTTGTTTCCATTTTTTAACATGCCATACTAATGAAGGCATTTTAATCAATTATAGGAAGAGGCTTTGGTCCTCCTTTCTTTTTGATGACCACTTTACCAAAGAGCACCTTTATCTACCAAAATGTACTATTGTGTACCTTAGTAGCACTTCCTTTCCTCCAAGTATTACATTGAGTTTGCATCCCAATATTACACTTTATATACAGTACATCTCAGAAGACTAAAATATAACAAAACTGTTTGACATGGAAATCCTGTGTTTGTCTTTAAAAACAAAATGTTATGAAATTGAAAAATATTAACATTCCACCAATGAGGCCAAAGAGGTTGTTTTTGGTCTTTGACTGCAGGAAAGGGCTACCTCATTTTCTAGCAGGGATTTGAAGGCAATGGTCTGTCCCACCCAGTTAGTTAATGGTTTATTTTGATTCCCTACACACCCATGAGGGCTGTAGCTCTCTTACAACAGTAGGTCAAGTCTGAGTTATGGTAAGATGAGGCTGTTAAACTGTGATTGGAGCTTAACTAGTGCTAGACTGAGGCAACACAGGCCCCCCACGCACACACAGGCCCCCCACGCACACACAGGCCCCCCACGCACACACAGGCCCCCCACGCACACACAGGCCCCCCACGCACGGCCCCCACGCACACACAGGCCCCATCCGTTCTACTGATGCAACTCTCATGTTCTATTAGAGTTCAGTCATAAAGCAGAATTATAGTAACAGAGTTGTCTAAGTGCTGAGCACAGCTCCTTCTCCCCTGTCAGTCTGTGGATGAGTCTAGCTAGCTGACCTGTAGAGTAAGGATGTGTGATTTGCTGACCAGTGACCACAGTACTGGTACAGCAGGTAGAGACTAATCAGCGGCCATTTAACCTCAAGGGAAATAGGAAAGAAAGTGTTAAATATTAGGGATCAGAGGACAGGGCTAGACAACTCAGCACAGTGTTTGCAGTACCCTAGTCGAGTCTCTTCACACTTCCAAAGCTGACTGTGTACATGTTCTCATCCTCCTAAATCTTCCTTCAACACCATGAACCATCAGATCCTCCTCCCCACCCTCAGGGCTGGGCGTTTCAGACTCTGCACACTGTCGTGGAAATTCCCTCTATTTACCAAATCATGGGAGCAAACCACACACACGTCAGAGTTAGTTATCAAAGTCCATCTTTAATTATATGAGCTCTATCACAACCCTATGACTCAAATCAATTCAGTGTCTATCAATGAATTCTGAGAGTCCCTTCCACATTGCAATATCATTTTGACTTAACAGTTCAGTATCTCTAATGAAAAGTTGAGTCCCAACATAATGGCAAATGGGATCCTTTATAGCGAAGATCCCCCCCTAGACGACATGACAATCCACAGGTCCCAGGAACTTACACAAAGAGGAGAGGAGTATCCCCTAGCCAGACAGAGTTGGCTATAAATGATCCTTCAGTTGTCTCCTAAACAAAGCTCTTATTTAGTCCTTGGTACAAAAAGATACCAAGACATTACCCCCACCCTGTGATATATATCAAATTGTCATTTAGAACCAATTCTAAATACAACCAATCCTGGACAAGCTCACGGAGAGGAGAGTGAGGCGATAGAGGGAGCATAGAATGATTCCAGACACTGCCATCCTCCTCTCCCCGATGGGAAAAGTAGGGAGTGACTGGCACACAGACACAGTGGAGCAAAAGAAATGTTTACACATGATGACACCTTGACCTCTCCCCTCTCTGCGGCCCAAGCAACTTAGTCCTGACAGAACAGATTACTATAGTGGTGGCCATTGGCAGTTCAATAATACAGAGAAATAACTCAAGCATATCATGAAAATAAAACATCCTATCTATGTTACCCAACAAATTCTGATTATTCCCCAACTAATTCTGATTATTCCCCAACACGCTTAGATTACATCCTACCTGGCAGGTCACTCCTACCAGGTGATATTGAGAGGATCTGTATCTGCACCACGTACTCTCACTACTGGTGTTCCCCAGGGCTCGGTTCTAGGCCCTCTTTGCTTTATACACCAAGTCACTCAGCTCTGTCATATCCTCACATGGTCTCTACTATCATTGCTATGTGGATGACACGCAACTATATACTTTTGTCCTTCCCCCCCTACTGACACCCAGGTGGAGACATGCACCTCAACCTGCCTAGCAGATATCTCCATTTGGATGTTAGCCCAGTTCCTAATCCAGGCACTTGTCATCTCCCGTCTGGAGTACTGCAATTCGCTGTTGGCTGGACTCCCCACTTGTGCCATCAAACCCCTGCAACTTATCCAGAATGCTGCAGCCCACCTGGTGTTCAACCTTCCCATGCAAATAGTATCTTAAATAATCCTACATTACCCCCTGCTCACCCCGACCCCTCCCTGTGAACTAACACTCACTTTTTTTTATTTATTTTTTAACACACCTGACTAGCTCTGACTTTGCTGATAACTACTTTATTGAGGAATGATTTACTTACTATGACGTGTGGTTGTCCCACCTAGCCATCTTAAAATGAATGCAGTTCGCACTGGATAAGAGCGTCTGCTAAATGACTCCAATGTAAATGTAAAATGTCTAGTCAAAAATCTGAACAGTGATCAAACTGAATAGAAGGATTTTTTGAAATACTGACCTACAGCTGCTAGAACGAGGACAAAGAAACAGGAAACATCTTTAAAGTGTACCAAGCCTTGGTACTGATGTTACGGTTGGTAAAATGTGATGTGGCAATGTAAGTTCCTTCACTTTTCATACCGATAAAGCGTCATACATTTAATTGAAATTAAGTAAATAGTTGTAGACAGGAAGTTGTGGATGGATGGGCGTATGTGACTGTACATGCACACATGCCAAAGTTATGTGTATTCTTCACTGAGAGAAATCAGGCAGCCATAGGCGTAATCTGATTAGCATCACATTGAACCAGTTTGATAAACAATGACACAGAACTCTGGTTTGGTTCTAGCTAATTATCTTCCTTTCCTTCGCTTTAGGTTTGGTTCCAATACTCTAAAATAGCCTTATTTTCCATGTCGCTATGTTAGTGACTGTCAAAGATATAACATGTCATGAGCTGATGTCTGCTTATGACAACTGATCTAACACGGTCATGACACTATGTGTTACTTAGGGATAGTAAGCTACTTGGCTGGAGCTATGCCTGCTATACCGGGCTCTTGACCTGTGAATCAGGTCAGCAAAAGCACTGAGAGCCCCCCTGGCCTAAAACACCAGCCCAGCCACCACAAAGAATGCACTAAATGCACTGAGCCATAATTAATGGTACAGGATCAACGTGTTAGCAACATTGCTGAGTTTGGACTACAATGCTGCCCATTAATGGTCAGCCAGATCCTGGAAGTGACCCTGTCCTGTAGGTGGTGCATGTGAGCCACTTCAGGTTTGTCTTGTTCAGTCACCTTGTATCGGAGGACAATAGGGGTGCGCTCTAGTATTGACAAAAGCTATCCAGAGGAATTCCCAAGTTAAACTAGCTGCTTTAAAATCTACAATTCTATACAGGGCTAGTCAGGCAAAGGGTGGATTAAACACACACAGCTGACTCCAGGGAACCCCATTCCTAGAAACATTCTGTATAATCTCTGTTCTGTTATCTGAAGGAACACTGATTCACAACTGCTTTCACTTTTTATTGTAGTTGTTGAATGTGAACTATTGCAACAAGAAATTTTAGAATTACCTCATTCCAGAGCTGTGGATTACTGAGTGAAGTGACAGATGACGAAGTGATACAGTATGTGCAATGGGAGTATCAGGTGAAGGGAGGGGTAATGAGATGAATGGAAAGAGGTGGGAGAGAGATGACAGTATGAAACAGAATGTGAGGGGAGTATCAGGTGGAGAGGGGGATAAAGAGAGAAGAATGGAGACAGGTGGAGGGATGGAGAGGGGGATTACAGTAGTGAAAGAATGCAAGAGCATCAGGTGGAGAGAGGGAGAAAGAGAGAAGTGGAGTGATGTGGGATGGAGAAAGAGTGAGATGAGTGTGGGTGTGAAAGATGTGGGATAGAAGGGGAGATAGGAATGTGGAAGAGATAGCAGGGTATGGTCAGCAGTATTTAACCTAATCACTGAGTCAGAACTAGGTGACTATTGCTCTTGGCTGGCTCAGTCACTCTTTCACTTCCCCGCACTCTTAGAAAGAAAGGGTTTCAAAAGGATTATTCAGCGGTCCCCATAGGAGAACCCTTTTTGGTTCCATGTAGAACCCTTTGTGGAGAGGGTTTTATATTAAACCCAAAATGGTTATTCATACCTGGAACCAAAAAGGGTTCTCCTATGGGTACAGTCAAAGATGCCTTTTTCCCCCAATAAGAGTGCATATAACCTACATGTGCCAAGGTGTGGCGACATCCAACATCAGGTGAGAAGAAAATGGCAGACATGAAATGCACGAGAGCTACATGCTCTGCAAGTAACAGAATAACTAGCCTCACAATAGCAGCCAAGAGTGTAAATATTTGCTTTCTGCCCTTAATCCGTTGAGTTTGCCAACTACATATTTGAAACAGTCCTTTGAGTCCCCAATATAGGATATATGCCATTATGTGATGTGTCGACCAGCTTTCTCGACCTCAATGCTTGGCTATCAAAAGCCAACTGACATGTACTCTGAGGTACAAATCTGTTGCACCCTCTATAGCCACTGTGATTATTATTTGATCCTGCTGGTCATCTAGGAATGTCTGAACATTGAAGAAAGAGCTGTCCTTAACAGACATGTACTCTTATAATCTCCACCCAGCACAGCCAGAAGAGGACTGCCCACCCCCCTGATCCTCGTTCCTCTGCGTTTCTTCCTAAATTCCTGTTTTACTAGGGAGATTTTCCCAGCCGCTGTGCTTCTACATCTGCATTGCTTGTTCTTTGGGCTTTTAAACTGGGTATTGTTAAGCACTTTGACAACTGCTGATGTAAAAAGGGCTTTATAAAATTGATTTGATTAAGCAATTGAGTATTTGTATTTCATAAATAAATTGAATTTACTGACTACATATTTGAAACGTTCCTTTAATTGAGTCTCCAATGTGGAATAAATTGTATTATTAAGAATGCGACATTTGTTAAACTTTCATTAAGTCTACGATATGCGATAAAAAAAAATGCCGAGGTTTACTGACACCATTCAAACGATGAGGGTGCAGCCGAACTATCGCCTGGGAGGTTTGTGGTCCGCGTATGATGCGTGTAACGTGTTGTGTTGGTACCGAATTTTAAAAAAAAATAGTCAACAGCCCACAATTTCTCTTGGAACATTTCGCGTAGATCTACCACCGTAGTGTGCACTTTGCTGTGCTTCACAAGTGAAGACATAGTTGATCAACATTTTAAACTAACCGTTCTGATCTGTTCCATCAGCCTTATTAATTGATATGTCGCATACTTCCACTAATCTACTTTGATACGCATCATGGGGATTAAGTGAGCACAATGCCCACAAAAAGTGGGTATACGGCATATACCTGCGTATATACCCTCCAATACACTACCCCATAGGACATACGGTATATCTAGAAGGGATTGAATTGGTCCATATTCCAGGTAAAGTAAATTAAGGGACACAAAGTGTAGAACAAACGACGTAAACCCATCTTGAGAAGATATAAGCACCTACAAGCATCCGAGACCACAACCTACTGTCTGTATGAGAGACTGCGCTCATAATAATATAGCCTACATGTATTCAGCTTTTTAAACTATGCACAAATGCTTGGGAAAATTAGATAAAAAGTTTAAAATGTCACATTAACTGAAATGTATTTGACATTCCATTCGAATATTACTGAAATCATTTGGCATTCCATTTGAAATATTTTGTCCCGGCATGCTTCACAGAAAACAATTAGCAAATGTGGTAGCCTAATGCAATCACTATGATTTAGCATAGCCAGTAAATAACAATTAAAATCTGGAAAACAGCGTGGTTACATATTAACATGAATATCCTTACCTTGTCCTTGTGTATGGTATGTTGCCAGTTCTGAATCTCCCTCTAGAAACAATTGTCATCGGAGGATATTGACAATGAAGTGTGATAACTGCTGTGCTTCTCGGTTTTTATCCTAGCCTCGGCTATTTCCGCTGAAGGGGGGGGGGGGGGGTTTGGATTAACACATGATTTGACCATTTTTACGTATTACATTGTTCTGCGGAAGTGTGACTCAAAGGCACGCAGGCCTTTACGTGACACACACACACACACACACAACTGAACCTGAAGCTGTCTTTGGCTCAACATTGAAGGGTTGATTAAGAAAAATCTCATATTCTAATAAAGTGAATATTTGTCTTGTACAGACTTCAGTTGATCTTGGTTGCAAATCTGATGTTATTAGTGATGAAATTCTTCGCAACCTGAGTTTATACTCTGCAGCTATTTGGAATTGGCCTCCCCATGGCTCCTGACCAGGCCAGGGTAAAGACTGGGTGGGTTCAGTACCAATGGAAATCCAGTTAGTGGCGAATCCCCTGCCAGAGTCTGGGCCGTTCCAGACTGCGTTGGCCCATTCCAGGGCTCTTACCTGTCAGACAGGAGACGAGGCTCACATTCGAACCGTAGCCAGGTAGAGCGCGCAAGCAAAAATCCCTGGCACCCAGCCGCCGCTCCATCGTACTCCCTCCAGGGCGCGAGATGCAACGCGCTCGGACCGGACGCCGCCGGAGGAGGAGTGGGTTGCGTCGTCTGTGGGGGAGCTGGGGTTTATGTCGGGAGACCACTCCTCTCCCATCGCTCCATCCTCTCCATCATTTAGTCCATCGACGAACCGATCGAGGATGGCCGTGTGATGGAGGACGCGCGCCTCCATTGATGGAAGAGGGTGGTCGCTGCTCCTGCTGACTCCATGTCGGTGGTACGGGCTTCTGTCACGGCTTCTAGGAGTAGTGAGTGGAGGAGTCAGGCGCAGAGTTAGTTCAAACGTGGGTCTTTATTCCAGGAACAGAGTAACGGGCGCATAAATAACCCAGGCCGAAACCGTCCGGAAAAATACATCCACACACATGAACAGAACAACTAGTCCGCACAAAAGCAGGTGGGCATACCGAGTTTAAATAGCCCAAAACAAAACCCAAACAAGAAACAGGTGAAACTAATCAGACAAAACTAACTGAAATAGAAAAGCGGATCGGTGGCAGCTTGTAGGCCGGCGACCGCCTTCATTGCAACTTCACATCAGAGGGCTGCGACAAGTCAAAGACATCAAAATGTGTCAGTGTATGCTTTTATATAAATAAATACATACATTATTATTAGTCCTTGTGTGCTGTTGAGGAGAATATGGCTGAAGTTGTTCAACTTTTATTACATTTTTGGAAAGGAAGTTATTTAGCGAACACTGGACTAATTGTGGACGAACACTCTGTCGCCTCGTTGTCAATTCCATCTATGTTAGATTAGAATGGAGTCACCAGTGTTTAATGAGGACAACACATTTACAGTACACACACACAGTGCACACACACATTTTTATCACTCATAGTCTGACAAGGCGGTGGTGTACTACTTGATGAAAAAGGATAAAATTATGACACCAAGCCATGTCAACAAAATAATTTCCCCTAATTAATGCAATGGCATGACCACAATACCAATAAAATGTGATGCAGTAGTTTTGACCTCCTGTTAGAAGCACGTAGCACATGTAATGCAACTTGGTGAAAGTGGTGGTGTAAATGGTGTAAATTTAAGACATGCACATTTGGAACACAGAAGGCTGATGAGGAGAGGACAACTCGTAATAGTGGTGGAGACCGAGCAAATGGAATGGCATCAAACACATGGAAACCATGGAAACCATGTGTTTGATATCATTCCACTCATACCATCCAGCCATTACCATGAGCTCGTCCTCCCCAGTTAAGGTGCCACCAACCTCCTGTGATTTGGAATTACATAAAGAGACAGCTATACACTTTTACCTCTACTAAAATGCATAGTTTTGTGTAGTTAATTTAGGCCAAAAGCACCTGTATTGTAATTGTGAGGCTGCTAGGCCTTTTTACAAAACACCATATTAAACAAACAGCACTAGCCTAGGAAACAACACCATATTTAGTAAACGTAAACAGGAAATAGTTTCTCAAAACAGGCTACTCAGTGAGGGGGTCTATGCACCCTCAAATCACACATTACTAGTGTAAAAAATATATTTCTACGTCATTCGCATGGAGCTTTTGCATATAAATAAAAGCATGTATACAGTATGGGAACCAAAGTGATGCAAGTCAGCCGGATGTAGGGAGGAAATGTGATAACATTTTCATTACAAACAGGGGATTCCTCTTGAAAACTGAGGTTTTGAGTGTCGAGAATCTGCTGAACAGTCATTGATTGCATCATTATCTTACAGTTGACAATTAAGGCAATGTCATTGCATAGCTTGAATACTACGAACATTATGGTAGGGTATTTTCCTAGTAGACATTGTGATTTGTAATTTGTGATTTGTCATTATTATAATTATTATAAATTATTTTTGATATATTTTTAACCCTTATTTTACCAGGTAAATTGACTGAAAACACATTCTCTTTTACAGCAACGACCTGGTCAATAGTTACATGGGAGAGGAGGGGGGATGAATGAGCCAATTGTATTATGACACTTGTCAAATAGGCCTTAGATCACTATACGTATGAAAGAGTCATGTCGTTTTCCAGGAAGTAGCTGTCGCGACTTACATTTACATTTAAGTCATTTCTGCCGAAGTCGAAGCCTCTCCTTGTTCGGGCGGTGCTCGGCGCTCAACGTCACAGGTCTTTGAGCCATCATTGATCCATTTTCCATTGATTTTGTCTTGTCTTACTACACACCTGGTTTCAATCCCATTCATTACCTTTTGTGTATTTAACCCTCTGTTTCCCCTCATATGTTTGTCAGTGTCATGTCCTGACCTGGCCTCCTGTAGGTCTCCCCAGCCTGGTCTCCGTCTCCTCCCTCCAGGTTCTCCCGTCTGTCCGGAGCCGCCCGTCTGTCCGGAGCCGCCCGTCTGTCGGGAGCCGCCGCCTGTCCGGCGCCGCCAGAGTCTCCCGCCTGTCCGGAGCCGCCAGAGCCTCCCGCCTGTCCGGAGCCGCCCGCCTGTCCGGCGCCGCCAGAGCCTCCCGCCTGTCCGGAGCCGCCAGAGCCTCCCGCCTGTCCGGCGGCCCCCAGAGTCTCCCGCCTGTCCGGCGGCCGCCAGAGTCTCCCGCCTGTCCGGCGCCCGCTGCAAAGGTCCCCAGTCCGGGGTTGGCGGCGAGGGTCGCCGCTCCAAAGGCGCCACCTAAGTGGGCCAAGACTAAGGTGAGGTCCATGTCCGGCGCCAGAGCCGTCACCTCGGACAGATACTCACCCAGACCCTCCCCTATGGGTTTAGGTTTTGCGGCCGGAGACTGCACCTTGGGGGGGGGGGTGTGAGGTCCTGTCACGTCCTGACCTTAGTTCCTTTTTTATGTCTCTATTTTTAGTTTGGTCAGGGCGTGAATTGGGGTGGGCATTCTATGTTTTTGTTCTATGTTTTGTATTCCTGTGTTTGGCCTGGTATGGTTCCCAATCAGAGGCAGCTGTCTATCGTTGTCTCTGATTGAGAACCATACTTAGGTAGCCTGTTCCCACCTGGTGTTTGTGGGTAGTTGTTTTCTGTGTCTGTGTTCTTCACCATACAGAGCTGTTTCGATTTTCATTTCGTTGTTTCACTTGGTTATTTTGGGCGTGCAAAATTATTCAGCCCCCTTAAGTTAATACTTTGTAGCGCCACCTTTTGCTGCGATTACAGCTGTAAGTCACTTGGGGTATGTCTCTATCAGTTTTGCACATCGAGAGACTGAAATTTTTTCCCATTCCTCCTTGCAAAACAGCTCGAGCTCAGTGAGGTTGGATGGAGAGCATTTGTGAACAGCAGTTTTCAGTTCTTTCCACAGATTCTCGACTGGATTCAGGTCTGGACTTTGACTTGGCCCTTCTAACACCTGGATATGTTTATTTTAGGACAATTCCATTGTAGATTTTGCTTTATGTTTTGGATCATTGTCTTGTTGGAAGACAAATCTCCGTCCCAGTCTCAGGTCTTTTGCAGACTCCATCAGGTTTTCTTCCAGAATGGTCCTGTATTTGGCTCCATCCATCTTCCCATCAATTTTAACCATCTTCCCTGTCCCTGCTGAAGAAAAGCCGGCCCAAACCATGATGCTGCCACCACCATGTTTGACAGTGGGTATGGTGTGTTCAGGGTGATGAGCTGTGTTGCTTTTACGCCAAACATAACGTTTTGCATTGTTGCCAAAAGGTTCAATTTTGGCTTCATCTGACCAGAGCACCTTTCACGTGTTTGGTGTGTCTCCCAGGTGTCTTGTGGAAAACTTTAAATGACACTTTTTATGGATATCTTTAAGAAATGGCTTTCTTCTTGCCACTCTTCCATAAAGGCCAGATTTGTGCAATATACGACTGATTGTTGTCCTATGGACAGAGTCTCCCACCTCAGCTTTAGATATCTGCAGTTCATACAGAGTGATCATGGGCCTCTTGGCTGCATCTCTGATCAGTCTTCTCCTTGTATGAGCTGAAAGTTTAGAGGGACGGCCAGGTCTTGGTAGATTTGCAGTGGTCTGATAGTCCTTCAATTTCAATATTATCGCTTGCACAGTGCTCCTTGGGATGTTTAGAGCTTGGGAAATCTTTTTGTATCCAAATCCGGCTTTAAACTTCTGCACAACAGTATCTTGGACCTGCATGGTGTGTTCCTTGTTCTTCATGATGCTCTCTGCGCTTTTAACGGACCTCTGAGACTATCACAGTGCAGGTGCATTTATACGGAGACTTGATTACACACAGGTGGATTGTATTTATGATCATTAGGTCAATATTGGATCATTCAGAGATCCTCACTGAACTTCTGGAGAGAGTTTACTGCACTGAAAGTAAAGGGGCTGAATAATTTTGCACGCCCAATTTTTCAGTTTTTGATTTGTTAAAAAAGTTGGAAATATCCAATAAATGTCGTTCCACTTCATGATTGTGTCTCACTTGTTGTTGATTCTTCACAAAAAAATACAGTTTTATATCTTTATGTTTGAAGCCTGAAATGTGGCAAAAGGTTGCAAAGTTCAAGGGGGCCGAATACTTTCGCAAGGCACTGTACATTCACCTTTTTTGGACTATGTTTACTCAGGTGAGCACCCCATTCCATACAAGCCTTTCCACTGGGCACAAACTGGCTGACTCAATGTTTCATCTTAATTTGTCAACATATTGTGATATGGAATCTGTTTAAAATACATTGGATTTTCAAAAAGTCGTCAACTTAAACTGTTATGAGGGTGAAATTTCAACCCCAGGATTATGTCAACTTGGTAACCAATTTTCAACAGACAAACCTTGTATAAAATGTTTAATTTGTGACTTTGAAAAAATGTCAGCTCTTTAACGTTATATACACTATCAGCAGAAAGAGAACTAAGGCTGGGAAGCACCTACTGAGGAAGTGATCAATCAACAACTACCCTTTGGTCTTCCATTCAGGGTTCTAACCAAACCTGTTCCTGCTTAGCTTTGATATTTGTCACTGACTTCTACAAATGTGCTATCGTGAGAATGATTTACTGGAATCCTCCACTTAAAAATTAAATAAATTCACTTTTGCTATCGAAGTCATTTCAAAGAGTAGGTAACAGAGCAAATGAAATGTAACTGCACTTTATGAGTCATACATCATCCATGATACTATTTAGGCCGATATAGCATATTCAAAGTCATCAACAGCTATTGTCTCAATTCAACTAAAAATAGACATACAGTACCAGTGGACACACTTACTCATTCAGTGGTTTTTCCTTATTTTTACTATTTTCTACATTGTCGGGTAATAGTGAATAAATCAAAACTATAAAATAACATGGAAACATGTGGTAACCAAAAAAGTGTTAAACAAATCAAAATATGTTTTATATTTGAGATTCTTCAAAGTAGCCACCCTTTGCCTTGATGACAGCTTTGCACACTCTTGGCGTTCTCTCAACCAGCTTCATGAGGTAGACACCAGGAATGCATTTCAATTAATATGTGTGACTTGTTAATTTGTGGAATTTCTTTCCTTAATGCGTTTGAGCCAATCAGTTGTGTTGTGACAAGGTAGGGGTGGAATACAGAAGATAGACCTATATTATGTCAAGAACAGCTCAAATAAGCAAAGAGAAACAACAGTCCATCATTACTTTAAGGCATGAAGGTCAGTCAATCCGGAAAATTTCAAGAACTCTCTCTCTGCTGGTCTTTTTAGGTTACCTTCTCTGTCTCTCATTCTTCAGCTGTTCTACATCTCCCTAACTAGCTCATTCACTCTTTCACACCTGTTCTCTCTTCCCCCTCTGATTAGGTCTCTATTTCTCTCTCTGTTCCTGCTACTTTCAGTGTCTGATTCTTGTTTGTGTTTTTGATGCCAGAAGCAAGCTGTCGTCTCGTTTGCTTCCACCTTGTCCTATCCTGTCGGAGTCTGCCTGGCAGGTGCATCCTGCACTATACTACGTTCTTTTTGTTCCATTGTCAACGTTGGAAGAGGATTTATGCCATTCCTGTTTTTCATTAAAGAACTCTGTTTTCTGTTAAAACCGCTTTTGGGTCTTCACTCAAGTACATAACAGAAGAATCAGACCAAGAATGGACCCAGCGGCTCCGGACCCTTTTCACTCCGCCGTCGAGATCCAGGGAGCGATGCTAGGCAGACACGAGGAGGAATTGTCTGCTGCTCGACATGCCGTTGAGACCCTGGCCGTCCAAGTCTCCGACCTCACAAGACAGGTTCACCAACTCCACCTCGATCCACCGCCCACTTCCAGGGTTTCCGAGTCTCCGGAGCCCAGGATCAACAACCCGCCCTGTTACTCTGGGGAGCCCACTGAGTGCCGCTCATTCCTCACTCAGTGTGATGTGGTGTTCTCTCTCCAGCCCAACACTTACTCCAGGAGCGCAGCCCGCATCGCCTACGTCATTTCTCTCCTTACCGGACGGGCGCGTGAGTGGGGCACGGCAATCTGGGAGGCGAGGGCTGAGTGTATTAACCAGTTTCAGGACTTTAAGGAGGAGATGATACGGGTTTTTGACCGTTCTGTTTTTGGGGAGGAGGCTTCCAGGGCCCTGTCTTCCCTATGTCAGGGGAATCGATCCATAACGGATTATTCTATTGAGTTTCGCACTCTCGCTGCCTCTAGTGACTGGAACGAGCCGGCTTTGCTCGCTCGTTTTCTGGAGGGTCTCCTCTCGTCGAGGTTAAGGATGAGATCCTCTCCCGGGAGGTTCCTTCCAGTCTGGACTCCTTAATAGCTCTCGCTATTCGCATAGAGCGACGGTTTGATCTTCGTCGCCGAGCTCGTGGAAAGGAGCTCGCGTTCTCCGTTGCTCCCCTCTCCACATCACTGCCACCTGCCACATCACTGCCACCCTCCTCCGCCGGCTCGGATGCTGAGCCTATGCAGCTGGGGGGTATCCGCATCTCGGCCAAGGAGAAGGAACGGAGAATCACCAATCGCCTCTGTCTCTACTGCGGCTCCGCTGGTCATTTTGTCACCTCATGTCCAGTAAAAGCCAGAGCTCATCAGTAAGGGGAGGGCTACTGGTGAGCGCAACTACTCAGGCCTCTCCTTCTGGATCACGCACTACCTTTCCGGTCCATCTCCGCTGGCCCGGTTCATCTGCTTCCTGCAGTGCCTTGATAGACTCTGGGGCGGAGGGCTGTTTTATGGACGAGACCTGGGCTCGGGAACATGACATTCCTCTCAGACAGTTAGGGAGCCCACGGCCTTGTTCGCTTTAGATGGTAGTTCTCTCCCCAAGATTCAGCGTGAGACGCTGCCTTTAACCCTCACTGTCTCTGGTAATCATAGCGAAACCATTTCTTTTTTAATTTTTCGTTCACCTTTTACACCTGTTGTTTTGGGTCATCCCTGGCTAGTGCGCCATAACCCTTCTATTAATTGGTCTAGTAATACTATCCTATCCTGGAATGTTTCTTGTCATGTGACCTGTTTAATGTCTGCTATCCCTCCTGTTTCCTCTGTCTCTTCTTCACAGGAGGAGCCTGGCGATTTGACAGGGGTGCCGGAGGAGTATCACGATCTGCGCACGGTGTTCAGTCGTTCCAAGGCCACTTCTCTCCCTCCACACCGGTCGTATGACTGTAGTATTGATCTCCTTCCGGGAACTACTCCCCCGGGGTAGATTATACTCTCTGTCGGCTCCCGAACGTAAGGCTCTCGAGGATTATTTGTCGGTTTCGCTCGACGCCGGTACCATAGTCTCCTCCTCCTCTCCCGCCGGAGCGGGGTTTTTTTTTTGTTCAGAAGAAGGACGGGTCCCTGCGCCCATGCGTGGATTATCGAGGGCTGAATGACATAACAGTTAAGAATCGTTATCCGCTTCCTCTTATGTCTTCAGCCTTCGAGATCCTGCAGGGAGCCAGGTTTTTCACCAAATTGGACCTTCGTAACGCCTACCATCTCGTGCGCATCAGGGAGGGGGACGAGTGGAAGACGGCGTTTAACACTCCGTTAGGGCACTTTGAATACCGGGTTCTTCCTTTCGGCCTCGTTAACGCTCCAGCTGTCTTTCAGGCACTAGTTAACGACGTCCTGAGAGACATGCTGAACATTTTTGTTTTCGTTTACATGGACGATATCCTGATTTTTTCACCGTCTCTCTCGATTCATGTTCAGCACGTGCGACGCGTCCTCCAGCGCCTTTTGGAGAACTGTCTTTATGTGAAGGCTGAGAAGTGCACTTTTCATGCCGCCTCTGTCCCTTTTCTCGGTTCCGTTATTTCCGCTGAGGGCATTAAGATGGATCCCGCTAAGGTCCAGGCTGTCATTGATTGGCCCGTTCCTAAGTCACGCGTCGAGCTGCAGCGCTTTCTGGGCTTCGCTAATTTCTATCGTCGTTTCATCCGTAATTTCGGTCAGGTGGCAGCTCCCCTCACAGCCCTTACTTCTGTTAAGACGTGCTTTAAGTGGTCCGTTTCCGCCCAGGGAGCTTTTGATCTTCTTAAGAATCGTTTTACATCCGCACCTATTCTTGTTACACCTGACATCTCTAGTCAGTTTGTTGTTGAGGTTGACGCGTCAGAGGTGGGCGTGGGAGCCATTCTTTCTCAGCGCTCTCTCTGACGGCAAGGTCCATCCTTGCGCGTTTTCTCTCATCGCTTATCGCCGTCAGAACGTAACTATGATGTTGGTAATCGCGAACTGCTCGCCATCCGCTTAGCCCTAGGCGAATGGCGACAGTGGTTGGAGGGGCGACCGTTCCTTTGTCGTTTGGACTGACCATAGGAACCTTGAGTACATCCGTTCAGCCAAACGACTTAATGCGCGTCAGGCTCGTTGGGCTCTGTTTTTCGCTCGTTTCGAGTTTGTTATTTCTTATCGTCCGGGCTCAAAAACACCAAGCCTGATGCTTTATCTCGTCTCTTCAGTTCTTCTGAGGTCTCCACCGACCCCGAGGGATTCTCCCTGAAGGGCGTGTTGTCGGGTTGACTGTCTGGGGAATTGAGAGGCAGGTAAAGCAAGCACTCGCTCACACTCCGTCGCCGCGAGCTTGTCCTAGGAACTTTCTGTTCGTTCCCGTTCCTACTCGTCCGGCCGTTCTTCAGTGGGCCCACTCTGCCAAGTTAGCCGGCCACCCCGGCGTTCGGGGTACGCTCGCTTCCATTCGCCAGCGTTTCTGGTGGCCCACTCGGGAACGTGACGCGCGTCGATTTGTCGCCGCTTGTTCGGTCTGCGCGCAGACTAAATCTGGGAACTCTCCTCCTGCCGGCCGTCTCAGACCGCTTCCCATTCCCTCTCGACCGTGGTCTCACATCGCTTTAGATTTCATCACCGGACTGCCTTCATCAGCGGGAAGACAGTTATTCTTACGGTTGTCGATAGATTCTCTAAGGCGGCTCATTTCATTCCTCTCGCTAAGCTCCCTTCTGCTAAGGAGACGGCTCAGATCATTATCGAGAATGTTTTCCGAATTCATGGCCTTCCGTCTGACGTCGTTTCCGACAGAGGCCCGCAGTTCACGTCTCAATTTTGGAGGGAGTTTTGCCGTTTGATTGGGGCTTCCGTCAGTCTCTCGTCCGGCTTTCATCCCCAGTCTAACGGTCAAGCCGAACGGGCCAATCAGACTGTTGGTCGCATTTTACGCAGTCTTTCTTTTCGTAACCCTGCGTCTTGGTCAGAACAGCTCCCTGGGCAGAGTACGCCCACAACTCGCTTCCCTCGTCTGCTACCGGTCTATCTCCTTTTCAGAGTAGCCTCGGGTACCAGCCTCCGCTGTTCTCATCTCAGCTCGCCGAGTCCTGCGTCCCCTCCGCTCAGGCTTTTGTCCAGCGTTGCGAGCGCACCTGGAAGGGGGTCAGGTCGGCACTTTGCCGTAATAGGGCGCAGACTGTGAGGGCCGCTAATAAGCGTAGGACCAAGAGTCCTAGATATTGTTGCGGTCAGAGAGTATGGCTCTCCACTCAGAACCTTCCCCTTAAGACAGCTTCTCGCAAGTTGGCCCCGCGGTTCATTGGTCCGTTCCGTATTTCCCAGGTCATTAATCCTGTCGCAGTGCGACTTCTTCTCCCGCGCTATCTTCGTCGCGTTCACCCGGTCTTCCATGTCTCCTGTGTTAAGCCCGTTCTTCGCGCCCCCGCTCGTCCCTCCCCCCATCCTTGTCGAGGGCGCACCCATCTACAGGGTTCGTAAGATTTTGGACATGCGCCCTCGGGGCCGTGGTCATCAGTACCTAGTGGATTGGGAGGGGTACGGTCCTGAGGAGAGGAGTTGGGTTCCCTCTCGGGACGTGCTGGACCGTTCGCTGATCGATGATTTCCTCCGTTGCCGCCAGGTTTCCTCCTCGAGTGCGCCAGGAGGCGCTCGGTGAGTGGGGGGGGGTACTGTCATGTCTTGTTATGTCTGTTCCTGTCCTTTCTCTTCACTCTGTCTCTCTCTGCTGGTCTTTTTAGGTTACCTTCTCTGTCTCTCATTCTTCAGCTGTTCTACATCTCCCCTAACTAGCTCATTCACTCTTTCACACCTGTTCTCTCTTCCCCCTCTGATTAGGTCTCTATTTCTCTCTCTGTTCCTGCTACTTTCAGTGTCTGATTCTTGTTTGTGTTTTTGATGCCAGAAGCAAGCTGTCGTCTCGTTTGCTTCCACCTTGTCCTATCCTGTCGGAGTCTGCCTGGCAGGTGCATCCTGCACTATACTACGTTCTTTTTGTTCCATTGTCAACGTTGGAAGAGGATTTATGCCATTCCTGTTTTTCATTAAAGAACTCTGTTTTCTGTTAAAACCGCTTTTGGGTCTTCACTCAAGTACATAACAGAAGAATCAGACCAAGAATGGACCCAGCGGCTCCGGACCCTTTTCACTCCGCCGTCGAGATCCAGGGAGCGATGCTAGGCAGACACGAGGAGGAATTGTCTGCTGCTCGACATGCCGTTGAGACCCTGGCCGTCCAAGTCTCCGACCTCACAAGACAGGTTCACCAACTCCACCTCGATCCACCGCCCACTTCCAGGGTTTCCGAGTCTCCGGAGCCCAGGATCAACAACCCGCCCTGTTACTCTGGGGAGCCCACTGAGTGCCGCTCATTCCTCACTCAGTGTGATGTGGTGTTCTCTCTCCAGCCCAACACTTACTCCAGGAGCGCAGCCCGCATCGCCTACGTCATTTCTCTCCTTACCGGACGGGCGCGTGAGTGGGGCACGGCAATCTGGGAGGCGAGGGCTGAGTGTATTAACCAGTTTCAGGACTTTAAGGAGGAGATGATACGGGTTTTTGACCGTTCTGTTTTTGGGGAGGAGGCTTCCAGGGCCCTGTCTTCCCTATGTCAGGGGAATCGATCCATAACGGATTATTCTATTGAGTTTCGCACTCTCGCTGCCTCTAGTGACTGGAACGAGCCGGCTTTGCTCGCTCGTTTTCTGGAGGGTCTCCTCGTCGAGGTTAAGGATGAGATCCTCTCCCGGGAGGTTCCTTCCAGTCTGGACTCCTTAATAGCCCTCGCTATTCGCATAGAGCGACGGTTTGATCTTCGTCGCCGAGCTCGTGGAAAGGAGCTCGCGTTCTCCGTTGCTCCCCTCTCCACATCACTGCCACCTGCCACATCACTGCCACCCTCCTCCGCCGGCTCGGATGCTGAGCCTATGCAGCTGGGGGTATCCGCATCTCGGCCAAGGAGAAGGAACGGAGAATCACCAATCGCCTCTGTCTCTACTGCGGCTCCGCTGGTCATTTTGTCACCTCATGTCCAGTAAAAGCCAGAGCTCATCAGTAAGGGGAGGGCTACTGGTGAGCGCAACTACTCAGGCCTCTCCTTCTGGATCACGCACTACCTTTCCGGTCCATCTCCGCTGGCCCGGTTCATCTGCTTCCTGCAGTGCCTTGATAGACTCTGGGGCGGAGGGCTGTTTTATGGACGAGACCTGGGCTCGGGAACATGACATTCCTCTCAGACAGTTAGGGAGCCCACGGCCTTGTTCGCTTTAGATGGTAGTTCTCTCCCCAAGATTCAGCGTGAGACGCTGCCTTTAACCCTCACTGTCTCTGGTAATCATAGCGAAACCATTTCTTTTTTAATTTTTCGTTCACCTTTTACACCTGTTGTTTTGGGTCATCCCTGGCTAGTGCGCCATAACCCTTCTATTAATTGGTCTAGTAATACTATCCTATCCTGGAATGTTTCTTGTCATGTGACCTGTTTAATGTCTGCTATCCCTCCTGTTTCCTCTGTCTCTTCTTCACAGGAGGAGCCTGGCGATTTGACAGGGGTGCCGGAGGAGTATCACGATCTGCGCACGGTGTTCAGTCGTTCCAAGGCCACTTCTCTCCCTCCACACCGGTCGTATGACTGTAGTATTGATCTCCTTCCGGGAACTACTCCCCCCGGGGTAGATTATACTCTCTGTCGGCTCCCGAACGTAAGGCTCTCGAGGATTATTTGTCGGTTTCGCTCGACGCCGGTACCATAGTCTCCTCCTCCTCTCCCGCCGGAGCGGGGTTTTTTTTTGTTCAGAAGAAGGACGGGTCCCTGCGCCCATGCGTGGATTATCGAGGGCTGAATGACATAACAGTTAAGAATCGTTATCCGCTTCCTCTTATGTCTTCAGCCTTCGAGATCCTGCAGGGAGCCAGGTTTTTCACCAAATTGGACCTTCGTAACGCCTACCATCTCGTGCGCATCAGGGAGGGGGACGAGTGGAAGACGGCGTTTAACACTCCGTTAGGGCACTTTGAATACCGGGTTCTTCCTTTCGGCCTCGTTAACGCTCCAGCTGTCTTTCAGGCACTAGTTAACGACGTCCTGAGAGACATGCTGAACATTTTTGTTTTCGTTTACATGGACGATATCCTGATTTTTTCACCGTCTCTCTCGATTCATGTTCAGCACGTGCGACGCGTCCTCCAGCGCCTTTTGGAGAACTGTCTTTATGTGAAGGCTGAGAAGTGCACTTTTCATGCCGCCTCTGTCCCTTTCTCGGTTCCGTTATTTCCGCTGAGGGCATTAAGATGGATCCCGCTAAGGTCCAGGCTGTCATTGATTGGCCCGTTCCTAAGTCACGCGTCGAGCTGCAGCGCTTTCTGGGCTTCGCTAATTTCTATCGTCGTTTCATCCGTAATTTCGGTCAGGTGGCAGCTCCCCTCACAGCCCTTACTTCTGTTAAGACGTGCTTTAAGTGGTCCGTTTCCGCCCAGGGAGCTTTTGATCTTCTTAAGAATCGTTTTACATCCGCACCTATTATCTTGTTACACCTGACATCTCTAGTCAGTTTGTTGTTGAGGTTGACGCGTCAGAGGTGGGCGTGGGAGCCATTCTTTCTCAGCGCTCTCTCTGACGGCAAGGTCCATCCTTGCGCGTTTTTCTCTCATCGCTTATCGCCGTCAGAACGTAACTATGATGTTGGTAATCGCGAACTGCTCGCCATCCGCTTAGCCCTAGGCGAATGGCGACAGTGGTTGGAGGGGCGACCGTTCCTTTGTCGTTTGGACTGACCATAGGAACCTTGAGTACATCCGTTCAGCCAAACGACTTAATGCGCGTCAGGCTCGTTGGGCTCTGTTTTTCGCTCGTTTCGAGTTTGTTATTTCTTATCGTCCGGGCTCAAAAACACCAAGCCTGATGCTTTATCTCGTCTCTTCAGTTCTTCTGAGGTCTCCACCGACCCCGAGGGGATTCTCCCTGACGGGCGTGTTGTCGGGTTGACTGTCTGGGGAATTGAGAGGCAGGTAAAGCAAGCACTCGCTCACACTCCGTCGCCGCGAGCTTGTCCTAGGAACTTTCTGTTCGTTCCCGTTCCTACTCGTCCGGCCGTTCTTCAGTGGGCCCACTCTGCCAAGTTAGCCGGCCACCCCGGCGTTCGGGGTACGCTCGCTTCCATTCGCCAGCGTTTCTGGTGGCCCACTCGGGAACGTGACGCGCGTCGATTTGTCGCCGCTTGTTCGGTCTGCGCGCAGACTAAATCTGGGAACTCTCCTCCTGCCGGCCGTCTCAGACCGCTTCCCATTCCCTCTCGACCGTGGTCTCACATCGCTTTAGATTTCATCACCGGACTGCCTTCATCAGCGGGAAGACAGTTATTCTTACGGTTGTCGATAGATTCTCTAAGGCGGCTCATTTCATTCCTCTCGCTAAGCTCCCTTCTGCTAAGGAGACGGCTCAGATCATTATCGAGAATGTTTTCCGAATTCATGGCCTTCCGTCTGACGTCGTTTCCGACAGAGGCCCGCAGTTCACGTCTCAATTTTGGAGGGAGTTTTGCCGTTTGATTGGGGCTTCCGTCAGTCTCTCGTCCGGCTTTCATCCCCAGTCTAACGGTCAAGCCGAACGGGCCAATCAGACTGTTGGTCGCATTTTACGCAGTCTTTCTTTTCGTAACCCTGCGTCTTGGTCAGAACAGCTCCCCTGGGCAGAGTACGCCCACAACTCGCTTCCCTCGTCTGCTACCGGTCTATCTCCTTTTCAGAGTAGCCTCGGGTACCAGCCTCCGCTGTTCTCATCTCAGCTCGCCGAGTCCTGCGTCCCCTCCGCTCAGGCTTTTGTCCAGCGTTGCGAGCGCACCTGGAAGGGGGTCAGGTCGGCACTTTGCCGTAATAGGGCGCAGACTGTGAGGGCCGCTAATAAGCGTAGGACCAAGAGTCCTAGATATTGTTGCGGTCAGAGAGTATGGCTCTCCACTCAGAACCTTCCCCTTAAGACAGCTTCTCGCAAGTTGGCCCCGCGGTTCATTGGTCCGTTCCGTATTTCCCAGGTCATTAATCCTGTCGCAGTGCGACTTCTTCTCCCGCGCTATCTTCGTCGCGTTCACCCGGTCTTCCATGTCTCCTGTGTTAAGCCCGTTCTTCGCGCCCCCGCTCGTCCCTCCCCCCCCCCCCCATCCTTGTCGAGGGCGCACCCATCTACAGGGTTCGTAAGATTTTGGACATGCGCCCTCGGGGCCGTGGTCATCAGTACCTAGTGGATTGGGAGGGTACGGTCCTGAGGAGAGGAGTTGGGTTCCCTCTCGGGACGTGCTGGACCGTTCGCTGATCGATGATTTCCTCCGTTGCCGCCAGGTTTCCTCCTCGAGTGCGCCAGGAGGCGCTCGGTGAGTGGGGGGTACTGTCATGTCTTGTTATGTCTGTTCCTGTCCTTTCTCTTCACTCTGTCTCTCTCTGCTGGTCTTTTAGGTTACCTTCTCTGTCTCTCATTCTTCAGCTGTTCTACATCTCCCTAACTAGCTCATTCACTCTTTCACACCTGTTCTCTCTTCCCCTCTGATTAGGTCTCTATTTCTCTCTGTTCCTGCTACTTTCAGTGTCTGATTCTTGTTTGTGTTTTTGATGCCAGAAGCAAGCTGTCGTCTCGTTTGCTTCCACCTTGTCCTATCCTGTCGGAGTCTGCCTGGCAGGTGCATCCTGCACTATACTACGTTCTTTTTGTTCCATTGTCAACGTTGGAAGAGGATTTATGCCATTCCTGTTTTTCATTAAAGAACTCTGTTTTCTGTTAAAACCGCTTTTGGGTCTTCACTCAAGTACATAACAGAACTTTGAAAGTTTTTTCAAGTGCAGTCGCAAAAACCATCAAGCGCTATGATGAAACTGGCTCTCATGAGGACCGTCACAGGAAAGGAAGACGCAGAGTCTCCTCTGCTGCAGAGGGTAAGTTCATTAGAGTTAACTGCATCTCAGATTGCATCCCAAATAAATGCTTCACAGGGTTCAAGTAACAGACACATCTCAACATCAACTGTTCAGAGGAGACTGCGTTAATCAGGCCTTCATGGTCGAATTGCTGCAAAGAAACCACTACTAAAGGACACTAAAAAGAAGGAAACTTGATTGGGCCAAGAAACACGAATAATGGACATTAGACCGGTGGAAATATGTCCTTTGGTCTGATGAGTCCAGATTTGAGAGACAGAGCAGGTGAACAGATTATCTCTGCATGTGTGGTTCCCACCGTGAAGAATGGAGGAGGAGGTGTTAAGGTGTGGGGGTGCTTTGCTGGTGACACTGTCTGTGATTTATTTAGAATTCAAGGCCAACTTAACCAGTATTGCTACCACAGCATTCTGCAGCGATACGCCATCCCATCTGGTTTGCAAGCAAGTGGGACCAGCTTTTGTTTTTCAACAGGACAATGACCCAAAACACACCTCCAGGCTGTGTAAGGGGTATTTTACCATGAAGGAGAGTGATGGAGTGCTTCCTCAGATGACCTTGCCTCCACAATCACCCGACCTCAACCCAATTGAGATGGTTTGGGATGAGTTAGGCCGCAGAGTGAAGGAAAAACAGCCAACAAGTGCTGAGCATATGTTGGAACTGCTTCAAGACTGTTGGAAAAGCATTCCTCATGAAGCTGGTTGAGAGAATTCCAGGAGTGTGCAAAGCTGTCATCAAGGCAAAGGGTGATATATATATTTTGATTTGCTTAACACTTTTTACTACATGATTCCGTATGTGGTATTTCATAGTTTTGATGTCTTCACTATTATTCTACAATGTAGAAAATAGTACAAATAAGGAAAACCCTTGAATGAGTAGGTGTGTCCAAACATTTGACTGGTACTGTACATATAGGCCTAGGGTTTCAAGCTTTAAGAATAGGATTAAATTAAATCAAACTTTTATTTAAAGTGCATTTAAAGTTTGATTTGATAACACATTAAGTTGTTGTATAAATAAACAAAATATCCAACATTGCATTTCCATTTCAACTTTGCTGTGCTTTCAAATGGTTGAAGTGCAGTGATAACACATTTAGGTGAGAACGAAACCAAAAACCAGACAATATAAATAAAACATGTAAAGTGTTGGTCCCATGTTTCATGGGCTGAAATAAAAGATCCCAGAAATGTTCCAGACGCACACAAATCTTATTTATCTCAAATGTTGTTCACAAATTTGTTTACATCCCTGTTAGTGAGCATTTCTCCTTTGCACAGATAATCCACCCACCTGACAGGTGTGGCATATCAAGAAGCTGCTTAAACAGCGTGATCATTACACAGGTGAATCTTGTGCTGGGGAGAATAAAAGGCCACTCTAAACAAAGTGCTTACGTCACCCCGCTCCTCCGCTCTCTCCACTGGCTTCCAGTTGAAGCTCGCATCCGCTACAAGACCACGGTGCTTGCCTACGGAGCTGTGAGGGGAACGGCACCGCAGTACCTCCAGGCTCTGATCAGGCCCTACACCCAAGCATGGGCACTGCGTTCATCCACCTCTGGCACCATTGAGGAAGTACAGTTCCCGCTCAGCCCAGTCAAAACTGTTCGCTGCTCTGGCCCCCAATGGTGGAACAAACTCCTCACGACGCCAGGACAGCGGAGTCAATCACCACCTTCCGGAGACACCTGAAACCCCACCTCTTCAAGGAATACCTAGGATAGGATAAGTAATCCTTCTCACCACCCCCCTTAATGATTTAGATGCACTATTGTAAAGTGGCTGTTCCACTGATGTCAGAAGGTGAATTCACCAATTTGTAAGTCGCTCTGGATAAGAGCGTCTGCTAAATGACTTAAATGTAAATGCTTACAGAGGTTTCAAGTTTTGAGGGAGCGTGCAATTGGCATGCTGATTGCAGGAATGTCCACCAGAGCAGTTGCCAGATAATTGAATGTTAATTTCTTTACCATAAGCCACCTCCAACATTGTTTTAGAGGATTTGGCAGTACGTCCAACAGGCTTCACAACCGCAGACCACGTGTAACCACGCTAGCCCAGGACCTCCACATCGGGCTTCTTTACCTGCTGAATCGTCTGAAACCAGCCACCCAGACAGCTGATAAAACTGAGGGTTTGCACGATTGAAGAATTTCTGCACAAACTGTCAGAAACCATCTCAGGGAAGCTAATCTGCGTGCTCATCATCCTCACCAGGGTCTTGACCTGACTGCAGTTTGGCGTCGTAACTGACTTCTGTCGGCAAATGCTCCCCTTCGATGGCCACTGCACGCTGGAAAAGTGTGCTCTTCACAGGTTAATCCCGGTTTCAACTGTACCGGGCAGACAGTGTGTATGGCGTTGTGTGGGTGAGCAGTTTGCTGATGTCAACGTTGTGATGAACAGAGTGCCCCATGGTGGCGGTAAGGTTATGGCATGGGCAGGCATAAGCTACGAACAACGAACACAATTGCATTTTACCAATGGCAATTTGAATGCACACCTAAAACACAAACTTTTACAGATGCACAATGAAAGAGCATCCTGTCGGGCTGTATCACCGCTTGGTACGACAACTGCACCGCCCGGAACTGCAGGACTCTTCAGAGGGTGGTGCGGTCAACCCAATGCATCACCGGGGACAAACTACCTGCCCTCCAGGACACCTACAGCACCCGATATCACAGGAAGGCCAAAAAGATCATCAAGGACAACAGCCACCCGAGCCACTGCCTGTTCACACCGCTATCATCCAGAAGGCGAGGTCAGTACAGGTGGATCAAACGGGGACCGAGAGACTGAAAAACAGCTTCTCAAGGCCATCAGACTGTTAAATAGCCATCACTCTCACATTAGAGGTTGCTGCCTATATACATAGACTTGAAATCACGGGCCACTTTAATAAATGGAACACTAGTCACTTTAATAATGTCTACATATCTTGCATTACCCAACTCATATGTATATACTGTATCCTATACTATTCTACTGTATCTTATTCTATGCCGCTCTGACATTGCTCGTCCATATATTTTTACATTGTTAATTCCATTCCTTTACTAGATTTGTGTGTATTGGGTATAGGTTGTGTATATGTTAGATATTACTTGTTAGATATTAATGCATTGTTGAAGCTAGAAGCACAAGCATTTCGCTACACCCGCAATAACATCTGCTAAACACGTGTATGTGACCATTAAAATGTTATTTTATTTGAGATCCTGAGGCCCATTGTTGTGCCATTCATCCGCAGCCATCACCTCACGTTTCAGCATGATAATGCACGTTTCTTTGCCGCAAGGATCTGCACACAATTCCTGGAAGCTGAAAATGTCCCAGTTCTTCCATGGCCTGCATGCCCACTAGACATGTCACCCATTGAGCAGGCTTGGGATGCTCTGGATCGATATGTACGACAGCGTGTTCCAGTTCCCACCAATATCCAACAACTTTGCACAGCTATTGAAGAAGAGTGGGACAACATTCCACAGGCCACAATCAACAGCCTGATCAACTCTACGTGAAGGAGATGTCGTGCTGCACACCAGATACTGACTGGTTTTCTGATCCACGTTTCTACCTATTTTTAAGGTATCTGTGACCAACAGATGCAATCTGTATTCCCAGTGATGTGAAATCCATATATAAGGGCCTAATTTATTTATTTCAATTGACTGATTTCCTTAAATGAACTATAACTCAGTAAAATCTTTTAAAATGTTGAATGTTGCGTTTATATACGATTAATATGGTGACCAGTGGCGGACTTACCATTAGGCAGAAGGGGAAATCGCCTTGGGCCTCACATTATCAAGGGGCCTCATGAGCTGGGCATAGTAAAATAATAATAATAGTACTCTTTTTTTTAAGTATACTACATGACCAAAAGTATGTGAACATCGAACATCTACTTCCAAAATCATGGACATTAATATGGAGTTGGTCCCCCCTTTGCTGCGATAACAGCCTCCACTCTTCTGAGAAGGCTTTCCACTATATGTTGGAACATTTCTGCGGGGACTTGCTTTCATTCAGCCACGACAGCATTAGTGAGGTCAGGCACTGGTGTTGGAGGATTAGGCCTGGCTCGCAGTCGGTGTTCCAATTCATGTCAAAGGTGTTCGATTTTGTTGAGGTCAGGGCTCTGTGCAGGCCAGTCAAGTTCTTTCATACCGATCTCTACAAACCACTTCTGTATGGACCTCGCCTTTGTGCACAGGGGCATTGTAATGCTGAAACCGGAAAGGGCCTTCCCCACCCTGTTGCCACAAAGTTGGAAGCACAGAATCATCTAGAATGTTATTGTATATTGGGTCTATCCCGACCATGAAGAATAGCCCCAGATCATTATTCCTCTTCCACCAAACTTTATAGTTGGCACTATGCATTGGGGCAGTACCGTTCTCCTAGCATCCACCAAACCCAGATTCATCTGTCGGACTGCCAGATGGTGAAGAGTGATTCATCACTCCAGAGAACGCGTTTCCACTGCTCCAGAGTCCAATGGCTGCGAAATTTACGCCACTCCAGCCAACGCTTGGCATTGTGCATGGTAATCTTAGGCTGCTCGGCCATGGAAACCCATTTCATGAAGCTCCCGATGAACAGTTCTTGTGCTGACATTGCTTCCAGGGGCAGTTTGAAACTCGGTAGTGAGTGTTGCAACCAAGGAATGACGATTTTCACATGCTATGTGCTTCAGCCCTCGGCGGTCCCATTCTGTGAGCTTGTGTGGCCTCCCACTGAGACATTGTTATTCCTAGATTTTTCCACCTCAGAATAACAACACTTACAGTTGACTGGGGCAGCTAGCAGGGCAGACATTTTACTAACTGACTTGCAGGAAAGGTGGCATCCTATGACGGTCCCACGTTGAAAGTTACCGAGCTCTTCAGTAAGGCCATTCTACTGTCAGTGTTTGTCAGAAACGGGTGTGGCTGAAATAGCCAAATACACTCATTTGAATGGGTGTCCACATACCTTACTCCACTGGAGTGAACAGACCTCTTGTAGTGTCATGGCTAGAAGGGATCCAGCTTTTGTCAAATTAACTTCAGATTTGAATTTTGCGTTAAGGTTAGGAAAATGTTAAATGCAAAACATTTAAACTTTTCACGTTAATTTGACGTTTTATGTAACGTCAGCAGCCTATCATTTTCTTACGATAACAACTATTGGCACATCTGGCACATTATCTCTTTAGATATCTTACTCCAAACTAAGACAACAGTCGTCACAGATTCTCCATTGGAGACACTGACAGAGATTATGAACCTAGCTACTGTATCCGTGTATCAGGCATCGACCTATATCAGCAGTACCAGTCTACAGACTAAGAATACGCTATGCTCTTTGTGGGCGGATCGACCCCGCGTTCAGGTTTACAGGAAATATGACTTTCAGGAAGTAGACTTTGAGAATTCCCCCCCCCCCAGCTACAGTAGTAAATCGAGAGAAAGTGAAGGTTACTTTCATGAACAAAAGTGTATGCTAGGTAGCTGCGTCTATCATTATCAAACTAACTTTTTTCGTTGGCCAAAGTCTACTTTTCAGGTAGGACTAATTTTACAGTCACTACTCACGACCGAAAGGTGAGAGGTGCTCGCGGTAGTTGTGCTACATTACAGTAGCATCAGGGAAGCCTAATGGCAGCTGTAATCTTCTATAATGAGTGGAAAACAACTAGTAAGCTTGTAAAGTTTATAAACACAATATACGCATACTTTTATTTTTTATAAATCGAAACAAACTATCCGCATGATGCTGCTGCTTTATAAAGAATACATTTGATGTTCTCCTGTAACCTGCTGACAATCAGTCTGGTCATTTCAGTGTTTATATAATGTAGCCTATTATGTATTCAGAGAGAACAGCTATGGATGTTGAGCTAGTAACACTGTCATTATAGGGCAAGTAGTAGCTGTAGTTACCATATATTTTGAAATCGTTGCGGCTCTGCTTGCTTTACCTTCAGTGCCCCAATGGTCCAGACATGCGTTAGTTAGGCCTACATACAGTGTACATACAGGCTAATAATGCTGTAGTAAACATTTTTTCAGATCCTGTGTTGTTGTGTGGCTGAGGTCAGGACTATCTGAGGACCATGAGTCGCGTTCCCCTGCAGCAGCAGCAGAGCTGTGGCTCCTGGGAGCTGAAGGAACGCCTGGGGACCGGGGGCTTCGGGAATGTCACCCGATGGCAGAACAAGGTGCATAACTTTAACAGTAGCACACCATTCATGTGTGTATTTTGTTACCTATAACCTTTACCATATTTTGTGTGTTTGCAAAAGTGCTATGCTATCATGTATGAGCATCCTAAGTGTTGGCATTTTTCATGTTTCATACTGTCATCAGATAGCCTACAACCTATGCTGCTGCATGCCTAGTAGAACCTATGGAGGCTCCCACATTAATATTTGATGTAATATTAAATTCCCTCATCATGAATGCTTTAAATGTAACTTACAGGAAATACACTCATCTTTATTCTGTGACCTGGCCCATAGAACTCTGCATCCTCCCTGGCCTATGACATCACACCTAGTCACAGGATGAGAGGGACATAGATGTACATTATTATAGCTACACCATTGGAACTTGTCCACACCCATTTAGTTAGCTCTTTCTGTCCTCTATCTGTGCACTGTCTGTCTGTCTTTATGTCTGTATGCACCACTTTGTTTACTGGAAATGCTGCTCAGTGTTGTCTCAGGTGAATTCAGCTGAAAGGGCACAGTGGTAGCACTATGTGGACCCCTACCAACAATGGAGGTCAGTGGTAATGACAGTTAGCATTGTGTCAAATCCTCTTGCTGGCTGGTACTTTACATGCTTCATTGACATAGATGTATGACCCCATCAGAGTTATGAAAAGGATGTTAATGTATTTAGAACTTTTGACCTTTGTTCTCTCTGATTCCTAAATGGTCCTTTATGTAACTTTATGTCTTTATTCAGATAGATTCAATGACCTTCCTCTCTCTGTGGTCCCTGCGGCTCTCATGCTTTGGCCTTTCAGCCACCTGTCAGTCTCTAGTCTCTACTGCCTATAGTAGTCCAGAACTGCTCACTCCACTCCTGGAGAACAATGTCTGTGTGCTGGCTGGCTTTTGTCCCCCCTAGGGCTTGATCCCTTTTTCTAGGGACTGATCCAACTGTTAAAAACAAACTTGACAATTATCTCTTTTCTTTCGGTTTCCTACTTATGAAATGTACAAGACTTTAAAAGTAACATGTAATGCGCCACATTTATAAAATACATCAGTCAATTCATAAGAAAAAAAACTAATTTTGGAATATCAGATCCTTTTCGTGCCCACAACTTCAGTTCATTGCATTTGTATCCTGCAATAAGTAATACCCATGTTTAGATTTAAATTATGTTCATGGTCACAGCTCTATCGCAATTACCTATTCACTATTATTAGATTTCATTAGATGTAGGTAACTGTCCCTTATTTGATTCAGTTATTTAAATATGACTCCATTTAGGCAACAGACAATGTATTACATTGTAAGCAGATGATCTTTTCTCAAGTGACATATTTCAATTATTTTACTACATCACATTAGCTCCGCAATGATACTTAGTTTGATGGAAACCCTAGGCTTTGTACAACGTTATAAGTTGTACATTACCACGGATCTGGACTTTTAGTAGCCCGCAACTGGCTAATTAACAATCATGTCCAAGGATACCTCACTTAAGAACACTCTCATCAACTCAACTCAGTCCTGTTAGTTACCCCAGCTGTGGCCCTCTTAAGGAAGACCTCGCTCTGAGTGTACCCTCAACAGGGGCATTTGTTGTTTTTTTATATTGTTTTTCTTTTTTCTTATCTTTTCATCACTTAAACGTTCAGTTAATGTCTAATTAGTACTATTAATTCTGTGCACTTTCAAGTTCAATTATTGAAAGAACCCGTCTCATCCTTAATTCAATTCTGTTCGAGATGATGTATCCATTCAGCTGACGCTCCCAGCCAGGTGGTGATCTGATCTGCTCCAAATAGTGGAGAGTGGCTTTCCCCTGGTTGCATCTAATTAAGTTTATGCATCTAATTAAGTTTATCATTACATCCTCGCCGCCAAAATTGTGGTGGAATTATTGTAATCAAAAGGAGAGACTTCTAGATTTTTTCAAAACAATCTAACTTTATTATTTAATTAGTGCAGTAATGGAGCTGGTTGGTAACCACCCCTGGAGGTGATCACTGAGAACTCAACAAGCTGGTTTGAGCCAAAGCATTTTATAGCAAAGTCCATTCTCCTTCAGTCTACATGAGAAACAACAGATGTATGGAATGGGTTAAGATTTGTATGAAATGTACTTACAATTCACAGCAGACAGTATCTCATTGTGTAGAGACCAGGGTCTGGCTCTGGAGTCATCTCTCCCTGGTACCGTATAGAACAGAAACAGAAACATTAACTCATGCTCTGGAATGCGGTATCACCCAAAGACATCGTAAATCTTCAGAGGCCCATCCTCAGTAGAACACACACAGATGAGTGTTCTTACAACCCCTTATTCTGTTGCATAAAACAACCATTTGATGCAATAACAGTATTATAACATAATCTTGTAATTTCCACCATACTTTCCACTAGCTCTGTGCAGGCCAGTCAAGTTCTTTCACACTGATCTCGACAAACCATTTCTGTATGGACCTCGCCTTTGTGCACAGAGGCATTGTTATGCTAAAACAGGAAAGGGCCTTCCCCAAACTGTTGCCACAAAGTTTGAAGCACAGAATTGTATAGAATGCCATTGTATGCGGTAGCGTTAAGATTTCACCATGAAAAAACGGCCCCAGACCATTATTCCTCCTCCACCAAACTTTATAGTTGCCACTGTGCATTCCGGCAGTAGTGTTCTCTTGGCCTCCATCAATCCCAGATTTGGCAGTCTGATTGCCAGATGGTGAAGCGTGATTCATCACTCCAGAGAACGTGTTTCCAAGCTTTACACCACTCCAGCCGACGCTTGGCATTGCGCATGTTGATCTTAGGCTTATGTGCAGCTGCTTGGCCATGGAAACCCATTTCATGAAGCACCTGACGAACAGTTCTGGTGCTGACGTTGCTTCCAGAGTTAGTGAGTGTTGCAAATGAGGACAGACGCGTTACATGCTTCAGCATTCTGTGGTCCCGTTCTGTGAGCTTGTGTGGCCTACCACTTCGCGTCTGAGTCGTTGTTGCTCCAATACGTTTCCACATCACAATAACAGCACTTACAGTTGACCGGTACAGCTCTAGCAGGGCAGAAATTTGACGTACTGACTTATTGGAAAGGTGGCATCCTATGACAGTGCCACATTGAAAGTCACTGAGCTCTTCAGTAAAGCCATTCTACTGCCAATGTTTGTCTATGGAGATTGCATAGCTGTGTCCTCAATTTTATACACCTATCAGCAACGGGTGGGTTTGAAATAGCCAAATCCACTAATTTGGGGGGGTGTTCACATACTTTTGTATGTATAGTGTAACTTCGGTCTGTCGTAGAAAGTGGAAGGACGGGCATGATGGGCTATGGCATTGTGTTAATGGGACTTCCTCTGCTACTTTCTGAATCACTGGTGATGATTCTATCCGTTACTTCCTGGATTGTTGAGGATAACATCATAATACCCAAAATAAACGATAAGCTGGTCGTACCGCTCATTATGTTTTGCCCAGAGTTGAAGTGTTACAGTGAAAAAGTATGTGAACCCTTTAGAATTACCTGGATTTCTGCATAAATTGGTCATACAATTTGATCTGATCTTCATCTATGTCACAATAGACAAAGATAGTGTGCTTAAATTAATAGCACACAAATTTTTGTATTTTTCTTGTCTCTATTGAATACATAATTTAAACATTCACAGTGTAGGTTGGGGAAAGTATGTGAACCCCTAGACTAATGACTTCTCCAAAAGCTAATTGGAGTCAGCTAACTTGGAGTCCAATCAATGAGACGAGATTGGAGATGTTGGTTAGAGCTGCCTTGCCCTAAAAAAAAACCACACAATTTTAGTTTGCTATTTGTGAATTTTAGTTTGCCTGATGTGAACCATGCCTCGAACAAAAGAGATCTCCGAAGACCTGAGATTAAGAATTGTTAACTTGCATAAAGCTGGAAAGGTTTACAAAGTATCTCTAAAAGCCTTGATGTTATCAGTCCACGTTAAGACAAATTGTCTATAAATGGAGCAAACTCAGCACTGTTGCTACACTCCCAAGGAGTGGCCGTCCTGCAAAGACGACTGCAAGAACACAGCACAGAAAGCTCAATGAGGTTAAGAAGAATCATCGAGTGTCAGCTAAAGACTTACAGAAATCTCTGGAACATGCTAACATCTCTGTTGATGAGTCTACGATACGTAAAACACTAAACAAGAATGGTGTTCATGGGAGGACACCACGAAAGAAGCCACTGCTGTCCAAAAAAAACATTGCTGCACGTCTGAAGTTTGCAAAAGTGCACCTGGATGTTCGACAGCGCTACTGGCAACATATTCTGTGGACAGATGAAACTACAGTTGAGTTGTTTGGAAGGAACACACAGCACTATGTGTGGAGATAAAAAGGCACAGCACACCAACATCAAAACCTCAACCCAACTGTAAAGTATGGTGGAGGGAGCATCATGGTTTGGAGCTGCTTTGCTGCCTCAGGGCCTGGAGAGCTTGCTATCGTCAATGGAAAAATGAATTCCCAAGTTCATCAAGACATTTTGCAGGAGAATGTTAGGCTATCTGTCCGCCAGTTGAAGCTCAACAATAGTTGGGTGATGCAACAGGACAACGACCCAAAACACAGAAGTAAACCAACAACAGAATGGCTTAAACAGAAGAAAATGTGCCTTCTGGAGTGGCCCAGTCAGTCCTGACCTCAACCCAATTGGGTGGCAGGGTAGCCTAGTGGTTAGAGCGTTGGACTAGCGGCCGAAAGGTTGCAAGTTCAAATCCCCAAGCTGACAAGGTACAAAACTGTCGTTCTGCTCCTGAACAGGCAGTTAACCCACTGTTCCTAGGCCGTCATTGAAAATAAGAATTTGTTCTTAACTGACTTGCCTAGGTAAAAGGTTAAAAAAAAAGATGCTGTGGCATGAGCTCAAGAGAGCAGTTCACACCAGACATCCCAAGAATATTGCTCAACTGAAACAGTTTTGCAAGGAGGAATGGTCCAATATTCCTCCTGACTGTTGTGCAGGTCTGATCCGCAACTACAGAAAACATTTGGTTGAGGTTATTGCTGGATCAACCAGTTATTAAATCCAAGGATTCACATACTTTTCCCACCCTGCTTTGTGAATGTTTACATGGTGTGTTCAATAAAGACATGAAAACGTATAATTGTTTGTGTGTTATTAGTTTAACCTCACTAGGGTACGTGGGACACTAGCATCCCACCTGGCACACATCCAGTGAAATTGCAGAGCGCCAAATTCAAAAACAGAAATACTCATTATGAAAATTTGTAAAACATACAAGTGTTATACATCGGTTTAAAGATGATCTTCTTGTTAATCCAACCACGGTGTCAGATTTCAAAAAGGCTTTACGGCGAAAGAAAACCATGCTATTATCTGAGAACAGCGCCCAGCAGACAAATCATTACAAACAGTTACCAGCCAAGTAGAGGAGTTACACAAGTCAGAAATAGTGATAAAATATATCACTTACCTTTGATGATCTTCATATGGTTGCACTCACAAGACTCCCATTTACTCAATAAATGTTTGTTTTGTTCGATAAAGTCCATGTTTATATCCAAATACCTCAGTTTTGTTTGCGCGTTTTGTTCAGTAATCCACAGGCTCAAACGCAGTCACAACAGGCAGTCGAAAAATTGAAATAGTATCCGTAAAGTTCATAGAAACATGTCAAACGATGTTTATAATCAATCCCCAGGTTGTTTTTAGTCATAATAATCTATAATATTTCAATCGGACAATAATGTTGTCAATATAAAAGGTAAACAAGTAAGGCACGCTGTCGGTCATGCGCATGAAAAAGCTCTGGGACACTGAAGTAAGACCACTCATTCAGAGTGGTCTAACTCCTTAATTTTTCAGAATACAAGACTGAAACAATTTCAAAAGACTGTTGACATCTAGTGGAAGCCATAGGAAGTGAGTCCTAAGTCAATGGATACTATAATGGCATTCGATAGAAAACTACAAACATTTAAAAAAATCCCACTTTCGTCTGCCAAATCAGTTCTGTTATACTCACAGACATTATTTGAACAGTTTTGGAAACTTTAGAGTGTTTTCTATCCAAAGTCTACCTATTATATGCATATCCTAGCTTCTGGGCCTGAGTAGCAGTTAAGCAGACTGTGTTTGTCTACTGTTGTGATCTCGATGAAGATTAGATCAAATTTTATGACCAATTTATGCAGAAATCCAGGTATTTCCAAAGGGTTCACATACTTTTTCTTGACACTGAAATTGATTAATGTGGCTATTATACTTCTGACATGCTTTACGCTGCCTTTTACGCTTTACGTTGTGTCAGGCCTGTCTCTTTCTGTGTACTGTGTGTATATATTGTAACAGCATTGTAATAGTGTTAGCGTGTGTGTGTGTGTGTTTAATCCTACCTGTGGGTTGTTGTGTAGGACACAGAGGAGCAGATAGCCATTAAGCAGTGTCGCCAGGAGCTGAGTGAGAGGAACAGAGAACGCTGGTGTTTGGAGATACAGATCATGAAGAGGTGAGAGACTTTCATGTCTACGAAAATGTTTTCTTATTATTTAGCGATCTTAAGGGACTTGCATGGTGCGAGCAGTATGGCAATGGGTCCACTTAGCTTTATAGTGGGTTTAGGTTTAGCTGTAGACCAATCCATATGGGTCATATCTGCCAACTCAGCAGGGGAAGGGATATGGATGACTATGTAGTACAGTAAGACAGGAGGTTTGGCAGTGTGAATCCAACAAATTAGGTTTATTACCAAATCACCAATTGGGATTACATTACGATAATCCCATTTGAGCCTATTTTACTCACAGCATCACTCAATATTACTCAGCATCACTCATACGCTGCTGCTACTCTGTTTATTATAAATCCTGATTGCCTAGTCACATTTACGCCTACCCACATGTACATGTTGTATTCCCTCAATTACCTCATACCCCGGCACATTGACTCGGTACTGGTACTCCTTGTACGGTGCATTCGGAAAGTATTCAGACCCCTTTAGTTTTTCTACATTTTATTACGTTACAGCCTTATTCTAAAATGGATTCAATAGGTGTTTTACCTCGTCAATCTACACACAATACCCCATAATGACAAAGCAAAAACTGCTTTTTAGACATTTTTGTCAATTTGTTTTGTTGCGACTCTAGGGGCAGTATTTTAATTTTTGGGGCAAGATGCTGGAATATGCATATAATTGACAGCTTTGGATAGAAAACACTCTAACTTTTCCAAAACTGTAAAGATATTGTCTGTGAGTATAACAGAACTGATGTTGCAGGCGAAAGCCTGAGAAAAATCCAATCCGGAAGTGCCCCATATTTTGAAAGCGCTGCGTTCCAATGAGTCCATATTGAGCTGTGAATGTGCTATCAACCAGCTTACGCTTGCTACGTATTCCCCAAGATGTCTACAGCATTGTGACGTAGTTTTACGCATTTATGTTGAAGAATAGCCGTAGGAGGCTACATTGCGTAAGTGGTCACCTGATGGCTCCCAGGGTGACTCTGTAAAATACAGAGGTAGCCATTACTCCAATCGGTCCTACTGAAAAACGAATTGTCCCGACGGATATATTATCGAATAGATATTAGAAAAACACCTTGAGGATTGATTATAAACAACGCTTGCCATGTTTCTGTCGATATTATGGAGCTAATTTAGATAGCCAGATAGCCATTAAGCAGTGTCGCCAGGAGCTGAGTGAGAGGAACAGAGAACGCTGGTGTTTGGAGATACAGATCATGAAGAGGTGAGAGACTTTCATGTCTACGAAAATGTTTTCTTATTATTTAGCGATCTTAAGGGACTTGCATGGTGCGAGCAGTATGGCAATGGGTCCACTTAGCTTTACAGTGGGTTTAGGTTTAGCTGTAGACCAATCCATATGGGTCATATCTGCCAACTCAGCAGGGGAAGGGATATGGATGACTATGTAGTACAGTAAGACAGGAGGTTTGGCAGTGTGAATCCAACAAATTAGGTTTATTACCAAATCACCAATTGGGATTACATTACGATAATCCCATTTGAGCCTATTTTACTCACAGCATCACTCAATATTACTCAGCATCACTCATACGCTGCTGCTACTCTGTTTATTATAAATCCTGATTGCCTAGTCACATTTACGCCTACCCACATGTACATGTTGTATTCCCTCAATTACCTCATACCCCTGCACATTGACTCGGTACTGGTACTCCTTGTACGGTGCATTCGGAAAGTATTCAGACCCCTTTAGTTTTTCTACATTTTATTACGTTACAGCCTTATTCTAAAATGGATTCAATAGTTGTTTTACCTCATCAAGCTACACACAATACCCCATAATGACAAAGCAAAAACTGCTTTTTAGACATTTTTGTCAATTTGTTTTGTTGCGACTCTAGGGGCAGTATTTTAATTTTTGGGGCAAGATGCTAGAATATGCATATAATTGACAGCTTTGGATAGAAAACACTCTAACGTTTCCAAAACTGTAAAGATATTGTCTGTGAGTATAACATAACTGATGTTGCAGGCGAAAGCCTGAGAAAAATCCAATCCGGAAGTGCCCCATATTTTGAAAGCGCTGCGTTCCAATGAGTCCCTATTGAGCTGTGAATGTGCTATCAACCAGCTTACGCTTGCTACGTATTCCCCAAGATGTCTACAGCATTGTGATGTAGTTTTACGCATTTATGTTGAAGAATAGCCGTAGGAGGCTACATTGCGTAAGTGGTCACCTGATGGCTCCCAGGGTGACTCTGTAAAATACAGAGGTAGCCATTACTCCAATCGGTCCTACTGAAAAACGAATTGTCCCGACGGATATATTATCGAATAGATATTAGAAAAACACCTTGAGGATTGATTGTAAACAACGCTTGCCATGTTTCTGTCGATATTATGGAGCTAATTTGGAATATTTTTTGCCATTTTCATGACTGCAATTTCCGGGCGATTTCTCAGCCAAATGTGAAGAACAAACGGAGCTATTTTGCCTAAAAAATAATATTTTGGGAAAAAATTAACTTTGGCTATCTACCTGGGAGTCTCGTGAGTGAAAACATCCGAAGTTCATCAAAGGTAAACGATTTAATTTGATTGCTTTTCTGATTTGTGAAAAGGTTGCCTGCTGCTAGCAAGGCATAATGCTATGCTAGGCTATCGATAAACTTACACAAATGCTTGTCTAACTTTGGCTGTAAAGCATATTTTGAAAATCTGAGATGACAGGGTGATTAACAAAAGGCTAAGCTGTGTCTCAATATATTTCATTTGTGATTTTCATGAATAGGAATATTTTCTAAGGATATTTATGTCCGTTGCGTTATGCTAATTAGTTTCAGGCAATGATTACGCTCCCACATGCGGGATGGGGAGTCAGTAGAGGTTTTAAAAAACAACAACGTAAATATCACATTTATGTAAGTATTGAGATTTACATAAGTCTTTATTCAGTACTTTGTTGAAGGACCTTTGGCAGTGATTAAAGCCTCGAGTCTTCTTGGGTATGACACTACAAGCTTAAGTTGACACACCTATATTTGGGGAGTTTCTCCCATTCTTCTCTGCAGATCCTCTCAAGCTCTGCCAAGTTGGATGTGGAGCGTCGCTGCACAGCTATTTTCAGGTCTCCAGAGATGTTCGATCGGGTTCAAGTCTGGGCTCTGGCTGGGCCACTCAAGGACATTCAGAGACTTGTCCCAAAGCCACTCCTGCATTGTCTTAGCTGTGTGCTTAGGGTCGTTGTCCTGTTGGAAAGTGAACTTTCACCCCAGTTTGAGGCCCTGAGCGCTCTGGAGCATCAAGGATCTCTCAGTACTTTCTCTGTATCTTTCCCTCAATACTGACTAGTCTCCAGTTCATGCCGCTGAAATGGTGCCACCACCATGCTTCACCGTAGGGATGGTGCCAGGTTTCCTTCAGACGTGACGCTTGGCATTCAGGCCAAAGAGTTCACGCTTGGTTTCATCAGACCAGAGAATCTTGTTTCTCATGGTCTGAGAGTCCTATAGGCGCCTTTTGGCAAACTCCAAGCAGGCTGTGATGTGCCTTTTTCTGAGGAGAGGTTTCCGCCTGGCCTCTCTACCATAAAGGCCTAATTGGTGGAGTGCTGCAGAGATGGTTGTCCTTCTGGAAGGTTCTCCCATCTCCACATAGGAACTCTAGAGCTCTGTCAGAGTGACCATCGGGTTCTTGGTCATCATCCTGACCAAGGCCCTTCTCCCCCGATTTCTCAGTTTGGCCGGCACCAATCAAGTTGTAGAAACATCTCAAGGATTATCAATTGAAACAGGATGCACCTGAGCTCAATTTCAAGTCTCATAGCAAAGGGTTTGAATACTTATGTAATAAATGTATTCTTTCTTTCATTTTTGATAAATTTGTCAAAAAAATGTACAACCTGTTTTCACTTTGTCATTATGGGGTATTGTGTGTAGATTGATGATGGAAAACATGTGTTATAGAATAAGGCTGTCAAGTAACAAAATGTAGAAAGAGTCAAGGGGTCTGAGTACTTTCCAAATGCGCTGTATATAGCCTCATTATTGTGTTACTAACTCCTTTTTTATTTACAAAATATTTGTCTTACTTTTTAACTCTGCATTATTGGGAATGGGTTCTTGTATTTGGCACATTTTATTTGATTTCTTTGTAAGGAACATTCAGGGAGATTTGCATTTTTCACAATGCCTATTTGCTTTGTTCTCTCTGCTATTAACGTCCTTGTCACGCCCTGACCTTAGAGATCATTTTAATTCTCTATTTGGTTAGGTCAGGGTGTGACTAGGGTGGGCAATCTATGTTTTCTATTTCTTTGTTGGCCGGGTATGGTTCCCAATCAGAGGCAGCTGTCTATCGTTGTCTCTGATTGGGGATCATACTTAGGCAGCCTTTTTCCACCTGTAGTTTGTGGGATCTTGCTTTTGGTACTGTGCTGTTTAGCCCTACTAGACGTTACGTTTTGTTTTGTATTTGTTGTTTTTTCGGTGTTCATTTAATAAATAAAAATGTAAACCTACCACACTGCACCTTGGTCCGATCCTTCCATTGACGAACGTAACAGAAGATCCCACCACAAACGGACCAAGCAGCGTGGCCAGGAGGAGCAGACATCCTGGACATGGGAGGATATCCTGGACGGTAAGGGATCCTGGACGTGGGAGGACGACATCGGGGTTCGCGGCCACCACGGAAACCCAAGAGGCAGCTCCAAAAAAAGAAATTGGGGGCGGGGGCACCAGGGGTGGTTGGCGGAGCCAGGGTTAGAACCAGAGCCAACTCCCCGTGCTCACCGTGTGGAGCGTGATACCGGGCAGGCACCATGTTTTGCGGTGATGCGCACTGTGTCTCCAGTACGCACTTGCCGTGCGAAAGTGGGAATCTGTCCAGGATAGGTGGTGCCGGCTCAGCGCGCCTGGTCTCCAGTGCGCCTCCACAGCCCAGTATATCCTGCGCCGGCCATACGGACCGTGTCTCCAGTGCGCCTTCACAGCCCAGTGCGTCCTGTGCCAGCTCCCTGCACTTGCCATGCGAAGGTGGTCCTTTTTCCAGGACGCGTTGTGCCAGCTCTAAGCCTCCAGTGATGATCCATGGCCGAAGCCTCTAGTGATGATCCATGGCCCGGAGCCTCCAGTGGTGATCCATGGCCTGGAGCCTCCAGTGATGATCCATGGCACGGAGCCTCTAGTGATGATCCATGGCACGGAGCCTCCAGTGATGATCCATGGCACGGAGCCTCCAGTGATGATCCATGGCCCGGAGCCTCCAGTGATGATCCATGGCACGGAGCCTCCAGTGATGATCCATGGCCCGGAGCCTCCAGTGATGATCCATGGCCCGGAGCCTCCAGTGATGATCCATGGCCCGGAGCCTCCAGTGATGATCCATGGCCCGGAGCCTCCAGTGACGGTCGGCGGTCTAGAGCCTCCAGCAACAGTCTGCGGTCCAGAGTGTCATGCGACGGTTCCCGGTCCGGAGCCTCATGCGACGGTTCCCGGTCCGGAGCCTCCAGCGACGGTTCCCGGCCTGGAGCCTCCAGCGACGGTTTCCAGTCCGGAGCCTTCTGCGACGGTTCCCAGTCCGGAGCCTTCTGCGGGGGTTCCCAGTCCGGAGCCTTCTGCGGGGGTTCCCAGTCCGGAGTCTTCTGCGGGGGTTCCCAGTCCGGAGCCTTCTGCGACGGTTCCCGGTCCGGAGCCTTCTGCGACGGTTCCCGGTCCGGAGCCTTCTGCGACGGTTCCTGGTCCGGAGCCTTCTGCGACGGTTCCCAGTCCGGAGCCTTCTGCGACGGTTCCCAGTCCGGAGCCTTCTGCGACGGTTCCCAGTCCGGAGCCTTCTGCGGGGGTTCCCAGTCCGGAGCCTCCAGCGGGGGTTCCCAGTCCGGAGCCTTCTGCGACGATCTACGGTCCGGAGTCCCCGACAACGATCTACAGTCCGGAGTCCCCGGCGATGATCCACGGTTCGGAGCTTCCCCCGACGATCCCCGCACCAGAGGCGCCATCGAAGTTGGCGGAGCCACGAGCAGAGCGGGGTCTGCGTCCCGCACCGGAGCCGCCACTGAGGGTAGATGTCTACCCGGGAACCTCCCCTTTATTCGGTGTTCATTTAATAAATTAAAATGTACGCCTACCACGCTGCACCTTGGTCCAATCCTTCCATCGACGAACGTAACAATCCTGCCGCAACTTCCCTTCTGTTGTAGAGACAGGCCACATAAGATGTCACGGGCACATTCCATGACACTGACACTTGTTATGTCTCTGGGTTCTGTGTTGGTCATATGGCATAGGATAGGTAGTGTTCCACCAACTCAGCTTTGCTGTGATGCCAGTGGTACTCCTGTTGGTGAGTGGCACTGTGTGTGGGGGTGTGACGATTATGTCTTGGTGTCAGATGGGGTGTGAAGGGGGGGGATAATTCTTGGTGTCAAGTTGGGTGTGGTTGTGGAGAGGTAATTTGTAAGTGTGTGTACTTTAGTATGTATGTGTGAGAGAGAATGGGTGTGAGGACTTCTTGTTATCAGGTCATGCTTTAACGAGTGTGTTGTTGTCAGACAGACATGGTCTCAAACACAACCCCCTCTTGCACCCACGCACTGCTAAGCCACACACACACACCGTCCTAGCTTTGCCCATGCAGAGTTTAAACCCAGGTTGCCAAGAATCGTATCAATGTAATAACATCAGATTTTCAGCCAAGGTCAACTGAAGCCCTTAGATGTTGAGTCAAAGTCTGCCGTGTGTGTGTGTGTGTGTGTGTGTGTGTGTGTGTGTGTGTGTGTGTGTGTGTGTGTGTGTGTGTGTGTGTGTGTGTGTGTGTGTGTGTGTGTGTGCGCGCGCGCGCGCGCAGTCCAGGCATGAAAGCCTTTGATAGAGTCATACTTTTACAGAAAGCTTATAACGCCTCACACACACCCCACTATATCATACATTTACAGACACCCCTTAACTGCACACCCTGCCCAGCGGAGGCCAGTTAACCTTACAGAAGTCACTAGGGAGAAGAGGGAGAGACTTTCCATATCCAGTCATACCTTTTTCACTATACTGCCTCTCCGTTTCCAGTGTTGATGGGTTGTTATGGTATTCTGATCATGTTTGGTTTAGCAATCAGTTACTTCTCAGACTGCCATTATGTGACTAAAACACAATGACTGTACATACATTGTCTGCTGACCGATGTTGACCACATGACTATTTGTTATCCTAATGATTACCATCATCAGTATCACCTAACCACTTGGTACAGTAATATAGTAAACAATTATAAAGTGTTATTTTTCCTAATGTTCCATTGTTATTGTTTTGCCTGTAGAATCTGGAACCAATTACGTTTTTAGTTTAATTTGTTTTCACTGGTTTTTATTGGACGGTTTTAGGACAGTTCAGCCTGCGACAATCAGAAACACATTTATACATTCTACAGTGATGCAACAGTACATAACTGTCTCTCTCCCCCCCTCTACCTTCCTCTTTTTCATAGCAATTCTTCACTGTTCTCCATCCCTTCTCTCTCTCTCTCTCTCTCTGTCTCTCTCTCTCTGTCTCTCTCTCTCTCTCTCTCTCTCTCTCTCTCTCTCTCTCTCTCTCTCTCTCTCTCTCTCTCTCTCTCTCTCTCTCTCTCTCTCTCTCTCTCTCTCTCTCTCTCTCTCTCTCTCTGTCTCTCTCTGTCTCTGTCTCTCTCTCTCTGTCTCTCTCTCTGTCTCTCTCTCTGTCTCTCTCTCTCTTTCTGTCTCTCTCTCACACTCTCTCTCTCTCTCAGACTGGACCATGTGAATGTGGTAGCAGCGAGGGAGGTTCCTGAAGGGCTGCAGTCCTCCTTACGCATCAATGATCTACCTCTACTGGCCATGGAGTACTGTCAGGGAGGTGACCTGAGGAAGGTGTGTTTTACACACACACACACACACACACACACACACACACACACACACACACACACACACACACACACACACACACACACAGAGAGAGCCTTATGCTGATCATGTTTCTCCTGTGTCTGTGTGTGTGTGTGTCTCTCCAGTATCTGAACCTGTTGGAGAACTGCTGTGGAATGAGGGAGGGTTCCATCCTTATTCTGCTACGGGACATATGTGAGTAATAGCTCTAAGGCATTGCATTTACACACTGATTTTGACTAATTCTCACAGTGTCAGACATTGTGTAGCATGGTGTCTGTGTCATATTCCAGCAGTTTGGCCATGTTCCACATTCCTGATGGTGACATCACAGAGCCACTTCCTGTGAGGCGGCAGTTAATGTGTGATAAACTTCCTGTTGGATGGAGTAAATGTGCGGGGACTTTGTGTGTCACACACCTGTCTGTCTGACCTTTAGAGTGACATCATCAACGTCCCTAACCACAGGCCAGTCACCATTGACAGTACTCACACATAGTGTGATGGTTTGATTCCTGCACAGGCCACATGTACTGAATATATGTTTTTACTGTGAGCCTCCGGTTTTGGATAATAGTGTCTTCTAAATGATATTGATGATGATTGATGATATTACATAGTGAAGACAAGCCAGGACGTCCAGTGAACCCAGAAACATTTGTTTTTATTGTTCTTTATAATCATGGAGTAGAGGTCTTTTTAGATGCTCCACGGTTGCTGAACTTTAACTGCTGACATGTTTCAGATGAGTTTTGTTTTGATACTTTGACACAGTGTTTTCCATCACTCTGTATACCTTTTACATTCAGCCTTACTCAAGAGTACATTGACAGATTTTTCACTGGCTTGACATGACCAGACTTGACCATACTAAATATAAAGCTGAACGTCATAAGCTAACTTCAAACTTCCTGATATTCATGGGCACACATCGTCACACTCACACCAAATAAATCATCTTCTACATGCACGCAGATATGAGAGCGCAGGACCGTGTACAGACTTCTACACTTGAACACACTCACAGGAGGAAACACACATCAATGAACAAACACACACACGCTCAGGAATGCATATATAAATCCATACATCTCACATCTATGAGATCAGGCACAGACAGACAGGTGAAAACACTTGAAATACAGACATGCAAAACATATACTCAAGTAGTAATACGCACACAAATCATTCCTCTTCCTGTTGAACTTTGGTGGGAACTTCCTACTGATGAGGGTTTTACAATGTAGCACCCACTGGGCCCTGACACACACACACATACAGGGGCACTGGGGTTACGGTATCCACATCATTTAACACTCGTAGCCAACTCCCATTGACAGACAGACAGACAGACAGACAGACAGACAGACACACACACACACACACACACACACACACACACACGCGTCAGGCTGCTTTTCGATGCCCTATTAGCAGTGTAATGTAATGCCAAATGATTCACCCCCTAAATGGTGCTGGCGCTCTCCTCCGGTTAGTCTGTATGGACAAGAGAAAGTAGGAAAGAACCCCAGGATCCTATTTGATTACATGTTTGATTAAAATACCAGGATCCTGTTTGGTTACACTGGGTTGTGACTGGATAGCTTGGCTTTGTTTATTCTCTCTCTCTCTCCCCCATCTCTCTGTCTCCTAGCCTCTGCTCTGACCTACCTTCATAAGAAGAGGATCATCCACAGAGATCTGAAGCCAGAGAACATCGTCCTCCAGCAGGGAGAGAAGAGAGTGAGTCTCCCTGTGTGATTTTAGAAACTGAACTCTTTGCAGTCACTCCCAGACAAATACCTAGGATTTGGCTCAATAGGCTAACTTGATCTTGAGTCGCACAGACAATATGGGTTCATTACCTGCGTAATCACAGAACCACAAACCACTGCAAACCCCAAAGCCGACAGACACCACATCTCTGGAATAGATCTTACCTTGCATAATATGTCATCATCTAGTTAATGAGGCAGAATATACCATCCGTCAGTAAACTCCTCAATATGTTTGCATGGACACAAAAAGTTCAATAACTAAAGGCCAGACATACTAAAACATGTTGTTTATTCCCTTGTATTATTTCATAGCATGAAGGGTACGGCACAAAACACATTCATTTCTTTCCGGGTTAAATTGACCGTAAAATGTTTTTCATCGTGAAATGTTTCACACACAATAGCAATACTAAACACCCTCCTGGTGAAGGTGAGTGTTTGGAGTTCAGGGCTTGCCGTACAACTATTATATGAAACAGTTTTAAAAGGCCATAGAGCACCAAAGTAGTTATTTGATATTTATTAGTTAATTATATGTTATGTAGTTACTGTTTTACCGTGTCATTTCTTAGTTAATACTAGGAATGTGTCATACATCATGAAGTTAAGCTTAACCGTTGACACTGTCATCTCTTCGTCTCTGTAGTTGATCCATAAGATCATAGATCTGGGCTACGCCAAGGAACTGGACCAGAACAGTCTGTGTACCTCATTCGTTGGAACACTGCAATACCTGGTGTGTGGCGCTACTGTGGCTAACACTTCTTCTATTTGTTCTATTTCTACATATCTGTGGTAGAATCAGAATAACTTTTATTTGCCAACACATTTACTAGGAGTTCTCACTTCCCCTCTCTTTTATTTTAGCTCTCATAGATTCCTCTTTTTCATAGCAATTCTTCACTGTTCTCCATCCCTTCTCCCACTCTTTCCTCTCTCTCTCTCTCTCTCTCTCTCTCTCTCTCTCTGTCTTTCTCTCTATCTGTCTCTGTCTGTCTGTCTCTCTCTATCTGTCTCTCTGTCTCTCTCTCTGTCTGTCTGTCTGTCTGTCTGTCTGTCTGTCTGTCTGTCTGTCTCTCTCTGTCTCTCTCTCTGTCTCTCTCTCTCTCTGTCTCTCTCTCTCGCTGTCTCTGTCTCTCTCTCTGTCTCTCTCTGTCTCTCTCTCTCTCTGTCTCTCTCTCTCTCTCTCTCAGGCTCCAGAGCTCTTGGAGAGACAGAAGTATACAGTAACTGTGGATTATTGGAGCTTTGGTACATTGGTGTTTGAGTGCATCACTGGGTTCCGGCCTTTTCTGCCAACCTGGCAACCCGTGCCCTGGTACTGCCACACACAAACGAACACACACTCACTACACACACACACACACACACCCTCCAGCTAAATTGTCTTTTCCCCTGTTAGATACACAGACCCATTGTTGCTTTATCCTGCTGTGTTTAACCTTGAGCTACAATAATAAACACGTTGAATGTTATTCCTAAAGGGTGGGATGTTTGGTTATAATAGATCCCACTCCACACTCAAAATGATTATATTTCAACACACTATCAAAGACCTACATAATGAGGGGAAATGTGTGTGTACTGCCCTTGTGGGCCTCTGAGGCCAGCGTTGACAAGTCTGGCATGGTCAAGCTTGCATTCCCTATGTATGTGCATGTGTGTGAGTGCGTGTGTGTTTGTCTGTGTGCAAGAATGCGAATGTTATTGTTAGCAATCTAAGCAATTGAAATAAAAAAATACTAATGATCTGTTCTCCTCCCCATCATCTCTCTTTCTCTCTGTCTCATTCCCTCTCTCAGGCATAGTAAGTTGAAGTTGAAGCAGGATCATGACATTGTGGTTTATGAGGACCTGACAGGGGAGGTGCGCTTCTCTAAACACCTTCCCCAGCCCAACAACCTCAACACGTGAGTCACTACACCGCCACCTGGGGGCCATTTAAACTCACCTATAAAGTACCTTCAATTTATTAAGACGTAAGATAAGTAATTTGATCATTTGGGTGAATTATTCCTCATTGCGTGTGTGTGTGTGTTGTAGTCTGTTGTTGGGCCGTCTAGAGAGCTGGCTGCAGCTGATGCTGAGGTGGTCTCCCCAGGAGAGAGGCAAGGCAGACCCCCAGACCACTTCCTCAGACTGCTTCTCTCAGCTAGAGACTATACTGGAGCTGAAGGTACACTACACACACACTTTCTCTCTCTTTAATTCAATACAAATCTCTCTCACAGGATCCTTGTTTGGCTAGACACTGGGTTGTAATGGAAGGATTGTGTTTATTTTCTCTCTCTCTCTCTCTCGCTAGCTGGTTCACGTATTGAACATGGTGTCTGCTAAGATCTTCACCTACTCCGTCTCAGCCAATGAGAGCGTGGCTGATCTGCAGCAGCGAATCGGGTCTGACACCAACATCCCTCCAGCCAATCAAGAGCTACTGTTGGAGGCGGGACTAGCCCTGGAGCCACAGGGAGAGGCGGGGCAGTGTGCCATCGACTACACTGTAATCTATCTGATGTTTATACATAATCTATAATCCAATCAAAATGTCTTTCATATAGCATGTCGGACAGAGCAGTCAAGATATTGCAGGTGTAAAGGCTAATAAGAAGTCTTCACGTATCTTTACTATCTCTCTGTCTCTCAGGAGATCGACGGGAGGAGGACAGACCTTCCTCTGGTGTTCCTGTTTGACCGTTCCTCCTGCACCTACGAGCCCCAGTTCACCCCCCGCACAATGCCAGAGAACATACGCTTTGTCCGTGAGTATACCCGCACACTAATGCTAAGACAAGTGAAAAATATCAATGAATAGTGGTCATCTCTGACAACCGTCTCAACTTTTTACACATGAATATGTGAGGATTCTGTTATACACTGGAACTTTCTCTTTATCTTTCTCTCTTTCCATCTCTCTCTCTCTCACTTTCCATCTCTCTCTTTCTCTCTTTCTTTTTCTCTCTCCCACTCAGAGACGGATCCTAAGCACGTGTTGTCTTACAGTCCTCTGAGAAGGACCTGGGGCCAGGCCTGGGACACCATCCGCACCCTGAAGGAGGACTGGCAGAGGTTACAGCAGGGACAGAAAGCTGCTCTGTAAGATTCAAAAACACACTTATTCTATCAGGGGAGTCAAATGTTTTGTCCAGTTCAATGAAAGTCATGGAATAGTCCCAAAACTCTCTCTCTCATTCTACCTTTCTTTCTTTCTCTCTCTCTCCCTCTCCCTCTCCCTCTCCCTCTCCCTCTCTCTCCCCTCTCTCTCTCAGCATGAGTTTGCTGAGACACAACAGCTCCCTGTCGAAGCAAAAGAATGAGATGGTATCTATGAACCAGAGGCTGACGGCCAAACTAGACTTCTTCTCTACCAGCCTGCACATAGACATGGACAAATACCAGGAGCAGAGAGCTACAGGGATAGGTATGCTACTGGATACATAGGTACTGTACTGTACAGGGGTCACAACTGGAATATATCAGGACTAGACAACAGTCATAGCATGGAAAGGTTGGCTGTATATTGACTTTACACTAAGTGTACAAAATATTAGGAACACCTGTTATTTCCATGACATAGACTGACCAGGTGAATCCAGGTGAAAGTTGTGATGAAGGGGAGGAGACAGGTTAACATTTTACTGCTCTGGGCTAAATCAGGGTCACACAGATTGATTCTTTGTAGTCTTAATAAAATCTACTATGAAACAAACGTATACACCTCACACACATGGTTATGGGCTTTAAAAAAGAAGACACCTGTACCATGTCAGATATAGAGTTGAAATGTATTACATTTTGAGTTTGCATCCCAATATTACACTTTATATACACTACCGTTCAAAAGTTTGGGGTCACTTAGATATCCTTGTTTTTGAAAGAAAAGCACATTTTTTGTCCATTAAAAAAACATCAAATTAATTAGAAATACAGTATAGACATTGTTAATGTTGTAAATAACTATTGTAGCTGGAAACGGCTGAATTTGTAATGGAATATCTACATAGGCGTATAGAGGCAACCATCACTCCTGTGTTCCAAAGGCATGTTGTGTTAGCTAATCCAAGTTTATCATTTTAAAAGGCTAATTGATCATTAGAAAAAAAAAATTGCAATTACCTTAGCATAGCTGAAAACTGTTGTCCTGATTAAAGAAGCAATAACTCTGGCCTTCTTTAGACTAGTTGAGTAAAGAGCATCAGCATTTGTGGGTTCAATTACAGGTTCAAAATGGCCAGAAACAAAGACCTTTCTTCTGAAACTCATCAGTCTATTCTTGTTCTGAGAAATGAAGGCTCTTCCATGCCAGTAATTGCCAAGAAACTGAAGATCTCGTACAACGCTGTGTACTACTCCCTTCACAAAACAGCACAAACTGGCTCTAACCAGAATAGAAAGAGGAGTGGGAGGCCCCAGTACACAACTGAGCAAGAGGACAAGTACATTAGAGTGTCTAGTTTGAGAAACAGACACCTCACAAGTCCTCAACTGGCAGCTTCATTAAATAGTACCCGCAAAACACCAGTCTCAACGTCTACAGGGAAGAGGCAACTCCAGGATGCTGGGCTTCTAACATAATTGCAAAATGGTTTTCTAATGATCAATTAGCCTTTTAAAATGGTAAACTTGGATTAGGTAACACAACGTGCCATTGGAACACAGGGGTGATGGTTGCTGATAATATACATATGTAGATATTCCATTCAAAATCCGCCGTTTCCATCTACAATAGTAATTTACAACATTAACAATGTCTACACTGTATTTCTGTTATTTTAATGGACAAAAAATGTGCTTTTCTTTCAAAAACAAGGACATTTCTAAGTGACCCCAAACTTTTGAACGGTAGTGTGCATCACAGAAGACTGAAGTATAACATAATGCTTTTGGTCATTGACTGCAGTAAAGGGCTATAGGATTTTTAATTTTTGAGACAATTTTGACATAGATTGTGTATGTGTGCCAAAATAGGCCAGCATCCCTATGGAACGCTTTCGACACGTTGTAGAGTCCATGCCCTGACGAATTGATGCTGTTCTGAGGGCAACAGGGGGTGCAACTCAATATGAGGAAGGTGTTCCTAATGTTTCATACACTCAGTGTATATTCCACACTATAGTACTAGACTAGTGTAATGAAAGGTGTTCTGTCTCTAGCCTCTGAAAAGCTGCTGGGTGTGTGGAGGGAGATGGAGCAGACTGCAGTCAGCTGTGGCCAGGTAAGTGTGCGTGCCTGCCTTCCTACTTGTGTGTTTGTGTTTTGTGTGTATGTGTGTAAATGTGTTTGTTGCAGGCAGAGAGGGTGACAGAGCTGGACGAGGAGATGATGCTCCTCCAGACAGACATCGTGGACCTCCAGAGACAACCGTGGAGGAGTGGAGAGGCCCTGGACACACTGTAAGAGAGACAGAAACATCTCAATAGACCAGTCTTTAATCCAGAACAAGATCTAGAAATGCATCTATCCAGTTTCCCCCTAGCAGCTGATGCCTGGCCGTTAGTGAGATAAAACATGAACTGCTCCCTCTCTCCTCTTTCGGCCACAGTGAGGGGAAGGCCATGGAGTTGTTCCGTAAGCTGAAAGAGAAACCTAGAGGTTGGTTTACCACTTCTCCATTCATCACCATTTGCCATCACAGTATAGACTTCTGCTGTCTACTTATGAATCTGAGAACATGTCATTATAGACTGGAAAACTTCGCTCCCTTCTCCTGCTCTCTCTCCTTCCCCTCTCCCTCCCCCCGTCTGTCTCTGTTTCTATCTCCGCCCTTTCTCTCCCCTCTCACACCCCCGTCTGTCTCTGTTTCTATCTCCTCTCTCTCTCTCCCTTCTCCTTCCCCCCGTCTGTCTCTGTTTCTATCTCCTCTCTCTCTCTTCCCTTTCCTTCCCCGTCTGTCTCTGTTTCTATCTCCGCCCTTTCTCTCCCCTCTCCTTCCCCCCGTCTGTCTCTGTTTCTATCTCTGCCCTCTCTCTCTCTCTCCTTCCCCCCTTCTGTCTCTGTTTCTATCTCCTCTCTCTCTCTCTCTCCCCTCTCCTCCCCCCCTTCTGTCTCTGTTTCTATCTCTGCCCACTCTCTCTCTCTCTCTCCCCTCTCCCTCCCCCCGTCTGTCTCTGTTTCTATCTCCTCTCTCTCTCTCCCCTCTACTTCCCCCCTTCTGTCTCTGTTTCTATCTCTGCCCTCTCTCTCTCTCTCCCATCTCCCTCCCCTGTCTGTCTCTGTTTCTATCTCCTCTCTCTCTCTTCCCTTTCCTTCCCCCTGTCTGTATCTGTTTCTATCTCCTCTCTCTCTCCCCTCTCATTCCCCCCTTCTGTCTCTGTTTCTATCTCTGCCCACTCTCTCTCTCTCTCTCTCTCTCTCTCCCCCGTCTGTCTCTGTTTCTATCTCCTCTCTCTCTCTCTTCCCTTTCCTTCCCCGTCTGTCTCTGTTTCTATCTCCTCTCTTTCTCTCCCCTCTCCCTCCCCCCGTCTGTCTCTGTTTCTATCTCCTCTCTCTCTCTCCCCTCTCCTTCCCCTGTCTGTCAATGTTTCCATCTCCTCTCTCTCTCTCTCCCTTCTCCTTCCCCCCGTCTGTCTCTGTTTCTATCTCCTCTCTCTCTCTCTCTCTCTTCCCTTTCCTTCCCCGTCTGTCTCTGTTTCTATCTCCGCCCTTTCTCTCCCCTCTCCCTCCCCCGTCTGTCTCTGTTTCTATCTCCTCTCTTTCTCTCCCCTCTCCCTCCCCCGTCTGTCTCTGTTTCTATCTCCTCTCTCTCTCTCTCTCTCCCCCTCTCCTTCCCCCCCTTCTGTCTCTGTTTCTCTCTCTCTCTCTCTCTCTGTCTCTGTCTCCCCTCTCCTTCCCCCCATCTGTCTCTGTTTCTATCTCTCTCTCCCCTCTCCTTCCCCCCCCCGTTCTGTCTCTGTTTCTATCTCTGCCCTCTCTCTCTCCCCCTTTCCTTCCCCCTTCTGTCTCTGTTTCTATCTCTGCCCTCTCTCTCTCTCCCCTCCTTCCCCCTTCTGTCTCTGTTTCTATCTCCTCTCTATCTCTCTCTCCCCTCTCCTTCCCCCCTTCTGTCTCTGTTTCTATCTCTGCCCTCTCTCTCTCTCCCCTTTCCTTCCCCCCTTCTGTCTCTGTTTCTATCTCTGCCCTCTCTCTCTCTCCCCTCTCCTTCCCCCCTTCTGTCTCTGTTTCTATCTCCTCTCTATCTCTCTCTCCCCTCTCCTTTCCCCCTTCTGTCTCTGTTTCTATCTCCTCTCTCTCTCCCCTCTCCCTCCCCCGTCTGTCTCTGTTTCTATCTCCTCTCTCTCTCCCCTCTCCTTCCCCCCTTCTGTCTCTGTTTCTATCTCTGCCCTCTCTCTCCCCTCTCCCTCCCCTGTCTGTCTGTGTTTCTATCTCCTCTCTCTCTCTTCCCTTTCCTTCCCCTGTCTGTCTCTGTTTCTCCTAACTCTCTCTCCCCTCTCCTTCCCACCTTCTGTCTCTGTTTCTATCTCTGCCCACTCTCTCTCTCTCCCCTCTCCTTCCCCCTGTCTGTCTCTGTTTCTATCTCCTCTCTCTCTCTCTCTCTCTCTTCTCTCCCCTCTCCTTCCCCCCTTCTGTCTCTGTTTCTATCTCTGCCCACTCTCTCTCTCTCTCTCCCCTCTCCCTCCCCCCGTCTGTCTCTGTTTCTATCTCCTCTCTCTCTCCCCTCTCCTTCCCCCCTTCTGTCTCTGTTTCTATCTCTGCCCTCTCTCTCTCTATCTCTCTCCCCTCTCCCCCTTCTGTCTCTGTTTCTATCTCTGCCCTCTCTCTCTCTCCCCTCTCCTTCCCCCTTCTGTCTCTGTTTCTATCTCTGCCCTCTCCTTCCCCCGTCTGTCTGTTTCTATCCCCTCTCTCTCTCTCTCTCTCCCCCCTCTCCCTCTCTCCCCTCTCCTTCCCCCTTCTGTCTCTGTTTCTATCTCTGCCCTCTCTCTCTCTCCCCTCTCCCTCCCCCTTCTGTCTCTGTTTCTATCTCTGCCCTCTCCTTCCCCCGTCTGTCTGTTTCTATCCCCTCTCTCTCTCCCCTCTCCCTCTCTCCCCTCTCCTTCCCCTGTCTGTCTCTGTTACTATCTCCTCTCTCTCCCCTCTCCTTCCCCCCGTCTCTCTCTCTCTCTCTCTCTCCCCTCCCCCCCGTCTGTCTCTGTTTCTATCTCCTCTCTCTCTCTTCCCTCCCCTCCCTCTCTCCAGACCAGAGGTGTGGGGGGGACAGTCAAGAGGTAGTACGTCTGGTGGTCCAGGCAGTCCAGTTCTACGAGAGGAAACTCAAAGACTTCTACACACACCTCAGGTGTCCATGCACACACACACACTAGTTTACACACACCTCAGGTGTCCATGCACACACACACACACTAGTCTACACACACCTCAGGTGTCCATGCACACACACACACTAGTCTACACACACCTCAGGTGTCCATGCACACACACACACACTAGTCTACACACACCTCAGGTGTCCATGCACACACACACACACTAGTCTACACACACCTCAGGTGTCCATGCACACACACACACACACTAGTCTACACACACCTCAGGTGTCCATGCACACACACACACATTACTCTACACACACCTCAGGTGTCCATGCACACACACACACACTAGTCTACACACACCTCAGGTGTCCATGTACACACACACATTAGTCTACACACACCTCAGGTGTCCATGCACACACACACACACACACACACACACACTAGTCTACACACACCTCAGGTGTCCATGCACACACACACACTAGTCTACACACACTAGTCTACACACACCTCAGGTGTCCAGGCACACACACACACACATTAGTCTACACACACCTCAGGTGTCCATGCACACACACACACACTAGTCTACACACACCTCAGGTGTCCATGCACACACACACACTAGTCTACACACACCTCAGGTGTCCATGCACACACACACACACACTAGTCTACACACACCTCAGGTGTCCATGCACACACACACATTAGTCTACACACACCTCAGGTGTCCATGCACACACACACACACGAGTCTACACACACTTCAGGTGTCCATGCACACACACACACTAGTCTACACACACCTCAGGTGTCCATGCACACACACACACTAGTCTACACACACCTCAGGTGTCCATGCACACACACACACTAGTCTACACACACCTCAGGTGTCCAGGCTCACACACACACACACTAGTCTACACACACCTCAGGTGTCCATACACACACACACATTAGTCTACACACACCTCAGGTGTCCATGCACACACACACACTAGTCTACACACACCTCAGGTGTCCATACACACACACACATTCGTCTACACACACCTCAGGTGTCCAGGCACACACTAGTCTACACACACCTCAGGTGTCCATGCACACACACACACTAGTCTACATACACCTCAGGTGTCCAGGCTCACACACACACACTAGTCTACACACACCTCAGGTGTCCATGCATACACACACACTAGTCTACATACACCTCAGGTGTCCAGGCTCACACACACACACTAGTCTACACACACCTCAGGTGTCCATGCATACACACACACTAGTCAACACACACCTCAGGTGCCGTTCCATATACACACATTTGCGTTTTCACTCTCCCTGCAGTACGACAAGTGTGTGTGTTTGTGTTGCAGTAAGACGGTGGTGTGTCGTCAGCGTGTAATGGAGCTGCTACCCCGTGTAGAGGGCGTGGTACAGAGAATGGCTGAGAGTGAACAGGTCCTGATGAATCTACAGGAGAGACGGCAGAGGGAACTATGGAACCTGCTGAAAGTAGCCTGTGTAAGTGCACACACAAATGCATACAGAAACACGGACACACACACACACACACACACACTCCTGATCAGTGTGTATCCTTGGTTGTTATTCAGAGTAAGGTGCGCAGCCCGGTGAGTGGGAGTCCTGTGGATGGGGGGCGCTCTTCCTCCTCTGTTCCCCCTCTACTGACCCCCAGACCCAGCCTACAGCAGCTGTGAGTACACCCACACACTCACACACCTCCTTCAGGTGGACAGACAGACACACAGGCAGACAGACAGACGGACGGATGGATGTGTTTATGATGGTGTGCTCTTCTCTGTAGTGAGTTGGTGTTTTGTGTGTTAATAATGTGTGTATTTGAAGTGTGTGTGAGACTGCTTGCATGTGTTTCAGGGATGAGTCTCTGTTGGTGATCGAGGAGAGCAGGACGTTTGAGAGTCGACTACAGAGTCTGATACAGGAGACCATCCAGGAGTCTGAAAGCGATATGCAGGTACACACACACACACACACACACACACACACACACACACACACACACACACACACACACACACACACACACACACACACACACACACACACACACACACACACACACACACACACACACACACACACACACACACACACACACAGGGTTGTGATAACATACAACTGGCTGTCTTTGTCTCCTAGTTGCTGAGAGAGTGGACGTGGCTGAGTGAAGGACAGGACCTTTCCTCTGATCTTTCCTGACTCTACTGGTTCCCTCGGAGGCAGGGTTTCCCCTAGTTACTGATACCGGGTCAGAAATGTCATGTTAAGGATTGGTGACAGAATCATCCCTTAACCTCAGGTCTGTCTTAAACTGATGTCGAACAGAAGAGCCGTCCCATTCCAGACCCCCTGCTGTGGTCCTCTGCTGCCGCTGTGTGGTGGGGAAGACTTACCGCAACAGATTGCATTCGCACAATTTGACATTGACTCTTGGAGGTGCCCCAAAAAGAATGGATTGAGCCAACATTTATATTTTCCAGGCTCATTGGCGTGCCGATATTAACATGTGCAACACCGCTGTAATCTATATCCTGGTGTATTGGAGTTATCTTCAATCCTTCTCTAAAGGGTGTAGGTTTGAATGAGGAAAATGTTTACCACTGGCATAGCTGTATTTAAACCTGGTCCAATCAAAACCAGTAATCTCACTGGTTGTCCTCTTTACTAAAGTCCTGGTGGTACTGGTTCTAAAGTCTGGTCTGGCCCCTGGTGATGATTCCTAATCTTTCAAAAATGTTTTTATGCTTGCCACAAAATTCTCTGACCAAGGTTTTAGCTGTAGCTTTTATATTTCAGTTACCAGTCTCACGGTTCCCCCCAAAGAATGTAAAAGAGGCCCCATTGTGGACTTGCTGTGCCACTATGGAAAACATATTTTTACTTTATTTGTTATCATATAGGGCCATTTTTGGGTCTAGATTGCAGGAAATGGCAGTTACAGGTGTTAAAACAAATCCTAAATAAATCACTGTCCCCCTCCCTCCCTCCTGGCCTCCCTCCTGGCCTCCCTCCTGGCCTCCCTCCTGGCCTCCCCGGCAGCACAACATTATTAAAACATCCTGGGGAGGACCCTGCATACTATAACAGTTAGAACTGGGCTTTTGGGGATTTTTGGTTTGAAACTGTATATCTTCTGATTGCTGGATCTCAATGTACATTAAGACTGATGCAGAATATCCTCTGTGTATATACTTATTAATTGTTAACATTTTTAAATAATTGATATTGCAACATTTAAAGCAGTATATTAATTGGTTGGGTTATTTTACTTAACTGTGGTCTATTATTATGTGAAAGTACGTGTATCTGGTTGAATTAAACTTCAACCACCACAGATCAATAATAATGCTCAACATATGGTGACATGACTTTAAACAAAATATGTATTAATTTTGAATACAGGACACTCAGTGTTTGACAATCTTCTTTATTCCTTAAAGTCAGTTTGAGGTTTCACCTATAAACAACCTTCCCTCTTCCAAGCACAGCACAGACACAACATTACATAATGTGGAAGAATTAAAAGATGAAAAGACAAAAAAATAAACATGACAGCTTTTGAAAATACCCACACATGCATCCATCTTCTCAAAACTCAACCACAAGAGAATTTGGAAAAAGAAAATCAACCAGTCCCCTATTTTTATTAGAGTTCTAAACTACCCATTTTATTCCAGTATGCTCTGAAAGTGACCATCCGCCCACAGAAAGGTATATATATATACACACATACAGTGCCTTGCGAAAGTATTCGGCCCCCTTGAACTTTGCGACCTTTTGCCACATTTCAGGCTTCAAACAAAGATGTAAAACTGTATTTTTTTGTGAAGAATCAACAACAAGTGGGACACAATCATGAAGTGGAACGACATTTATTGGATATTTCAAAACTTTTTTAACAAATCAAAAACTGACTTGGGAGGTGTGTGTGTGTGGCATACAGAGGTCCTCACTGAACTTCTGGAGAGAGTTTGCTGCACTGAAAGTAAAGGGGCTGAATAATTTTGCACACCCAATTTTTCAGTTTTTGAATTGTTAAAAAAGTTTGAAATATCCAATAAATGTCGTTCCACTTCATGATTGTGTCCCACTTGTTGTTGATTCTTCACAAAAAATACAGTTTTATATCTTTATGTTTGAAGCCTGAAATGTGGCAAAAGGTCGCAAAGTTCAAGGGGGCCGAATACTTTCGCAAGGCACTGTACACACACACGTCTGGGACAGGGGAACATGACATTTAAAAAATAAATTGTTCCTTCAAAACAAGGCCCTACTGGCTTTGAGAGACAAAGTCTGTCAATCTCATTCAAGTCAAAAGTAAATTAAATACATGATCTCAGGCAAAGTGAAATTATACCACACAATAAAACCCTACTAAAAAGGTGCTTACGAACCCATCTCACAAAGAAAATGAGAAATGTCTGCTTTTGGGGAGGAAGTGGAACACAAGGTTGACTTGTGACCCTATACTACACCACTTTGGACCAGAGCCCTATATGAAGTAGTCATAAGTAGTATACGATCTGGTGAATAGGGGGTGTGCTGGTATTGCTAAGGAGATGAGAGATGGTGAACCAAAAAAAACAACTGGCTTCAACAGTACTGGAGGTCTCAGAGGGTGCCAGGGGCTGCAGGTTATGACCAAAAGACTTGGGAGGTGTGTGTGTGTGGCATACAGAGGTGGAGATGTGTCAGGTGTCATTGAGGCTCTTTTCCTTTTCTCTCATCCACTGCTCTTCCCTCCATCCTTATGCCTCCAGCTCAAAGCCCATGCCAACCTTGTGACCGCCTGCATTGAAGTTTTTCGCATCAATCAGAGCTGAGAGAGTCAGCTTCACTCCTAGAGAGAGAGACACCAGTCTTAACACAAAGTATTGCTCCTTTCATATACACTGAACAAAAATATAAAAGATTTTACTAAGTTACAGTTCATATAAGGAAATCAGGCAATTGAAACAAATTCATTAGGCCCTAATCTATGGATTTCACATGACTGGGAATACAGATATGCATCTGTGGAGCCAAGATATCTTTCAAATAGATTAGGTAGGTGGATCAGAAAACCAGTCAGTATCTGGTGTGACCATGATTTGCTACATGCAGTGTGACCCATCTCCTTCACATAGAGTTGGCCTGTGGAATGTTGTCCCACTCTACTTCAATAGTTGTGTGAAGTTGTTGGATATTGGTGGGAACTGGAACACGCTGTCGTACATGTCGATCCAGAGCATCCCAAGCCTGCTCATTGGGTGACATGTCTAGTGAGTATGTAGGCCATGGAAGAACTGGGACATTTTCAGCTTCCAGGAACTGTGTACAGATCCATGCGACATGGGGCCTTGCATTTTCATGCTGAAACAGTGGCAATTTTAGCATGTACATCTTGGGGAAACTCAAAAACATTTTACATGACATTCAGGCAACAGCTCTGGTGGACATTACTGCAGTCACCAATTTGTAAGTCGCTCTGGATAAGAGCGTCTGCCAAATGACTTAAATGTAAATGTAATTGCACTCTCCCTCAAAACTTGAGACATCTGTGTCATTGTGTCGTGTGACAAAACTGCACATTTTCGAGTGGCCTTTTATTCTCCCCAGCACAAGGTGCACCTGTGTAATGATCATGCTGTTTAATCATATTATTGATATGCCACACCTGTCAGGTGGACAGATTATCTTGGCTCACTAACATGGATGAAAACAAATTTGTGCACAAAATTCCAGAGAAATAAGCTTTGTGCATATGGAACATTTCTGGGATCTTTTATTTCAGCTCATAAAACATAGGACCAACACTTCACATGTTGCGTTTATATTTTTGTTCAGTCTATATAGTAGACATGACTATTAGTACCAGAGGAGTTGGGTAGAAGAAAGGAATAGGTTAAGATTTGTAGATATAGACAGATGTAGCTCGGCATCTGGTAGATACAGGTAAAGGTTAAGGTGATTTGAGTTACCTGGCCGGAGGGCTTGTGTGTAGCCGACTCCAATTAGACTGGCGTTATTGACTTTGGCCTGCAGGGGGAGACAGACAGGTGAGACAAGGACACATTTGGCTGGTTGTGTGGTTCTAGTCCTGGCATTATGGACAGGTATGTGGTTCTGTGTGGTTATGTATGTGTGGTACACACAGACAGGGAAGCGTCCTTGTCCAGCTGGTATTTGGCTCCGATGCCGAAGCGTGTGTTGTTGCTGCCGGCCGTCCAGGCCAGGTTGATGGCTGTTTCCAGGTGGCAGTTCACCTTCTGGTAGATGGAGCCGCCGAACTCTGTACCATCATTACTGAGAGGACAAAACACCATGGACTTATTCAGTACGGTGCTGCATAGCTTTTAAATCAACTTCTGGTGGATCATGACTGGTCAGTTGGCAAATGTAACACAGAAGTAATAGAAATAATGAAACGCATGGAGAAAACATCCTCTGCTGGTCAGTGGTTAGGTTAGAGTCAGGGTTAGTGGGGATAGTGGTTAGGTTAGAGTCAGGGTTAGTGGGGATAGTGGTTAGGTTATAGTCAGGGTTAGTGGGGATAGTGGTTAGGTTATAGTCAGGGTTAGTGGGGATAGTGGTTAGGTTATAGTCAGGGTTAGTGGATAGGTTATAGTCAGGGTTAGTGGGGATAGTGGATAGGTTAGGGTTAGTGGGGATAGTGGTTAGGTTATAGTCAGGGTTGGGGATAGTGGATAGGTTAGAGTCAGGGTTGGGGATAGGTTAGAGTCAGGGTTAGTGGGGATAGTGGATAGGTTAGAGTCAGGGTTAGTGGGGATAGTGGATAGGTTATAGTCAGGGTTAGTGGGGATAGTGGTTAGGTTATAGTCAGGATTGGGGATAGTGGTTAGGTTATAGTCAGGATTGGGGATAGTGGTTAGGTTATAGTCAGGATTGGGGATAGTGGATAGGTTATAGTCAGGGTTGGGGATAGGTTAGAGTCAGGGTTGGGGATAGGTTAGAGTCAGGGTTAGTGGTTAGGTTAGAGTCAGGGTTAGTGGTTAGGTTAGAGTCAGGGTTAGTTGGGATAGTGGTTAGGTTAGGGTCAGGGTTGGGGATAGTGGTTAGGTTATAGTCAGGGTTGGGGATAGTGGTTAGGTTATAGTCAGGGTTGGGGATAGTGGTTAGGTTATAGTCAGGGTTGGGGATAGTGGTTAGGTTATAGTCAGGGTTGGGGATAGTAGTTAGGTTAGGGTCAGGGTTGGGGATAGTGGTTCGGTTAGGGTCAGGGTTGGGGATAGTGGTTCGGTTATAGTCAGGGTTGGGGATAGTGGTTCGGTTATAGTCAGAGTTGGGGATAGTGGTTCGGTTATAGTCAGAGTTGGGGATAGTGGTTCGGTTAGAGTCAGGGTTGGGGATAGTGGTTAGGTTAGAGTCAGGGTTGGGGATAGTGGTTAGGTTAGAGTCAGGGTTGGGGATAGTGGTTAGGTTATAGTCAGAGTTGGGGATAGTGGTTCGGTTAGAGTCAGGGTTGGGGATAGTGGTTAGGTTAGGGTCAGGGTTGGGGATAGTGGTTAGGTTATAGTCAGGGTTATAGGGTTATAGTCATGGTTGGGGATAGTGGTTCGGGTTGGGGATAGTGGTAGGTTATAGTCAGGGTTGGGGATAGTGGTTAGGTTATAGTCATGGTTGGGGATAGTGGTTAGGTTATAGTCATGGTTGGGGATAGTGGTTGGGGATAGTGTTAGAGTCAGAGTTGGGGATAGTGGTTCGGTTAGAGTCAGGGTTGGGGATAGTGGTTAGGTTATAGTCAGGGTTGGGGATAGTGGTTAGGTTATAGTCAGGGTTGGGGATAGTGGTTAGGTTATAGTCATGGTTGGGGATAGTGGTTCGGTTAGAGTCAGGGTTGGGGATAGTGGTTCGGTTAGAGTCATGGTTGGGGATAGTGGTTAGGTTATAGTCAGGGTTGGGGATAGTGGTTCGGTTAGAGTCAGGGTTGGGGATAGTGGTTAGGTTATAGTCAGGGTTGGGGATAGTGGTTAGGTTATAGTCATGGTTGGGGATAGTGGTTAGGTTATAGTCAGGGTTGGGGATAGTGGTTAGGTTAGAGTCATGGTTGGGGATAGTGGTTAGGTTATAGTCAGAGTTGGGGATAGTGGTTCGGTTAGAGTCAGGGTTGGGGATAGTGGTTAGGTTATAGTCAGGGTTGGGGATAGTGGTTAGGTTATAGTCATGGTTGGGGATAGTGGTTAGGTTAGAGTCAGGGTTGGGGATAGTGGTTCGGTTAGAGTCAGGGTTGGGGATAGTGGTTAGGTTATAGTCAGGGTTGGGGATAGTGGTTAGGTTATAGTCAGGGTTGGGGATAGTGGTTAGGTTATAGTCATGGTTGGGGATAGTGGTTAGGTTATAGTCAGGGTTGGGGATAGTGGATAGGTTATAGTCATGGTTGGGGATAGTGGTTAGGTTATAGTCAGGGTTGGGGATAGTGGTTAGGTTATAGTCATGGTTGGGGATAGTGGTTCGGTTAGAGTCATGGTTGGGGATAGTGGTTAGGTTATAGTCAGGGTTGGGGATAGTGGTTAGGTTAGAGTCAGAGTTGGGGATAGTGGTTCGGTTAGAGTCAGGGTTGGGGATAGTGGTTAGGTTATAGTCATGGTTGGGGATAGTGGTTAGGTTATAGTCAGGGTTGGGGATAGTGGTTAGGTTATAGTCATGGTTGGGGATAGTGGTTAGGTTATAGTCAGGGTTGGGGATAGTGGTTAGGTTATAGTCATGGTTGGGGATAGTGGTTAGGTTATAGTCAGGATTGGGGATAGTGGTTAAGGGTAGTAGTTAGGGTCAGTGGTTATGGATAGGAATAAAGGTTAAGGTTAGGTGTAGTGGAACTCACACGTTGGTGTGGAGCTGGAAGTCCCCAGCCTTGTATCCCAAGGCAAAGTTGTTCTGGGCCAGTTTAGACTTGGATGTGTCGAAAGCCATCTGGTACCCGGCCAGCCAGCCCTCGTAGCCCAGCACAGCAGCAGCGTGGACCGTGGGGCTGGCCATGTCAAAGTCCAGGTCACAGCCCAAGTTGATGAAGTCACGCTTGTAGCCAGTCTTCAGCTTGGCACTCTTCTTACTGCAGACGAGAGGAAGGGGCCAGATAAAAGTAGAGGGGGTGTCGGGCTCCATGTGACATTATGGACCGTATTATGTCTATACTGGTGCTGTGATTATTTCAAAATCCTTCATGTTCATGTGCACTACTAAAGATTAGGCGGGGAGGTAAAGATTGATCAGTGAGTGATCAGCTTACCCAGTGTTGGGCACAAACAACGTATCCAGGCCCAGCTTCAAGCCCTTAGCCAGCTACAGACACAGGATAGAGGAGGTATATCACATATCGTTGAACAGAAGACTCAAAACAATATGGTTAATAATAGTAGTGACATTCAGACGGTGTATATTTACCCGTTTTATTGAATAGGTCAATATCAAGGGCTGTCGGGATGGTTAAGTGTCATGTAACCTGGTTTTAGGCTGAACTGGTTTCAAACTCACCTGGTCCTCCATGGAGACCTCTGTGGCCAGGGTGTTGTCTGTGTTCCATTTCTGGGTGAAGCTCAGGCCCAGCTCCTTAACCTTGTACTTGGTCTCCAGGTTACCTGCTGCCTTCCCTGTGTCTGTGTTACTGGAGCCTGAGGTTGAAAACTCCTGAGAGAAGGAAGGGGCGGGAGAGAGAGGAGGTAGGGGGGTTGGAGAAGGAGAGGGGAAATGAGGGATGGTTAATAGCAGAAAGTAAAGAGCACAGCAGAAGAAAATGAAGCAAGGGAGAGAAAAGAGAAGAGGAACTGATACAGACGAGTAGTCTTAACGAGAGCTTAGCACACTCCTCACTGAAGAGAGAAGGATGTATATGAGAGAGAAACAGCGAGAGAGAAAAATAGATGAGCACCCCTTCCACATCTCTGCCAAGCAATTCCTCTCAGGTTTGCATGACTGGTTGTAGCCAGTAGTTACTATTTTGAGTAGTGGTAGATACCCTGAAGCAGTGATCACCAACATTAGTCCTGGACCGTGTCCAGGCTTTTGTTCCACCCAGCACACCTCCTTTAACTAATCCTTTAGTAGTTGAATCGGGTGTGTTAGTGCTGAGCTGGAACCAAATCTAGTGTTGATGACCACTGTGTTAGACACTGGGGGAATCCATGGAGAGGTGAATGGTGAAAGGATGCTAGGAGAAGGCTGTGAGCTGAGGGAAGAGACCCTGTGTGTTGGTCAAGACAGTCATCTAGTCACTGGCTGACTAGTAACCTATAGAGCAGTAGCCTGGCCACTTAGACCACTCTAAAGGTGTGTCTATGGAGAGGAGTTAATGATGTTATAGTTTTAGCAATGTAGGGGGAATGGTATCAATCAGCTGGGACACTGCTGCAAGAAAGCCTGCAGGGAGCAAAAGCCTGCTCCACACAATCACACACAGACAGACCCACACACACCCTTACCATCTGACAATGGAAGTCCAGAGAGGAAGCAGAAAAAAGGCAAAGGAAGAGAGAGGCAGAGAGTTAAGTCAGAAACAGAGGTATTCACACCCAATCGCTTTTCCACGCTTTCAGAAAGATCAGGTGTCCATGTACATATTGTATACCAGAGACACCAACACGCTTTCAGAAAGATCAGGTGTCCATGTACATATTGTATACCAGAGACACCAACACGCTTTCAGAAAGATCAGGTGTCCATGTACATATTGTATACCAGAGACACCAACTCTGCACCAACGTGTTTGAACTGTGAATCAGAGCTGTACAATCTCATTTTACAAGGTAAGGTTGGCTTTTCTTGATGATTGAATTTAGTCAGAGGGAGAGTTAGATTAGTTATCCAAACTGGAAATATACATAACCAACATGTGTACAGGTGAAAATTAGATGAAGATAATGACACACCAACCTTAATAATCCTGCACAGAGCAATGCTACCCCTAACACTTGTAAGAGAGGACAATGACAGTTTCAGGGAACAGCAATGCTATGAGCGGGATCCATTTTGTTCTAACGTATAAGGAGATTCTAGTCAGATAGCTTGGTGCACCAAGCTGAGTTAAACAGTCTGCCAGACAGACAGACAAACACCACCAGCAGACAGACAGTGAGTCAGTCATTTTGACTGTCCTGCTCAGCCCTGAGGCGCTAGGGCCTAGACATGAGGCTTATATTGCCAGACTACACGCAAACACACAAATGAATGGGTCACTCGGATCGAGTGAAGCCCAAATGTAATAATTACCCTCCTAAAATATGAGAGAGAGAGCGATCCTAAAATATGAAAGAGAGAGGTTGTACTTACAACTCCACTCTGGGCCTTTGTCTTTAGGTCCAGTTTCACGATTCCAAAGCCTAGAGAGAAAGAGGGGGAAGAGAGAAATGATGTCTCTATTCATGGTCCTGTATGGCTCAGTTGGTAGAGCAAGGTACTTACAACACCAGGATTAAAGTCACTGGATAAAAAGCATCTGCTAAATGGCATATATCATATACTGTATATATTCAAAATAGAGGAGCAAACCACATTTGGACCTTCGTTATTGAATACATAATTACATAACTGTTTTCAATGAGGGTCATCCAAGCGTCACAGTTGTGAAACAAGAACATTTGCAGAAAAGTTGATCTGATAGTCAGAAAGAACGATGACGAGACACTGTGACTCATGACGGAGTCCCAGCCCCCATCCCCTGACGGTTGTAAATCAAAGGCTAGAGGTCACAGTCCTGGATGACCAGCTGAGGTTTATGGTTTCAGAGGGAGAGAGAAAGAGCGAGAGAGAGACGGATGTTGGAGTTATCCTAAGAGCGTACAGACATGAAATATGCAGGTGTCTCCTCCCTTTCTCCTTGTGTGTGGTGGAGGGGGTGATTTGATGACTCACCATAGCCCTTGCCGAAGATGTCTTTGGCTGCTTTTCCCAGGTCCGAGTATGCAGGAGGAACCGCCATGGCGACTGTGGAGAGAGATGGACACGTTAGGCTGATACTAGAACATCACTTCTTTAACGCACAGGAGGCAAAAAGCTGATCAAATGGAGCGCCCAAGCCAGCACACATCACAATTCTACGCAGAAAAGGTCCAACACAGCACCTACCTAGAACTTCACACAGAACACAGCTTTGTGCTAGTAAAGTGGCTTTGAACTGAAACACACACAGCATCTAGGCCTATACACAGTGTCCACACAGTATCTAGGCCTATACAGTGGCCACACAGCATCTAGGCCTATACAGTGGCCACACAGCATCTAGGCCTATACAGTGGCCACACAGCATCTAGGCCTATACACAGTGTCCACACAGTATCTAGGCCTATACAGTGGTCACACAGAATCTAGGCCTATACAGTGGCCACACAGCATCTAGGCCTATACACAGTGTCCACACAGCATCTAGGCCTACACACAGTGTCCACACAGCATCTAGGCCTACACACAGTGTCCACACAGCATCTAGGCCTACACACAGTGTCCACACAGCATCTAGGCCTACACACAGTGTCCACACAGCATCTAGGCCTACACAGTGTCCACACAGCATCTAGGCCTACACAGTGTCCACACAGCATCTAGGCCTACACAGTGTCCACACAGCATCTAGGCCTACACAGTGTCCAATCTAGAAGAAAAAGAAACGCACACCTATTTAGGCGGGGTACTGGCTAGCGGAGGAGAAAAGTTGAAAATGAAAGAGCCGCTCACTCTAGGAGCTCAGATGCTAAAATTTAATACCAACGTTTCGACAGCCAAGCTGTCTTCATCAGGGTATAATCACAAACACTGCAGAATGACTTGTTTATGTAGTGTCAAAAGACACAGGTGTCTGTAATCTTGGCCAAGAGTGGCCTAATATCATTGGTTAATAATCAAATATTAAAATGCCATACAAAGAACAGCATACAAACAATAAATGGATAGCATACGACCATACATTAATTTTAGAAACATTTTTCAGAGGATTGAAAATAGACTTTCTCCATGTAACCCACATACAAATTAGCATAGGTCCCATAGCAGTACCTTTCGTCTGAATAAAAATATCATTTAAAAACATGAAATAGTTGTGTGTGAGTACTATTTCAGCTAATGTTATAATGCAGGCACTGGAAGGAAGTTCATTAGGGTCACGTTGCAGAAGAAAATGTTCCATAGCTTCAATACCGCCCTCGTGTGGAATATTTGTGTATAACGACTCAACATCAAAAGTAACTAACAAGGTATTCTCAGGGAAAGGATCAAGAGATTCAATGATAGAGATCATACTGCTGGTGTCCTTTACAAAGGAGGGGAGCTGTTCTGCGAGTGGTCTAATAAAAAAGTCAACAAAAGTAGATAGAGGGGCCGTTACTGCATCAATGCCCGCTACAATAGGCCGCCCTGGAGGTTTTGTAACATTCTTGTGTAATTTCGGCAAAGTATAGAAAGTGGCAATTTTAGGGTGTTGAATAGCCAAAAAGTAATGTTCTTTTTTAGTTATCTGACCAGAACTTAAATACCCATCTAGGACAGTAAAGACAGTATTCTGAAATTGGGAAGTGGGGTCACGTCTGAGTTTCTTGTAAAAGGTGTTGTCAAGCAGCTGTCTATGACACTAATTTACATAAACTGTCCTATCCATGAGTACAACCAACCCACACTTATCAGCAGGACGAATAAGGACTGACGTATCGGATTGTAAATCAAGCGAAGCTTGTTTTTCATCCTTATGTAAATTATGGAAAGATTTGGACTCCTGTTTGTTCTTAAGGAGATGTCGAACATCATTTTCCACAAGTCTGCAATATGTCTCGATAGAGTGAATGCGATTGGCTGGAGGTATAAAATAACTCTTGCTTCTAAAAAGAGTCAGAGTATGTGCAGGAGAGCAACCTACTGGCTCAATAGAAGTGTCAGAATTAGGGGAGCTAAAGTATTCCCTTAAACGGATATTTCTAAAAAACTTAAACATGTCTACCTTAACATCACAATCGTTGCACTGGGTTGTAGACACAAAATATAACCCTTTATTAAGCAAAGAGACATGGGCAGGGCTCAATATCTTGCTTGATAAATTAAAGACACTCAGTCCTGTGGGTTCTGGGACAGTGTGAACGGTCTCCTCTGCCTCTGATAGTCGTTTCTTCTTACGCCGTCGGGTGAGGCATCTCGTGGATGCGCGTGCCTGCGGCCACCTCCGCCCTTCCAGTCTCTCGTTGAATAAAAAACTACCACTGGAAGCCGATGAGGTGCTGGTTGTAGAGTGTTGATCAGACGGGGGTGAAGGAAGCGGCATCCCTCCTGCGTCTGCCATGGAGAGGAGGAGCAGGACCTCCCTTGTCAGGGTTTCTCCAGAAGTAGACTTTATCCTCGGCCTTGTCTTTTTTCTCTTGGTTGAATTTCTTGATTTTAAGTTCCTTTATTTCTGTAGACAACTTGTCCTGGTGCGCTTGGTTAGTTTTCATCAGTTCATTGAATATGCCATCATCATTAACAGCTATTTGTAGAGCTGTGCGTTTGTCTTTAATCGTGTTATCCATTTCAATAAAATCCTTTTTCAACTGGTCAACAATTAATGTAATTAAATCAATAGAGCATTTGTTCAGGGTGGCACACCAGCACTCACAGAAATCATCTGTGCACTGCCCCAATGATGGTTATTTTTGCCACCTGAGTCCCTGTGGAATAATGCTTTGAGTGACTATATGTAGATGCGTTCTCGTCTGGCGCTTAGATAAATGTAACAGATCTTTCGATAGGTCAGAATTACCTCCCGGCATGTCAAAAAGCAGCATCTAAGCCAACACACAGTGTCCACACAGCATCTGTAACGGTCGTCATCGGTGGAAGAAGGTGAGGACCAAGGTGCAGCGTGGTATGTGTCCATATTTATTAAATTAATATGGAAAAAACAAAATAACAAAGAGAAACGACCAAAAACAGTTCTGGCTGGTGCAGACACACAACAGAAAACAATCACCCACGAAACACAATAGAAAACAGGCTCCCTAAATATGGTTCTCTATCAGGGACAACGAATGACAGCTGCCTCTGATTGAGAACCATACCAGGCCGAACACAGAAATACCAAATCATAGAAAAACTAACATAGACAACCCACCCAACTCACACCCTGACCATACTAAAACAAAGACATGACAAAAGAACTAAGGTCCGAACGTGACAGCATCTAGGTCTACACACAGTGTCCACACAGCATCTAGCACTAGACACAGTGTCCACACAGCATCTATCTATGCGTTCACAGTAACACACACCACACGCTGCTCTAGAAAGGTTTCAATATACACCACACAGTGTCTACTAACTAGTGGATCTACAGGCCCACTAATGCCTTCCTTTTGGTAAGGTGCTCACACAATCATTGACTGTGTCCTAAATAATATTCACATTAGTATACTAGGCTATTCAGTATGAATGACAAATTCATTAATTCATACTAAAGTAGTTTCCAAAGTTGTGTTGGAGCCTTGTCACTGAGCTAAATTTAGGAATCGTATTCTCTTTTATAAAGGTGTGCTTTGTAAAATCAATGTACTGTCAAGTACTGACGGCCGGGCCAGCTACAGTAGCCCTGATGTGGTCTACTGGGCCTGTGATATAGTGCTTTTCACTCCCTCTTACATCCCCACTCTAGGCCAGCCAATTGGTTTAACTCCATTTATTCATGGCATCAGTCTCTTAGCAAACCTCTAGCTAGCACGGTTTAACTTAATGGGATTGACTCTTACGAGGGAGGGACTGCTTGTCTTTTGACCCCTGGTATACCAGGTAAACATCTCTATAAATAGGAAACCACATGGCACAGCCTGATCTGAGCCACCTTAAGATTAAAGGAATAGTTTGCCCTAAATCAAAATCTGTTTGATTTTGGGGTGAACTGTGCCTTTAAAAGCCTGCCACTTCATTACTTAAGTCAGCGCTGTTAGTAGTTAGCTGCCTGTGTTGAAGCTGTTAGCTTAAGAAGATGTGGAAGAAGATGTATGCCATATAGCAATCACAGTATACGTCACAGCACCCGAGCTAGTATGCCACTATGCGCTATTGAATGACAGTAAGCCTAAGTCAGAGTTTGGTCGGTTCAACAACTATCCCCACTGCACACAACTGCACTATGCTAGCTTTTATAATGTCACCAGGGTCCCCTGTGTCTCTGCTTTCATATAGGACCGGAGTGGTGTGTGTGTGTGTGTGTGTGTGTGTGTGTGTGTGTGTGTGTGTGTGTGTGTGTGTGTGTGTGTGTGTGTGTGTGTGTGTGTGTGTGTGTGTGTGTGTGTGTGTGTGTGTGTGTGTGTGTGTGTGTGTGTGTGTGTGTGTGTGTGTGTGTGTGTGTGTGTGTGTGTGTGTGTGTGGTGACTTTGCTGTGGCAGTGTGTCTCTTTCTGCTCAGTGGTTTCTTTTCCTCAATGACCACTTGAATATATGCCCTTTCAGATGAGTTGCTTGTAACGTATCATGTTACCTATCAAGTCCTCACACATCCATAGTTGTAAAGGAATGGAGACGAGGACAGGGCAAGAATAGAGACCAGGACTGTTGGGAAAAAGCCCAGTGTTTCTTAAAGTGATACTTCGGGATATTGACAGTGAGGCCTTTTATCTACTTCCCCAGTCAGATGAAATTGTGGATACCATTTTTATGTCTCTGTGTCCATTATGAAGGAAGTTAGAGGTAGTTTCACGAGCCTGCTAACAGATACCCAATCTGCCCTACCAAGCAAAAAGGCAGTAACTGCTCATAGTGTGGAACTGAGAAAAACTTCTTTTTTTTACCTTGGTTTAACAGTAACTTTATGCAGTTACTACTAACATGACCCCCATGTTCTCCAAAACACAATACAATAGAGGCAGGATACTTGTCAACATGATTAACCATGTATTTAATGTAGCAAAAATTACATTAACTCATTTTCGACCAAATGAGCAGTTACTGTCTTTTTGCTTGGTAGGGTAGCATAGACTTCTAGTCATTGTGCTAAAGCTAGTTATCAATTGCGGTAGCAATAGTTAGCAACTTCCTTCAAACCGCACACAGAGACATAAATATGGTATCCAAAAGTTAATCTGACTCTGGGGATGTAGATTAAGGGCCTCATTTCCAAAATCCCAAAGTATCTCTTTAAGTACTCTTGTGACACTTGTGTTTAATACGTGCTAAAAATCCGTAACATCTGAATGATAGATTGATTAATCTATTGAGACAGTCCAGGGGACCCTGATGACATCTTTGTCTCCCCACCTCCTGCTCTCCACACTGCTCTCACTCACCCTTGTGGCAACATGGTGCACAGGGAACTCCTTTGTTCTGAATGGCCTGTGATGCTGGACTCGCCTCCTCCTTCCTCACCAGTCTCGCCTTCTCTCCTCCTTTGTCTGACATGACTCTTCAGATGTTGGGAAGAGCACAAGGAAGGACAGAAGACTTAGGCATGCAATCTCTCATGGTTTTCACAACAATGCTAGTGGTGGGTGTACGGTGAGGTTGGTCTGCTTTGGCTGAACTGGACAGGAAATCTTTGTGTTTTTCATAATGAGTTGTAGGTGCTGCCTTTTGTTGGTAGTGGATTTGTAAAGGATAGCTGAAGCGGTCTCTTAGTTGCATGCCTCATACTGGCATGGTTATCATCAGTCAATGCACCACTGTGAGTGACTCAAACTATCACTGTCACTTTCCTCTGAGCTCTTCACATTTGACAGAACACATTATATATATATTATGTATACATCAATGATGTCTCTCTTGCTGCTGGTGATTCTCTGATCCACCTCTACGCAGACAATACCATTCTGTATACTTCTGGCCCCTCTTTGGACACTGTTAACTAACCTCCAGACAAGCTTCAATGCCATACAACTCTCCTTCCATGGCCTCCAACTGCTCTTAAATGCAAGTAAAACTAAATGCATGCTCTTCAACCGATCGCGACCAGCACCTGCCTGCGCGTCCAGCATCACTACTCTGGACGGTTCTGACTTAGAATATATGGACATCTACAAATACCTAGGTGTCTAGTTAGACTGTAAACTCTCCTTCCAGACTCACATTAAGCATCTCCAATCCAAAATTAAATCTAGAATCTGCTTCCTATTTCGCAACAAAGCATTCTTCACTCATGCTGCCAAACATACCCTCGTAAAACTGACTATCCTACCGATCCTTGACTTCGGCGATGTCATTTACAAAATAGCCTCCAAATTGGATGCAGTCTATCACAGTGCCATCCGTTTTATCACCAAAGCCCATATACCACCCACCACTGCGACCTGTATGCTCTCGTTGGCTGGCCCTCGCTTCATATTTGTTGCCAAACCCACAGGCTCCAGGTCATCTATAAGTCTTTGCTAGGTAAAGCCCCACCTTATCTATGCTCACTGGTCACCATAGCAGCACCCACCCGTAGCACGGGCTCCAGAAGGTATATTTCACTGGTTACCCCCAAAGCAAATTCCTCCTTTGGCCGCCTTCCCTTACAGTTCTCTGCTGCCAATGACTGGAACTAATTGCAATGATCACTGAAGCTGGAGACTCATATCTCCCTCACTTACTTTAAGTACCAGCTGTCAGAGCAGCTCACAGATCACTGCACCTGTACATAGCCCATCTGTAAATAGCCCATCCAATGACCTCATCCTCATACTGTTATTTATTTTTATTTGTTTGCTCCTTTGCACCCCAGTATCTCTACTTGCACATTCAGCTTCTGCACATCTATCACTCCAGTCTCTATCACTCCAGTGTTTAATTGCTAAATTGTAAGTATTCCACCACTATGGCCTATGTATTGCCTTACCTTATCTTACCTCATTTCCACACACTCTATATATACTTTTTTTCCTATTGTGTTATTGACTGTATATTTTGTTTATTCCATGTGTGTTGTTGTTTGTGTCACATTGCTTTGCTTTATCTTGGCCAGGTCGCAGTTGTAAATGAGAACTTGTTCTCAACTAGCCTACCTGGTTAAATAAAAGGTTAAATAAATAAATAAATATTTAAAAATTACAGTTCCACATGTGCACGCCTCCAGGGCAAGGCCTGTAACCATTAGGCTAATACTTAGGGTGTCCAATCAAAAAAAAACATATTTTGACCAATGGGTAAAATAATATGTTAATTGTGTAGATAATCCTCAAAGAAAACCAGTGGTCCAAACCTCATGTCTCTATCATAATTTGTAACAAATGTGTTGGTGTTTTTACCCTTGTAGGGTGGTAAAGATTAGGGAGACTCAATCAATGGAGGCCAGAGAAAAAAAGTTACTAAATAATCAGGAAAATAGCATTTAGACTGGATGCTGTGCAAGAATTAAGGCACCTGACCGGTTTACCAATGAACTCCTCATCTTTCTTCTCAAATCCGGAGGACAGAAAACAATACAGATGTACGATAGATATTGATTTGTTGTATTTTCATATTTTAGTATACACTGTTCATAGTAATAGGAAGTTCCTGATCAATTTGGAAGACTTCTCACAAAAACAAATGTTTCTGTGAAAACGGAGCAGAAACAACTTGGAAGACAACCTCCACAAAATGTAAAATCCTCGAAAGTTTCAGCGAGAAAGTCCACAGAGCTCAGTGCTTATTAATGAATGTATTAGGTTACGAAATCCAACTTTTTGGATATAATGTTAAATGTTCCCTATGTTAATAGTTATTTCAGTTTGTGACAAAACAAGCAAGTATAGTGTAGAGAATCATTGTACCAGCTAAACCGCTGTGAAATATCTTTTGCATAACCAAAAATATTGTATTTTCAGCTGTTTGAAGCTGGTGTACAAAACCAAAGGAAGTATAGAAATAGCACACCTAGAACATTTATACAGCTTCTTAAACTTGCTTTCAATGAAAATGACAGATCTATAACTAACATTTCTGTGTGTATTTGGCTGTGTCGCCCAAAAAGTTACACATTGCAGCTTTAAATGATATGTTAGAGAAAGACCCCATTGAATGATTCAGGAAATTAAAAATCATATTTGTCTTGGTAAAATATATTTTATTACATAAGGAAGTGAAATGACATCACCAAAGCACTGGGCAGAGTGGGTGGACACCCAATAATACTGAACCAGAGGGTGTGTCCTCAGCACTGATAAAGCAGTGCTCTATAGCCCGTAGAGAACTGCTGATATGTTTATCACCCAAAGGGCCCATGGCTGTAGACAACAAACACACACCACCTATGCCAACATCTGATGATCTGGTAACATATACACACCTTACTGTGGTACCGAAAACATCTGGTGATTTGGGGACACAGTGGTGAGGTGGATGGTATGTTTCCGTGGTGATGGTTACCCTGGTGTCACTGAGAATTTAGACTCACTCACCCACTACCACACGCATCATGCACACACACACACACACACACACACACACACACACACACACACACACACACACACACACACACACACACACACACACACACACACACACACACACACACACACCTCACTCCATAATGTGAGTGATTAGATGAGAGCAATCCTGTCCTCTATGTCTGTCTCAGTGCTGATGTCTATGCTCAGGGACTCAGACCCAGCACGGTTTGGGATCTGTCTTTGTCAGTTACACCCCCCCTTCTCACTTCCATTCCTCCTTACTCAGTCCCTTATTCCCAGCTTCCTCACCCTCTCCTTCCCCCTTCCTCCTGACCCCTGTTCTATAAATAACCCAGGTGGACTTGACACCATGCCTCATATGACCATGCCATTTTGAAATGGGTGCTTTACCCCTCTACCCCCTGCTACCCTAACCTCACACACACCTCGTCACTCCTACTCAACCCACACCACCATAGACACACACTCTTTCCTATCACCAACATTGACCCCTACTTTCCTCTCTCTTTACCCCCCCCACCCCCCACCACTCTCTCTCACTCGCCTCCTCTGACCCCTTCACTAGCCTGTCCCCCAAACAAATGTCAAAATGTAGATACCAGACAGCCAGTATTCACCATTGTATTCCTGGGTCTTTATGCTATTCAAACAAAAGAAGCACCACTGTTGGGGATATCAGTCAGCTGCAAAAGTTATTATCATGCCAGCCCAGAGACATTGTTTTGGTGATGAAGACAGACTAGTGTGACGACCCTCCCACTCTGTCTGCTGTATTCTCTCTTTGCTCTTGTTTTCCTTATTAGGATGTTGGTGGGCGGAGCTGGGAGGGTTGTCAGCGAAAAAGGACACACCTGGGCCCGGGTTTGTGCCGAGATAAATGTACCTTTTCCCCATTCATTGAGGAGACTTTCTCCATGCAGACACACTGTTGGACTTTGGTTGTGGCTGTTTTGTTTTGTTTGTTTGTTTGTTTGTTTGTTTGGGCACCTTTCAACACCCCTCATAATCACATCTAGCGCGCAACCAGTCCCTTACACCACTGATTACTAACGACACACCATTGTTTATTGTATATAAGTTACTTCAGTTAAGTGTAGGGGGCAGGATTTTAGTTTATTTTTGTCTAAAAATACGTACCCATTTAAAACTGCCTATTTCTCAGGCCCAGAAACTAGGATATGCATATAATTGTCAGATTAGGATAGAAAACACTAAAGTTTCCAAAACTGTCAAAAATATTGTCTGTGAGTATAACAGAAATGATATTGCAGGTGAAAACCTGAGGAAAATCAAACCAGGAAGTGCTGTTTTTCCTGAAAGCTCTCTGTTCCATTGGATGCCTTGCCTCCATTTAAAAGGGATATCAACCAGATTAATTATCCTATGTCTTCCTCAAGGTGTCAACAGTCTTTAGATATAGTTTCAGGCTTTTATTTTGAAAAAATGAGCGAGAAAGATAACATTGCGTCAGTGGATAGCTGGGTGTTCGCTGAGTTTTGCTTGCGCAACAGAGTGGGGCAGCCATTGTCTCTCCCTCTCCTATTGAAAAAGTGACAGTCCCGGTTGATATATTATCGATTATATATTTTAAAAACAACCTAAGGATTGATTATAAAAAACATTTGACATGTGTCTGTGGACATTACGGATACTATTTGGAATTTTCATCTGTGATGTCGTGACCGCTCGAGCCTGTGGATTTCTGAACATAACGCGCCAAACAAATGGAGGTATTTTGCATATAAAATAATCTTTATGGAACAAAAGGAACATTTATTGTGTAACTGGGAGTCTCGAGAGTGCAAACATCCGAAGATCATCAAAGGTAAGTGATTTAATTTATTGCTTTTCTGACTTTCGTGACCAATCTACTTGGCTGCTAGTGTTTTTAATATTTTGTCTACTGAGAGAGATGTTCTTACATAAACACTTGTTATGCTTTCGCCGAAAGGCTGTATTGAAATCTGACACGTCAGGTGGATTAACAACAAGCTAAGCTGTGTTTTGCTATATTGCACTTGTGATTTCATGAAAATTAATTATTTGTAGTAATTTCATTTGAATTTGGCGCGCTGCAATTCAGCGGGTGTTGATGAAAATGATCCCTCTAAAGCAGGGGTGTCAAAGTCAAATGGACGGAGGGCCAAATAAAAAATTTAGCTACAAGCCGAGGGCCGGACTGTTCGAATGTTCATTGAAAAATTTTTAAATGACGCATATAGTCTAGTGAACCTAATTGAACCTACTGAAAACCTAACAAATATATTCCAATATGATCAGATAAATAAAGCAATATTTTCTTATGGCTCTGTCAGTAATCTTTAATTTTCAACAGACACAAAAGACAAATTTCCTTTATATAAAAATCCCCATAACATGAACATTAAATGAAAGAAACCGGTATTCAAGGCACCATCAGTAGCCTATATTTTCTATTTTAGCAAAAGTGGGCTAAATTTACTTCAAAGAAAAAACAATAATAGCAATTTTCTATCATCCACTCAACTGAAATATTTTTAAAATATAATTGGATTGAAATACAATAAAATAAAGTGCAAAAATCTATTAATCAAAAACAACACTTTGTTTAAGGAGAAGTAACATGCAGTGAAAACAAATATTAAACTTTAACTTTTAAACTTGAACTGAGTAAAAACTCTAAATATGTGATTGCACAGTAATGTTCACTTGTTTGAGGTTGAGGGTGATACTTGGTGGTGTCCCATCTTTTCCACAAGTTCATCAATGTTCGGGGTAAGGCTCTGAGCTGAGGAAATCCTCAGAATTGAGTGGAGGTGTTCAGCAGTAAGTCGACTTCTGTGTGATGTTTTGTTCAGGTTCATCAAAGAAAAAAGTTGTTCACACAGGTATGTGCTGCCAAACATAGACAACGTTTGAGCAGCCTGGATGCGCAGCTGGGGCATTGTGTCGGGAGGAAACGGGCGAACTCCGCAGCACCCACTGCCGCATATTTTGCCCTCAGTGCATCATTGCATTGGAGGTCAATCAACTCCATTTGGAGGTTTGGTGGTGAGCTTTCCACGTCAACAGCAAATGGGTTACCGAGCAGTTCCAACCTGCTTTTTGTGCTTCAAAGTCAGCAAATCGGCGTCGAAAGTCAGCGGCAAGCATACCTATTTTATCAGCCAACTGTGCGCTCGGAACGCACTGGTAGAGAGCTTCTCTTTCATGGTCTGGCAGCTGGGAAAGTGGCTCAAATTTTCTTTCCGCATCTGCGTCTCCCACAGAGTCAGTTTGGTTTTAAATGCCTTCACTGTACTGTACATATCAGAGATGACATGATCCCGACCCTGCAGCTGCAAGTTCATTGCATTCAGATGACTCGTAATGTCACACAGAAAAGCCATTTCACACAGAAACATTTCGTCTCGGAGTTGTGTTGTGTCTTTCCCTTTGCTGTCCAAGAACAGACAAATCTCCTCACGAAGCTCGAAACATCTTTGAAGCACCTTTCCCTGGCTTAGCCATCGCACCTCTGTGTGATAAGGCAAATCACCATGCTCCGTTTCTAACTCCGTCAGAAATGCCTTGAACTGGCGGTGATTCAAACCTTTGGCTCTGATAAAGTTAACTGTGCGCGTGATGATGCTCATTACATGCTCCATTTTCAAGGCTTTACCGCACAACGCTTCCTGGTGTATGATACAATGATAAGCTGTCAGCTCACCTGTCGCGTTTTCCTCTTGCATCTTTTCCCGTATCTTCGCCACCAGTCCGCTCCTGTGTCCACACATCGCAGGTGCTCCGTCGGTTGTCAAACCCACGAGTTTTTCCCAAGGCAGCTCCATCTCATTTACACATCTTGACACCTCTTCATACAAATCATGCCCCGTAGTTGTGCCATGCATAGGACGTAAAGCCAAAAACTCCTCTGTCACGCTTAGGCTGGAGTCCACTCCGCGGATGAAAATTGACAACTGGGCAATGTCAGAAATGTCGGTGCTCTCATCCACAGCCAAGGAATATGCAATGAAATCTTTTCCCTTTTTCACAAGCTGCTCTTTTAGATTGATGGACAACTGGTCTACTCTCTCGGCAATGGTGTTTCTGCTCAGACTCACATTTAAAAAGAGTTGCCTTTTTTCTGGGCAAACTTCGTCACAAACTTTAATCATGCAGTTTTTGATGAAATCCCCTCCGTAAATGGCCGGGCTGATTTAGCGATCTCTTCTGCCAAAATAAAACTGGCCTTGACAGCAGCCTGGCCTTGTGATTTGGCTTTTTTGAACAGAGCCTGTCGAGATTTGAGGCCTCGTTTTAATTCCTCTGCCTTTTGTAGCCTTTGTTCCATGTCCATATTCTTGTTTTTGTCCGCGTGTTTCGTTTCATAATGTCGTCTCAGATTATACTCTTTCAGTACCGCCACACTTTCTCCACACAGAAGACACACAGGTTTTCCAGCTACCTCCGTGAACATATACTCCGACTCCCACCTTGTTTGAAACCCCGGTTCTCAGTGTCCACCTTCCGTTTTGCCATTTTTGATGGGTATCTGAAAGTTAATTTTACTGTGATGCTGACGACTGCTGTGCCAATAAATATTGAAATGAAGCAGCCTACTGCTCGGTGCGTCACCGTTGCATTGTGGGAAATGTAGTATTGGTGCGTGTAAAAGATCTGCGGGCTGCCGGCTTGCTGCGGTCTGCGGGCCGGTTCTAATAATAAATCAAGATCATCCCAGGGGCCGTAAAAAACCTTCTCGCGGGCCGGATGTGGCCCGCGGGCCTTGACTCTGACATATGTGCTCTAAAGGGATGGGTGTGTCAAGAAGTTAATAAATATATTTTTGTTATTCCTTATCGCCATGTTGTCTCCCTCTGTTACGGGCTACTTGCAGTATGTACTTTTTTGGGCGACCTGACCAAATTCACGTAGAAATGTGAGTTATAGATCTATAATTCTCATTAAAAGCAAGTATATGAAGTGGTAGATCTGTTCTATGTGAAAAGTTGAATTTTTGACTATTTTACTTTCCATTTTGTACACCAGCTGAAAATACTTTTTGGTTATTGAAAATTAATTTCACAGCGGTTAAGATGGTACAATGATTTTCTACACTTGCGTGTGAGATAAGGTCGAAGGCAGTCAAATTATGCTACACCTAGTGAATTTATAGCCTGAATATTCAGTGGTGCATGGGTTAGCTGTGGCTACCACATGGCCTACTCAACAGGTAGCCTGAAAGGTCAGCAGAAAGGTCACTGGTTAGAATCCCAGAGCCGACAAGCTGAAAAATCTGATGTGCCGTTGAGCAAGACACTTAAAGCTAAATGCACCTGTAAGATGCTCTGGATAAGAGCATCTACTAAATGACCCAAATGTAAATTACTGCCAGGCATTTCAGGACAGCCATTTTCCTATAGGGGTTGATATTCAGCCTGTGTACATGAAGCTAAATATTAATCTGCTCAACACCATAGCTAGCCAAGGAACCTAGATCGTGATGAACAGCATTCTCTTACCATTGGACATACTATCACTGGGTATAGGCCTAGCAAGGCTTGGATCATTATTTGCTGTCCATAGGTGCAATTGGATTTCAGAACTTCGGAGAGCGACAGAGGCTGTCAGAGGTTTATAAATAGGAAAACACGTATTGTGCAATCGTACAACCACACTTACTGTGATTACCTTTTTTTCACAATGACTTGAAATTCCAAATCGTATTCACTTTCATTTCTGTTGTGGGCCGACCTTCTGGCCATGGATTATTGAATTGCTGCGTGTTACATCAGAACCAGCGTGCGTAAAGAGCATTGTGCCAACACGAGGATAAACCTAACCCTCTTTGTACCTGGGGCACAAACCATGCTGTTAATAATGGGAATTCAAATTTACAAAACATTTTATAAAAACACTGACACTAGATTATATAGGGCGTAATTTATGGGCTCATATATATTGCCCTTTGGAATAGAAAGATGGCTAGCCTAGGTCTCCATTGTTCAATGCATTGCTCATGTTTGTAAAAATCTATAATGCTAGAACCAGATACTCTGGGGAAAAAATTACAATTCACAAAATCTACAATTTAATTGATTTACAATTTAATATTCTGCTGAAATTCTGAGACTGCAATTGGCACTAAACGCGCAATGCTCACTAGTTAGCGTCAAATGTATTATAGGCTATATAATCGGTTTATTTATAGCCTATAATTAACCTACATAGCCTAGTGATATCTACTTTGTCCGAATGTTGTAATGCCTGAATATCTAAAAGTGCTGAGACTTATGCAGTTGTCAGACACAGGCCTGCCCTGTTCAGAAGCCCTACTATCCTGTAGCCTACCCCACTGTACTCTCGCTTCCACACGTTGAGCCATCTAAACAACAATCAAATAAGTAACATATTATTTCAGTATCACTCCACTAGCTGAGATTAAAATATCGTTGGCGTTATGAATTCCCTACCTTGTTTGCAGGGCGATGCACGGAGTTTCAGAACGGTGTGGGTCTCACGCAATAGGGCAGAGTGAAGGAGAAAGAGAAAGCACCGAGGGGCGGACTGAGCAGGCGCAATCAGACAACAAGGAGGGCGGGGTCGTTGTGTAATTGTCATTGAGCAGAGGTAGCCTGCAAAACAAGCCAACTGTTTTCCAAACCTTTAAAAAGAGACCCTAGCTCACAGGCCTCTAAATATAGCCTCTCAAACAAATTGTACAAAATATTTGAAGAAGTACATGCAGTGGCTGATAGGGAAAACATATCTGGCAATAAGAATAGGCTATAGATAGTCTTGACCATTTGGGATCCCTTGGCTATTTTGCTCAGGGCAGGTTATAGGCAAGACTTAATCAATATTTTGTTTTGTCTCATTTACTGATATGGATATAGCCTCTGTGTGATGAGGTTGTGCAACGCAAATGGCTATAACAAGCGTACCTACAGAGGAGAATTCATTAATACTACAGTCAAAATGCCTAATATAAAGGCCCACAGTCTGTGCTCCCAAATACTGGAAAAAAAATGTGTTTCATTAGGTTACATGATCACCACAATAGCACCACGTGGCTATAAAAATTAATTTGTCCCATTCAGGACAAATACTCTCAGGGGACCTAGGATAGGATAAAGTAATCCTTCTCACCCCCCCCCCCCCCTTAAATGATTTAGATGCACTATTGTAAAGTGGCTGTTCCACTGGATGTCATAAGGTGAATTCACCAATTTGTAAGTCGCTCTGGATAAGAGCGTCTGCCAAATGACTTAAATGTAAATGTAATGGATAACTGACACATCCAACCTTTATCTGGTAAATACTCTGCATCAAAACTCAGTGGTTCAGACAGTTTCAACCACGCTCTCCACCCCGGGTCTGTGTCGCACCAAACGGCGGGCGTCACAGACACCTGGAATCTTCAGCTTTCAATGACGCCCAGCTCCAGAGCTGAAAGCAAGTCACAGTTCCTGTTGTCATTTGGTGGTGTGGAGCCAACGCTCATCTCTGGACGGCAGAAACTTTTTTTTAAATCAGGCGGGTAGGCGGGTATGAAGTCTGGAGAGCAGGAGGGAGACAGGAGGAGCGGGTTTGCTGCAAAGTGGCTATTCAGCATCCTGATGATCTGGGGTATAACCTATTGGCCATTCTGACAGTTTTTGCCATGATACTTCTATCCTGCACATGTCTGAGTGATTAAAGAGGTCCATGATGATCTTCTTGGCCTTCCTGCGACACCGCGTGTTGTAGTTGTCCTGAAGGGCAGGCAGTGAGCACCCAATGGTGCGTTCGTCTGAGCGTACCACCCTCTGTAGAGCCTTGCGGTCATTGGCGGTGGAGTTGCTGTACCAGGCCGCGATGCAGCCCAACAGTATGCTCTCGATGGTGCTCCTGTAGAACAGGGATTCCCAAACTCGGTCCTGGGGCCCCCCAGGTCCACATTTTGGGTTTTGCCCTAGCACTAATCAAAGCTTGATGATGATTTGGTTACTGCTGTAGAACACTGTAAGGGCCCTTGGGGACAGGGCACATTTTTTGGCCTCCTTAGGTTGAAGTTGCTGCCTTGCCTTCTTCACCACAGTGTCCAGGTGGTTTGACCTTTTCAGCGGCGGCCCCATTGATGAGCATAGGGATGTGTCCAACCTGGTTCCTCCTGAATTCCACATTCCGCTCCTTTGTTTTGTTGATGTAAAGGGAAAGGTTGTTGACCTGGCACCGCACCGTCAGAGTGCCTACCTCCTCTGTAGGCTGTTTTGTCGTTGTTTGTAATCAGGCCTACTACTGTTGTGACATCACCGAACTTGATGATGGAGTTGGAACTGTGTGAGGCATGCTGTCATGGGTATACAGGGAGTACAGGAGGGGACTGAGGACACACCCTTGTGGGGCCCCCATGTTGAGGATCAGTGAAGGGGAGGTAATGTTGCCTACCTCCATCACCTGAGGGCCGTCCACCCGTCAGGAAGTCTACGACCCAGTTACATAGGAGTTCTGTCTTTGTGATTAGCTTAGAGGGCACTATGGTATTGAAGGCCAAGCTATAGCGGATGAACAGCATCCTCACATATGCATTCCTTTTGTCCAGGTGCGTGAGGTTCGTCTGTGGATCTGTCATGGCGGTCGGCGAATTGGAGATGGTTGAGTATGTCAGGGAGGGAGGAGGTGATGTGGTCTTTGACTAGCCTCTTGAGGCACTTCATGATGATGGAAGTGAGTGCTTCGGGTCGGTATTAATTCAGTTCAGTTACTTTCCCTTTCTTGGGCACCAGGATGATAGTGGACATCTTGAAGCAGGTGGGGATAACAGCCTGAGCTAGAGAAGTCTGTAAACACAACAGCTAGCTGGTCTACACATGCTGTGAGGGCGTTGCTTGGGATTACCGTCAGGGCTGGCAGCCTTGCGAGAGTTAACATGCTTGAATGACTTGCATAGTCCTCCATGGAGACAATAAACACATAGCCCTCATTGTCCTCAGGGGCTATCCTCAGCAGCTCAGAGTCATTATGCTCAAGTCGGGAGATTTTTTTCCCCCGCTCGTCCGGTAGGGCGTCGTTGGTGTCCGCGACATGACTGGCTTTCTTTTTGTAATACGTGATTGTTAGAAGCCCCTGCCACATAGACCTTGTCTCCGACACGCTGAATTGCTCCTCCCATTTGACCCTATACTTGTGTCTCGCAATCTTGATTGATCTGCATATATCGTATTTGTACTTTTTAACCATTCAATTGTCCTCGGTCACCTTGACATGTTAATCTGGCGCAGGCGTTCCGCTAGCGACCCACCTCGACAACATCCAGGGAAATTGCAGAGCGCCAAATTCAAAATACAGAAATAGTCATAATAAACATTCATAAAAAATACAAGTGTTACACATCGGTTTAAAGATGAACTTCTTGTTAATCCAGCCGCTTTGTCAGATGTCAAAAAGGCTTTACGGCGAAAGCATACCATGTGATTATCTGAGGACAGCGCCCCGCTTACAAAAGCATACAAACATTTTACAACCAAGTAAAGGAATTACAAAGGTCAGAAATAGCGATAAAATTAATCACTTACCTTTGAAGATCTTCATATGGTTGCAGTCACAAGAGTCCCAGCTACACAATACATGTTTGTTTTGTTCAATAAAGTCCCTATTTATATCCCAAAACCTGTTTTGTTGGAGCATTTTGTTCAGTAATCCACTGGCTCCAAGGTGGTCAAAACATGCAGACGAATACATCCTAATAGTACCGGTAAAGATCGTCAAAACATGTCAAACGATGTTTAGAATTAATCCTCAGGTTGTCAATTGTCTAAATAATCGATCATATTTCAACCGGACAATAGCGTATTCAGTAGAAAGGAAAAACAACGAAGGGCGTGCAATCGGTTGCACGCGCAGACCAGCTCTGCATTCTTCCTCAGTCCCCTGACAAAAAGGGCTCATTCTTCTTCATTTTTCAGAAAACAATGTCTAAAGACTGTTGACATCTAGTGGAAGCCATAGGAACTGCAATCTGGTCCTAACCCATTAGATACTGTATAGGCATTCAATTGAAAATACCCACATCAACAAAATTCCACTTCCTGGATGGATTTTCCTCAGATTTTCGCCTGTTCTGTTATACTCACAGACATTATTCTAACAGTTTTGGAAACTTTAGAGTGTTCTCTACCCAAATCTACCAATTATATGCATATCCTAGCTTCTGGGCCTGAGTAACAAGCAGTTTACTTTGTGCACGCTTCTCATCCAGACGTCGAAATACTGCCCCCAAGCCATAAGAAGTTTTAATAAGCTTCAATTTCCCAACAAGGCTGCCATCAATCCACATTTTTTGATTGTGCTTTTCAAAACTTACCCCAATCTTTGCATTTTTATTCAACTTCCACAACTAGTTCAACATCCACTCAAGGTCAGGGAACATAGAATTAGGAATGCTACACTGAACAAAAATAAAATGCAACATGCAACAAATTCCCCAGATTTGACTGAGTTACAGCCCATATAAGGAAATCAGTCAATTGAAATACATTAATTAAGCACTAATCTCTGGATTTCACATGATTGTGAATACAGATATGCATCTGTTGGTGACAGATACCTTTAAAAAAAGTAGGGCCGTGGATCAGAAAACCAGTCAGTATCTGGTGTGACCACGATTTGCCTCATGCAGCACGACACATTTCTTCACATAGAGTTGATTAGGCTGTTAATTGTGGCCTATGGAATGTTGTCACACTCTTCTTCAATGGCTATGCGAAGTTGCTGGATATTGTCTATAATTGGAACACGCTGTCGTACACATCGATTCAGGGCATCACAAACATTCTCAATGGGTGACATATTTAGTGAGTATGTAGGCCATGGGAGAACTGTGACTTTTTCAGCTTCCAGGAACTGTGTACAGATCCATGCGACATGGGGCCATGTTTTATCATGTTGAAACATTAGCTGAAGGCTGTGGATGAATGGCACGGTATCTCTGTGCATTCAAATTGCCATTGATAAAATGCAATTGTGTTCATTGTACGTAGCTTATGCCTGCCCATACCATAACCCCACCATGGTGCATTGTTCACAACATTGACATCAGCAAACCGCTCACCCACATGACACCATACATGCTGTCTACCAAACTGCAGTCAGGTCAAGACCCTGGTGAGGATGACGAGCACACAGATGAGCTTCCCTGAGATGGTTGCTGACAGTTTGTGCAGAAACTACAGTTGTAGAAACCCACAGTTTTATCAGCTGTCTAGGTGGGTGGTCTCAGATGATATCGCAGGTGAAGTTGCTGGATGTCGAAGTACTGGTTAAATGTAGTTTGCAGTTGTGAGGCTGGTGTGACCGACTGCCAAATTCTTTAAAACAACTATGGAGGGTGCTTATGGTAGGCACATTAACATTCAATGCATTAACATTCAACAGCTCTTGTGGACATTCCTGCAGTCAGCATGCCAATTGCACTCTCCCTCAAAACTTGGGACATCTGTGGCATTGTGTTGTGTGACAAAACTGCACATTTTAGAGTGGCCTTCATTGTCCCCGGCACAAGGTGCACCTGTGTAATGATAATGTTGGTTAATCAGTTTCTTCATATGCCACACCTGTCAGGTGGATGGATTATCTTGGCAAAGGAGAAATGCTCACTAATAGGGATGTAAACACGTTTATGCACAACATTTGAGAGAAATAAGCTTTTGTGCATTTGAAAAATTTCTGGGATCTATTATTTCAGCACATGAGACATGGAACCAACCCTTTACATGTTACGTTTATATATATTTTTTTGTACAGAATGGACATGAACCTTCTTACGATGGTCCAAATGTCAGCCATGTTGGTCAGGGAGATGGTCAACCATGGTTTGCCACTGCTGTGATAAGATATTATGTGAAGAAATGTTCTGCGCTGTATGTGAGTTAGCTAGCTAGCCAGACAGTTTTAGAGGAATGATTCTAATCATTTTCCAAATGAACTGCCAATATGCCAACATTCCATTCAAACAATGCAGTCAATCCACCGCCATAAACTGGCTCAAATCAGTTGTGGATAGTGTAACCCTTGATATTTTGGTGCTTTGAGAGGTAGAATCCATATCTTTCTGCCCCCTCTCTGATCTATGATACTAATGCAACTAGGTCCTACATTATGCAAATGAGATGTGTATGTGTTTTAGGCATGCTGCTAAAACACAGAGTCACATCCTTGTTTCTTGCTTGTCTTACAGTACTGTGCTTCACAAACTTCATATATACAGTGGGTAGAACAAGTATTTGATACGCTGCCGATTTTGCAGGTTTTCCGACTTACAAAGCATGTAGAGGTCTGTATCCAGAAAATCACATTGCATGATTAAGTAATTCATTTGCATTTTATTGCATGACATAAGTATTTGATCACTTACCAACCAGTAAGAATTCCGGCTCTCACAGACCTGTTAGTTTCTCTTTAAGAAACCTTCCTGTTCTCCACTCATTTCCTGTATTAACTGCACCTGTTTGAACGCGTTACCTGTATAAAAGACACCTGTCCACACACTCAATCAAACAGACTCCAACCTCTCCACAAATGCCAATACCGGAGATCTGTGTAAGGACATCTGGGATAAAATTGTAGACCTGCACAAGGCTGGGATGGGCTACAGGACAATAGGCATGCAGCTTGGTGAGAAGGCAACAACTGTTGGCGCAATTATTAGAAAATGGAAGAAGTTCAAGATGACGTTCAATCACCCTCGGTCTGGGGCTCCATGCAAGATCTCACCTCTTGGGGCATCAATGATCATGAGGAAGGTAAGGGATCAGCCCAGAGCTACACGGCAGGACCTGGTCAATGACCTGAAGAGAGCTGGGACCACAGTCTCAAAGAAAACCATTAGTAACACTACGCCGTCATGGATTAAAATCCTGCAGCGCACGCAAGGTCCCCCTGCTCAAGCCAGCGCATATCCAGGCCCGTCTGAAGTTTGCCAATGACCATCTGGATGATCCAGAGGAGGAATGGGAGAAGGTCATGTGGTCTGATGAGACAAAAATAGAGCTTTTTGGTCTAAACTCCACTCGTCGTGTTTGGAGGAAGAAGAAGGATGAGTACAACCCCAAGAACACCAACCCAACCGTGAAGCATGGAGGTGGAAACATCATTCTTTGGGGATGCAGCGTGGTTACTTGTAAACATCTTTAATAAAGATGAACAATCTACAAAACAAGAAATGTGAAAAAACCAAAACAGCCCTATCTTTTTAAAATGTATTACCTTCAATATCATTCATTCTTTACAACTCATAATTTTCATACATACTCCAATAATGGTATTTTAATTTAACTAAACAACAACCCCAAACAAAACCTCAGGGGAGCATCTTCCCTCCCCGTCACCCTACAAACTACCTTTCCCTATCTCCCCGTCCCTAATCTATCCCCTTACAAATCTAAATAACACCCAGCCCTAAACCCCCCTTCCACCTCTCCCGAGCAGCATGCTGCCCCCACTTCCTCTCCTCCCCCTCAAATCTCCTTCTACCATCCTCACTATCCCTTCCACCCCCCAATCTCTCCCTGTCTTCACCATGTTCTGCCTGGCTTCCCACAGCCCCCATTTAAAGAGACTCATGAGAAGCCAGAGCAGAAACCTGTCCCTATCCGTCCCTCTCGTTCTCCTTACACCTCTCTCTAACCTGGCCCACGTCAATACAAAATCCCCCTTACCAAACCTAACAACACCCGTGCCCTAGCCCATACTACTCCGGCAAAGGCACAGTCCCAAAAGACATGGCGCACAGTCTCCTCCCTGCCACAAGAGGATCTTGGACAGGTGGGGGATTGCACCAAACTATACCGGTACATGATGGAACGTACCGGCAAGCACTTATGGAGGCTCAACCAATTCAGGTCCTTGAGCCTGTTGTCCAGACCCCGCGCCTGCACCCCCTCCCAGACCACTTCCGAGATGCCCACTACAGGCGCCGGACTCCCTGCCTTTCTGACCTCCTCGTACAGGTGCCTCTGATCTAAACCTACTCGGGCAACTTCAACCTCAGGGTGCGCACGCAGCCACTTGGCCGCATGACCAAAGTGCCACGGCAGCTGTTCCGCCCGAGTACCCGTGTTAGACCACACCATTACGCTTCTCGCCTGATACGAGAAGAACACCCGCAGGAGGTAACCGGACGGGTGTATCACTGGATGAGCAAGCTCCGTTAACAAGAAAGAAACAAAAATTGCATCCAGCTTGAGGGGGAAATGTGGTACCCCCTACCTCCCTCCCCGATGGGACAGAGCATGCGTGCCCTGGCGACCCACTCGCACCTGCCACTCCACATGAACTGAAACACAAGCCTCACTAGAGGCCTCCTCAGACAAGCCGGCAATGGGTAGATGTACGCCAAAAACAAAAGAGACGGCAACACATCCACCTTTAGGACCAGGACTTTGCCCATAAATGACAAAAACCTAGCCTTCCACATTGCTAGCTTCCTCTGTACCACTGCGATACGCATGTTCCAGTTTAGCGTCGCTGAGCCGGAGGTCTCAAAATGGACCCAGAGAATCCTCAGGGCCCCCTCACAGAGAGATAACCCCCCGGGCACATCCGTTCTACCGCGCCATCTTCCGAAAAACTTGACGGAAGACTTTGCATGGTTCAGAACCGCTCCCGGCGCTCGGGTGAAATCCCCAAAGATGGCAAGGGACCTTGTCAGGCACGAGTCCTTGCATAGCAGCAAGGAAGTGTCGTTGGCGTACTGCGTCATCTTAACACGCAGCCCACCACTTCCAGGGATCAGCAAGCCTTCCACCCCTGTGTCTGCCCTAACGGCAGCCCCCAGAGGCTCCATGTACAGAACGAAGAGGAGAGCCGAGAGTGGGCACCCCTGCCTGACCCCAGACGAGAGGTCAAAAACGTCACCCAAGTGACTATTTACACTAACTCGGCACCCCGCTCCGACATATAATGTACGAATCCATCCTATGAACTTCTCCCCAAATCCTAATCGACCTAACACTCTGAATAAAAAGGATCTATTCACGCGATCAAAGGCTTTCGCCTGATCTAGCGCTGCTACCATTAAAGGCAATCCTCTATCTTCAACCCAAGCGATGGAGTCCCTGATTAACTGTAGGTTCCATCTAATAGAGTGGCTCTCTACCCCGCACGTCTGATCCTCATGGACGACGTAGGGAAGGGCTGTGCGCAACTGGTCTGCTAAAACCTTTGCAAGTAGCTTGTAATCTACACACAGCATGGTCAACGGCCGCCAGTTGCCAAGGTCTGTTACTTCCCCCTTCTTATATAAAAGTGACAGCACACCAACAGCCATTGATCCCCCCCGGGACCCCCGTCTCAAGAATGGCCTTCAAGACTTCGAGAACCACTGGTCCAAGTATACCCCAAAACTTGAGATAAAACTCAGCTGGCAGCCCATCCATCCCAGGCACCTTCCCTTCCCGCTCCTAAGAGCGCTCTCAACACTCTTCTAGTGCGATCTGGGCCTCCATCACTTCTCTAATGTCCACCGGCAACCGCCTGGACAAGTGTTCTAAAAACACATTTCCCTGCTCTACATCTATTTCCCTTTCCTTAAATAAACTTAGGAAATGATCAGTTGTCACCCTGACCATATCCTCTGGTTCTCTAACTATACTACCATTTTCTTCCCTAACACCATGCATTACCTTCCTACTCTGTCTGGCCCTAACTGACCTAAAGAACATAGCAGAACAAGTCTCATTGTGTTCTAGAAAGCCACTATGCGCACGCTCCAGGAAAACTCGAGCCTTCCGCTCCTGCAACTCCCTGAGCTGGGCCTTCAGGGTTGCGGATCTCTCCCAGTCAAACGACCGGCCAAGGTTGCCTGCCTCGTACTCGAGTTCAATTAACCTTTGGATACGATCCACCTCCCTCCTCTCCTCCCTTTTTTTCCCTCTTGCAATACCCTATTATAAAAGCCCTAATTCTCACCTTAACTAATTCCCACCACTCTAACACCCCCTCGCACATGGACCGGAGGCCTTCAAGCCTCCAAAAGAAATCAAAAAACCCATCAACAAAAACCTGCTCCTCCAGCACCTCCCGATCTAACTTCCAGTACCCCCTACCAAAGAGGCAGACTGGCGACCCCACCTGCAGGAGCACCCTGTCGTGATCCGAAAAGAAAACAGGCAACAGCTGCCCAGACAACTTACCCAAAGACCTGGGTACAAAAATATAGTCGAGCCTCCGCGCAACCCCACTGGAGTTGCGCCATGTAGGACCAGCCATTTTCGGAGTAGTGTGCAGGCCACCATCAACCAGACCATGGCAAGCCATTAGCCCGGTGATGGCGCCTGCACTGCTATCCCCCCCTATTCCTAAATCTGTATTAAAATCCCCCCCTATCTCTAATTTCCTATTTGTGACACACAGGGGCGCCAGACAGTCCACCATCTCCCTCCTGTCTGCCACCACCTGTGGCCCATACACCACCACTAATCTAAATTTACAATCCCTTATCGTGACATCCACCCCTATAACCCTCCCCTGCATCACCACAAAAGAACCCTCCACTTTAACCTCCCTGTGCCCACACAAAATCCCTACCCCCGATGAGTGCACCCCCCCAATACCCCAAACCGACTCCCCCTTGTCCCACTCCCTCTTAAACCTACTAACATCCCCTCCATCCCTCAGGTGAGCCTCCTGTAAAAAACAAAAATCAAACCCCACACCCTCCAAATAACTAAAAACCGCCCTCCTCTTAACAAAATCCCTTAAACCCCTTACATTTAAACTAACAAAAGTAAAATTAGACCCCATGAAATAAAAACATGTAATACACTCAAATACTAAACCCAGACACACAAAAACAGGAGACTCACCCGATGCTCTCCTGCTCCATATCTACCTGTGAAAACACCATCGACATCCCCCCCTCTTCCTCCATCTTACCAACCCAGGATGCAGGAATAGTGTTTGGCTCCGGGGTGCCCTGCACCCTGGGTCTACCCCCACACTCCTCCCACTCCCCAGTGCTGCAGCTGGTTTGGAAAAAAATAGGGGAGGCTGAGTCCCCAAACAAAAAACTCCCCACCTCCTCCTGTACCCAGTCCTGAGTCTTGTTAGGTGTGACCCCACCCACCAGAAGTTGAGGGTCTGGGGAAACCAGCAGCAACCCAGAGGTTTCTCCCACCCCCATCACTCTCTTGACCATCCCCTCCCTCTCATTGTCGGCCAATCGCACCCTCCTCTTCATTCTCTTCTTTGGTGATGGCGGCAGTGGAGAGATACCACCCTCCCCCGCCAGCTCCTCCACCATACCCCTCATCTCTTCCACCAGGGCACTTTCCCCCCACTCCATTTGCTCTTCCACCGTCTCCTTCTCCACCACCCCTCCCTCGCTTTCTTCTCTCTCATGCTCCTTCACTCGCTTGCCTTCTTCCGCCGCTTTTCCTGGTTCTCCTACTCCCGTGCCTTCCGTTTCCTTCTCTCTTCCATCCGCCGCTTCTTGCTCTTCCTCCTTCCTTGCGGCCTTCCCCTCTGGACCTGTACTCTGGTCATGAGGCATGCTTCCTTCCCCTCCTCTTCTTCCCCCATCCCCCGCCCCTGCTCCCCCACTAGCCGCAGATGCGTATGACCTCTGACGAGCCGGGCACCCTCGCCACAGGTGTGCTGACGAGCCACACCCGTGGCACGCCTTAGGCTTGTCACAATCCCTCGCCTCGTGCTCCCCAGATCCACAAAATCTGCATTTTCTTGCGCTGCACGAGGCGAAGATATGGCCGTAGGCCATACAGCGCCTGCAAAATGGAGGCTGACGTGCATAAAACAACGTCCCCCTGTCAGCCCCCAGGAAGAACATAGCAGGAGGATGGAGGTAGCCACCATGTCCCTTTGGGTCCTCCCTGAGGAGGGCCTGGAAACCTCTCCTCCCATTCCAAAACCCAAGAGAGTCTTTGAGGTGCCTTGCCGAGGAGACGTTATCCATGTATCTCCCCAGAAATGCCCTCACCTCTTCATCCTTAATGTATGGGTTGTATATGTTGACAGTTACAACCCTAAAGTTGTTCTTTGCCAGGCTTGTTATTTCATAGTGGCTCATCGGCTTCTCACCTCCCACTGCTCTTGCCCTTCTCAGGATATCATCGTGTTTTTCCTCTGTATGTAGTGCCACGTCGTATGCTCCCTCCAATGAGTTGCCTTGGAAACAAAACATGTCCTTCACTGTCAGCTTTAGAATCCCCATCAATATTGTCCTTCCAAAAGTTTCCCGTCCTAAAGGCTCCATCTCCTTTTCCTTCCAAGCAAACCGAATCGTGTTGGCCAGCCCGATCCCAGGGACCGACCGTGTTGATGAATTTTGCACCATCTCCGCAAGGAGAATGGCGCACCCGTCTCACGTTCTCTTCTCTTC